>NC_066581.1:98869497-99206578 GCF_024323335.1 Lathyrus oleraceus
AGGAGAGATAGGGTGATTCATTTATGATAACATTGTTGTGGATTGTTACATGTTTTGCATTGCTATAAGGCTTTAGTTCTTGTGTATTATGTTATTCTAACCATTGGGAACTTTTGTCTGGTTGATTCTCTTGTGTTTGAGCCATTTTATCCGATTTCGGAGAAATCTTTTTCTTTAAGCAAATCCTCTTGTCCTTCAAGAGGCATACTTTGCTTGAGGGCAAGCAAGAATCTAGTTGGGGAGAGTTGTTAGATACCCAAAAGTGCTTATTTTAGCTATCAAATGTGCGTATCTTTCACTCATTTTTGTCGAGAAAGTGTTCGAAACCGCCCTTGCTTTTGTTGATTTGCAATACTATGTGAAATGATCTTGGTACCTTTAATTTGTGTGTTATTGTGCAGAAATTAGGCATGAAAGAGTAGAAAACAAAGGCACAAGAAAGATGGCAAAGGAACAAAGAAAGAATGCAAACATCAGCAAGCTCGCTAGGCGAGTGAGGTAGCGAAGTGCTCGCTAGGCGAGCACTCAGCGAGATTCCAGCGAACACTCCCAGACTTGGACAAAACCAAAGCTAGCAGTTACTCGCTAGGCGAGTATCCAACGAGGATGCAGCGAACAATTCCAGTAGCAAAACCTTCAGAACTTGCTGTGGCGAGGGAAGCAGCTAATTACTCGGTAGGCGAGCATCTAGCGAGCAGGTAGCGAGCAATTCCAGTGGCAAATTCATCAAGGCTCACTGGAGCGAAGGAGAGAAGCGAGGGCTTCGCCTAGCGAAGGATTGTTCGTCTAGCGAACATATGCAACTTTTCTGGGATGTCCCTCTGGACGCAGGTGCCTCTGGTGGCTTATTTTGGGGCTCGCTAGGCGAACCATTATGCTCGCCTAGCGAGCATGACAGATCAGATAACAGTACTATAAGTAGCAGGGGCTACTTTTTAGGAAGGAGAGAACTTTTACACTTAGATATTTTTCAGCATTTTTCTTGGGATCATACTTTGTAACCTAGAAACCCATTTTTCTCATATTTCTTCTTCTCTTAACAATATTTCACAAAAAGAAGGTGGATTCCCATCCAATCTCGACTCTTCGACTCAGATGTTGATCAACCTTCAACCGAAACTTGTTGTACAAGCTACCATGAAAATGAGTAGCTAAGTCCTTCATTTTGTCAAGGTTAGATGTAGATGATCATAAGCTTTCTATGTATATGGGATGATCTTCATTTGTAAACTCTTTGATGATGAATATATGGTGAAAACCTTGTTTTATTGATAACTCTTTGTGTTGGTTTATGATCGAGAGATGTTTTCCAACTCTTGACCTAGGTTTTCATCCATCCTTGTTCTTTAGCTAGAGATAGTAATGAATGAGTTTGTTTACTAAAAAGTTAAACCTAAAAGTTGTCATTTTGATAGATTATGTGAGAGATCAACAATGGATCAAAATGGGAAAACCCACAATGTGTGTTAGAGATAAACACATTGGGAGGACTTTGTGAATGTGTTTAACATCTAATGGAGTTTGTGAGTTTGTTTGATCGAACATATGCATGCAAAGTGATCGTCGAACCCTAACTTTGACAATCTTTCTCATATTGAAAAACCAAAACTTTTACCGCAATTTCTTACTTTTTATGCAAGCTACCGTGACCTAAAACAAAAACCCCTTTGTTACGATAAGTTAAGAACTTAACAACTGTCGAACGACGGCGATATCACACAATCCCTGTGGAGACGATAACAAAACCCCGATACTCTAATTCTATACCAACACTTGGCACACCATAACGGCATATAATCTGATTCTTGATAAACCTTACAACAACTTGCTTGGTTACATTTGCATACGATGCCGCTTTAACACATTTGGTGAAGTAGTCAATTGCCACCAAAATGAAACGATGTCCATTCGAAGCTTTGGGCTCAATCATCCCAATCATATCAATTCCCCACATGGAGAAGGGCCATGGGGAAGAGATAACATTCAATAGTGTCGGAGGAACATGAATCTTATCAGCATATATTTGACACTTGTGGCATTTCTTCACAAACTTGCAACAGTCAGATTCCATTGTCAGCCAATAGTAACCTGCTCGCAACATTTTCTTTGCCATTGCATGTTCATTGGACTGAGTACCAAAGGAACCTTCATGCACTTCAGTCATCAACAAGTCTGCTTCGTGTCTATCCACGCATCTGAGCAAAACCATGTCGAAGTTTCTCTTGTACAGTATATCACCATTCAAGTAGAAATTACCGGCTAATCTTCTCAAAGTCTTCTTATCCTTCAAAGATGCCTCAGGCAGGTAAATCTGACTTTGGAGGAAACATTTGATGTCATAATACCACGGCTTCTCGTCTTTGATCTCTTCAACAACAAACACATGAGCTGGCCTATCAAGACGAATCATAGAAAAATTGGGAATTTCATTCCAATACTTCACTACAATCATTGACGCCAATGTTGCAAGAGCATCTGCCATCCGGTTCTCATCTCGAGGGATATGATGAAATTCAACCTTATTAAAGAAAGTTGAAATCCTTCTCGCATAATCTCTATATGGTATTAAACCGGGTTGATTTGTCTCCCATTCACCTTTGATCTGATTCACAACCAAAGTTGAATCTTCAAAGACATCTAAATACTTGATTCTAAGATTCATGGCCTCTTCAAGCCCCATAATGCAAGCTTCATATTCTGCCATGTTATTAAAGGAGAATTTCCATCCAAGGCGCAACGAAATTTAAAATTTTCTCCATTTAGTGATCCTTACGAATGGGCATGATTAGTGATAGAATCGTTACCTCTTGTGGCGATCACGAACGTTGAACAATGACAACGTCTCTACTCAGTCCACACGAACAGATTCCTTCAATCGCAGTGCTAGCTGTTATGAATGAAGGCTTTGAGTGAGAGAAAGAGAGATACAAAATTCCAACTCTTCAGTTGTGTTGTATTCCCATACAATGCTTCTGCACAAGAGTTCTATTTATAGAACCACTTGTGTGGGCTTCTAGCCAAAAAGCCCACTTAAGTGTATTTTGGCCCATATCTCATAATATGCCAAAATCACTTAAGTATTTGGTACCTTACCATACTTCATATTCTACTTAAGTACACCGTACCTTACGATGTTCCTTAGTTACTCTATCTCTCATCAATCCGTCCTCTGTGTGTGACCCTGTAGGTTTTCGCGACGTTGGCAATTATATTAAATCACGCATTTAACATAATAAACAGTGAGCGGTATCTAGCAACACATCACTGCTACCCAAGACACGAAAATGTCATGTGATCTGAAAAAACTTCCTGTGATAATAATTATGTGTATAATTACCTCTTTGCCCTTATGTCTATATTGAACACAAGGTATAGACTGTGTCATCCTTGTCCAGTTCAATATTGGGCCCATAGACATTTATCCTGTTACGCAGGATGGGCAAATTCCATCTAGGACACTCATGTCCCTCAGCATGCTTCGTGGAGTACCCATCAACTGTCTTTATGGTTATCCAGTCACGGACAACGTTGGATCAGCAATAAAGCACTCGACTCTACATCTAGGATCCATAGTGGTTTCAGGTCGAAGAGTGGTATACACCATTATCACCATGAGAATAACTTATGACACTTTGCATAACTTTCTATATAGTATTCTCATAGCGGGTCAATCCGGTATAAATATTACTCTTAATATTCATACCTATGTTTAAGACTTGATAACTCTTTATCCATGATCCACGAGATGTGATCATCAGTCTACAAACAGAATAGTCTTAATGCTTTAATGTTATCCCACTTCACACTAAAGCTCGACTATGGATACTTTAAGAATAGTGTCCTTATGTTTAATGTGCTCTCATGATTAAGTCACACTTAATACATTAAACGGACGATATATTCCAGGAACTTTATTAATCAACCATAATAAAGAAAAAGCCTTTTTATTAATTAATAAATAATTCAATACAAGTACCAAAAGTATTGGCCTCTAGGGCTTACACCAACAATCTCCCACTAGCACTAGAGCCAATCAGGCATACCCCTTATGCCCATTGATCTAGTATGGCCATCATGCTTCTGCTACGCAAGAGGCTTTGTCATTGGGTCAGCAATATTGTCAAGTGTAGGTACTTTACATATTTTCACATCTCCTCTATCTATTATCTCTCGAATGAGATGATAACTCCTAAGTATGTGTTTGGATCGTTGGTGAGATCTAGGCTCCTTAGCTTGTGCGATAGCACCATTGTTATCACAATAGAGACTAATGGGATCCACAATGCTAGGGACTATGCCAAGTTCACTAATGAACTTTTTGATCCAAACAGATTCCTTTGCTGCACTTGAGGCAGCAATATACTCGGCCTCGGTTGTAGAATCAACAACTGTATCTTGCTTTGAACTTTTCCAGCTCACAGCGCCACCGTTCAAGCAAAACACATAACCAGATTGCGATCTAAAGTCATCCTTATCTGTCTGGAAGCTGGCATCGGTGTAACCAATTACAGCCAACTCTTCCTGACCTCCATATATCAAGAATGATTCCTTAGTCCTTCTCAAGTACTTAAGGATATTCTTAACAGCTACCCAATGGGCATCACCAGGATCAGATTGGTATCTACTCGTTGCACTCAACGCATACGAGACATCTGGTCGAGTACATAACATGGCATACATGATAGATCATATTGCAGATGCATATGGAATCTTATTCATGCGATCCCTTTCTTCCTTAGTTGAAGGGGATTGTGTTTTTGATAGACACAGGCCATGTTGCATAGGTATGAATCCTTTCTTGGAATCATGCATATTAAAGCGTCTCAGCACTTTGTCTATGTATGTACTCTGGCTTAGGCCAAGCAGTTTTTGTGATCTATCTCTATAGATTCTGATTCCTAATATATAGGTTGCTTCACCTAGGTCCTTCATAGAAAAGCATTTCCCCAACCAAGTCTTTACTTGTTGCAGGGTAGGGACATCGTTTCCAATGAGTAATATGTCATCTACATATAATACCAGGAAAACGATCATGCTCTCACTAACCTTCTTGTAGACACAAGGCTCATCTTCCTTCTTGATGAATCCATATTTTTTTACCGTTTCATCAAAACAAAGATTCCAGCTTTTGGAAGCTTGCTTCAATCCATAGATTGATCTTTGTAGCTTACATATCTTTTGGGCTTCTTCTGGTATGTCAAATCCTTCAGGCTGTGTCATGTACACATCCTCAAGAAGATTCCCATTAAGGAAAGCAGTTTTGACATCCATCTGCCATATTTCATAATCATGATATGTAGCGATAGCAAGTAAAATCCGAACATATTTAAGCATTGCAACTGGTGAAAAGGTTTCATCATAGTCAACCCCATGAATTTGTTTATATCCTTTTGCAACCAGTCTTGCCTTATAGGTATGCACCTTACCATCCTTTTGAAGACCCACTTGCATCCTATAGGATTAACTCCTACAGAAGGCTCTACCAAGGTCCAAACTTGGTTTGTGTACATGGAATCTATTTCGGATTTCATGGCTTCTAGCCACTTCTTAGACTCGGGACCAGTTATGGCCTCTTGGTAGGTCACAGGCTCATCTTGATCCATGAGTAGTACATCACCTTGATCTGTTATGAGATATCCATATCTCTCAGGTAGGTGACGTATCCTGCCTGACCTACGCTGGTCTTGTTCTACTTGAGCAGGTTGCTCTTACACAACTATTTGTGTTTCCTGCTCTAATTCCTCCATAGGTGTATCAATGCTTTGTGATTCTTGAATTTCTTCAAGCTCTACTTTCCTCCCACTAATTCCTTTGGAAATATAATCCATTTCCAGGAAAATCCAGTTCGAGCGACAAACACTTTGCCCTCTGAAGGATTGTAGAAGTAATACCCTCTTGTTTCTTTAGGATACCCCACAAATAAGCATTTGTCAGATTTGGGCTCAAGCTTAGTTGAAACTTGTCGTTTCATATAAACTTCGCAACCCCAAATCTTCATGTAAGACATATGTGGTCTCTTACCACTCCATATCTCACATGGTGTCTTATCAACCTTTTTGGGTGGAACACGGTTAAGTGTGTAAGCTGCTGTCAATAGCGCATGTCCCCAAAAGGAGCTTGGAAGATCGGCGTGACTCATCATGGATCGGACCATGTCCAATAGGGTTCGATTTCTTCTCTCTGACACACCATTCCATTGGGGGTGTTCCAGGAGGAGTGACTTGGGATAGGATCCCACACTCTTTCAGATGGTCATCAAACTCTAGGCTTAAATACTCACCACCTCGATCTGATCGAAGAGTTTTAATATTCTTACCTAGTTGGTTTTGTACTTCATTCTTGAATTCCTTGAACTTTTCAAAGGACTCTGATTTGTGTTTCATTAAATACACATAACCATATCTACTGAAATCATCAGTAAATGTGATGAAGTACTGAAAACCTCCTCTGGCTGGTATGTTCAGTGGTCCACATACATCAGTATGATAAGGGCCAAAAGATCATTAGCTCTTTCACCTTTTCCTGTGAATGGAGACTTTGTCATCTTTCCAATTAAACAAGATCTGCATATCTCATATGATTCATAATCAAAAGAGTCCAAGAGTCCATCTTTATGGAGTTTGGAAACGCGTTTCTCATTTATGTGGCCTAATCGACAATGCCAAAGGTAAGTTGGATTTAACTCATTAGGTTTCATCCTTTTAGTATTAATGTTATAAACTGGCATCTCAAGATCAAGGACATATAATCCATTGTTCATTTGAGCAGTAGCATAGAATATATCATTCAAATAAATTGAACAACAATTGTTCTTTATTATGAACGAAAAACCGAACTTGTCCAAACAAGAAACGGAAATAATATTCCTGCTAATTGCAGGTACATAATAACAGTTCTCTAACTGAATTATTAAACCACTAGGTAAAGTCAATTCATAAGTTCCTACGGCTAAGGCAGCAACCTTTGCTCCATTACCAACTCGTAGGTCGACTTCACCTTTTGCGAATTTTCTACTCCCTTTTAGTCCTTGCACATTTGTACAAATGTGAGAACCGCATCCAGTATCTAATACCCATGATGCAGAAGTAGACAAATTTATTTCAATAACAAAAATACCTGAAGTTGGAGTCTCTACTCCATTCTTCCTATCTTCCAGGTACTTTGGGCAGTTCCTCTTCCAGTGTCCGGTCTTACCGCAATGGAAGCAGGTGCCTTCTTTTTCTATGCCTCCACTAGGCTTTAAAGCAGCACTAGTGGGTTTGGGTATGGCAACTTCCTTGCCTTTCCCTTTATCATGTTTAAGGACAATCCTCAGGTTTCGGTACCAATCCAGGAAATTTGTCCCAGACAATTTTTCCTTGTTAAGGTTTGATCGCAATATGTTGTTAGAGGTGTTTGTTGTCATGGTAATCTACACAAGGATTAATGTAAATATAAGTATCATTGACATATTTAATTAGGCCTTTAATTAAATATGCTCCCACTATTTTACTTAAAACAAATGACCCTCATCACTTGATTCGGAAAATCCCGTTGGAAGATTTTCTAGTGGGTCGAGATCCATATTTCACTTCGTTCTAAGTCCGCGTAGGCGGATTACACAAAACTAGGTTATTTAGGTAGGAACTCCTTCCAATTGTATCTCATACAACTCTCGAAAATTTCAGTTGGGTGAATAATTCCTTATTCCAATCCATCATATGGATCATTCCCAACTCTTGCTTCTAAACATTTATAATCTTATTATAATTTGTTTAGTTAAGTTTGACCCATTGTTTTAACAGTTGGATATTACAATTATCCCATCGCACCTTACTAATATAGAACATGCACCTCGCGTAGGCGAAACCTACATTATCCATTACTAGTCTTGATGAGTGTTAAAACTTGGAAAGCATAAACTTAATATTTAATTTGAGGGAATTGCAATTTTTCTGATCTCACCGGCTTGTTTATCATATAAACTGTCTCTCACATGCATCAACATACATTCACATGCATCAACATACATACATACATAATGAAACAGTTATGACCCCTAGCGCAATTTTTCTCCCAAGCCAATGAGAGAACCTAAGCTAACCTAACAACGATCTAAGCTTCTCCAAGCAAGATCTTCAAGGTTGTCCTCCTTTGGCACTGACTTCTTTGCTTTCTTCATACCATTACATTACATAAAAGAAACTCGTTTTACATACGAGGGAGTGAGATGAGAAAAGAAGTTACATTTGGGAGATTAAGAGAGAGGCACGACACGCAGGTCGTATTTAAAAACCAAAGCAAAATAAAGGAAAACTAAGGCCATAACCGATCACCACAAGAAAATAATAAACACTTTATTGTTATTATTAATTCCTTTAATTAATCAAAATCAAATTAAATCTCGACGACCGATCACCCTACGCAGAGTTAGCCGGGGGTCCGCTGCCCGGTCAGCGGACGGTGGTTCCGCTGAACGTTCAGCGGACAGGGGTCAAGGGGGCAGCGCCCCTGGCCGAAATTTTAATGAACAATTCATTTAAAATCGACTTCGTTTTTCGCATCAACACTTGATACTTTAAAGCACTGATTTAGCCGAACGGGTGAACTTTGCCTTGCGTTAACCGGTTAACCAAATGCATTAACCGGTTAACACTGTTTGAAATCTGTTCAAAAAATTATTTTCTGCCTTGCGTTAACCGGTTAACACTGTTTGAAAATCTCTTGGAAAACTGTTTTCCGTCTTGCGTTAACCGGTTAACCAAATGCATTAACCGGTTAACACTGTTAAAAAAAATTAAATTTTTTATTTCGTATTGCGTTAACCGGTTAACCATATGCGTTAACCGGTTAACACTGTTCGGAAAAGTGTTTGGAAAGCATAACTCTTGTGCAGTCACAACCCCAATCGCATAACTCTCTGACAACACAACCCTTGTGCCGTCACTAACCCTGATGCACCAATTTCAGACCGTCAAACACATCTCAATTGTTGATTCAGTATGATTGATCAACACGTCATTGCTTCACCATACTAATGTCGGATCAAGAAGCAAATGACCATTGATCGCTCAAAGGAAAACAACCATTGAGTTTTTGAATGAACGAAACGAGAACACTATATCATATATAATGTATTTTGCATCAGGATTACATATATCATATATATAACTTGATCGATCTCAATTTAATCTTTGATTCATTCTGTCTTTAATCATATTAATACAGAACAAAAACAGTTATCAGATTCATGGTTTCGTAAGTGGCTCTGATACAACTGAAGGAGAATTGCCATCCAAGGTGCAGCGGAATTTAAAATTTTCTCCATTTAGTGATCCTTACGAATGGGCATGATCAGTGATAGAATCATTACCTCTTGTGGCGATCAGGAACGTTGAACGATGACAACGTCTCTACTCAGTCCACACGAACGAATTCCTTCAATCGCAGTGCTAGCTGTTATGAATGAAGGCTTTGAGTGAGAGAAAGAGAGATACGAAATTCCAACTCTTCAGTTGTGTTGTATTCCCACACAATGCTTCTGCACAAGAGTTCTATTTATAGAACCACTTGTGTGGGCTTCTAGCCAAAATGCCCACTTAAGTGTATTTTGGCCCATATCTCATAATATGCCAAAATCACTTACGTATTTGGTACCTTACCATACTTCGTATTCTACTTAAGTACACCGTACCTTACGATGTTCCTTAGTTACTCTATCTCTCATCAATCCATCCTCTGTGTGTGACCCTGTAGGTTTTCGCGACGTTGGCAATTATATTAAATCACGCATTTAACATAATAAACAGTGAGCGGTATCTAGCAACACATCACTGCTACCCAAGACACGAAAATATCATGTGATCTGAAAAAACCTCCTGTGATAATAATTATGTGTATAATTACCCCTTTGCCCTTATGTCTATATTGAACACAAGGTATAGACTGTGTCATCCTTGTCCAGTTCAATATTGGGCCTATAAACATTTATCCTGTTACGCAGGATGGGCAAATTCCATCTAGGACACTCATGTCCCTCAACATGCTTCGTGGAGTACCCATCAACTGTCTTTATGGTTATCCAGTCACGGACAACGTTGGATCAGCAATAAAGCACTCGACTCTACATCTAGGATCCATAGTGGTTTTAGGTCGAAGAGTGGTATACACCATTATCACCATGAGAATAACTTATGACACTTTGCATAACTTTCTATATAGTATTCTCATAGCGGGTCAATCCGGTATAAATATTACTCTTAATATTCATATCTATGTTTAAGACTTGATAACTCTTTATCCATGATCCACGAGATGTGATCATCAGTCTACAAACATAATAGTCTTAATGCTTTAATGTTATGCCACTTCACACTAAAGCTCGACTACGGATACTTTAAGAATAATGTCCTTATGTTTAATGTTCTCTCATGATTAAGTCACACTTAATACATTAAACGAACTATCTATTCCAGGGACTTTATTAATCAACCATAATAAAGAAAAAGCCTTTTTATTAATTAATAAATAATTCGATACAAGTACCAAAAGTATTGGCCTCTAGGGCTTACACCAACAGTTGTTTGTACACTTGAAAGTCAATCTAGCTGTAAATGGTAGATGCGTGCCTTGAGGAGTAATGATCACTGCCCAAATGCCATTGCCATATTGATTAACAGCTTCACCAAATACCATGCCCCAATAGGAACCAGGTTCTAGCCCTTCTTCAAGCAATGGTTCATCACAATCTTTCATTTTCAAGTACAAAATCTCTTCATCAGGAAAATCATACTGCACTGACTGGTAATCTTCAGTCGGTTGGTGAGCCAAGATATTACCTTTGATAACATTCTTAGATCGGTATTCGATATCATACTCTGATAACAACATCTGCCAACGGGCAATCCTCCCAGTTAAAGCAGACTTCTCAAATATATACTTGATTGGATCCATTTTGGATATCAACCAAGTGGTATGATTCAACATATATTGATGCAGACGCTTAGCAGCCTGATCACACTGAATCACACCGCGTTTTTGACTCGGATTTCACATGTTTATTAGGTCTTTATTATCATTTTACTCGTGTTATGCTCTCTTTTATGTTGTTTTAAGATATTTAACTCTTTCGGAACCGTTTTAGAAGAAACGAAGCAAAAAGACCAAAAATTAGGGTTTTTTGGCAAGTATTGTACACATGGTGTTATGCATGGCGGACGCTATAAGGGAAGCCATGACACATCATCCCTCAACCTGGAGGAAACCGCCACGATCCCATGAACTTTCCCATTCATACACATGGCGGGTGCCATGAAGGGGTGGCGGGCGCCACCTTTGCATTTCACGTTCCCACTAAGGAGAAGTTGAAGGGCATCATGGTCTTTGCATGCTGCTGAGTTCCTCTATAAATAGGTCGTTCTAGTTCATTTCCAAATGATCCAACTTAGTTTACAGCATTAAGACTATATTATCATCTGTAAAAGCGGTAATCCGTCACATCGAGGGGTTATCGCACCGTAGTGTAATTGAGTTGGAGCACTTTGATTTTGCTGTCGTCTTTATCTTCAAAGTCAAAGGTTTATCTTCCTTGTACCGGATTTAAACCCTCCGTTTGGAGCAAGTTCTAATTTAATCGCTTTTATTTATTTTACTTTTCATGCTTTACTTTATTTAATTACTTATCATGCTTTACTTTATTTAATTTCTTGCCACACTTTACTTTATTTAATTCCTTGTCATTGTCTTTATTTTATTTAAACTTCCCGCCATTATCTTTACTGCTCGTTTTAATTGTTCTACACGCTTTACTTGTTTTTCACGCCTTACATTCTAAACTTCTTTTCATCATGTTACACATCGTTGTATTTGTTTGTATTACCATGTCTGGCTAAATCTTTCAAAGGTTAGAATGTAAGGATCGCGGTTAAAAAGATGTTTCACATATTGCATTTGTAGAAATGCTTTAAAGGCTGTTTTGATTTTTAATTCGAGTTTTCTGAAACAAACTTGGTTAGTTTTAACTACCCAAGGAGTGCAAAAGCATCCTGGCTTAGTTAACTAGGAATTTTTATCACTTTAAGGAAAAATGACTTTTGAAACTGTTTTCGGATGCGTTGATAGATTTAAAATCAGGAAACTCCTTAGGTAAACTTTCCAAATCAAAATTACTTTTTAACTAAGTTTTCGAGTCTTATTTCTTAAAAATAAGTTTACTACTTTAGTGTTCTGCGCACATTTTATAAGTGACAATAAAAGGCCTTAATTTAAGGGTAAACTCGGTTCTGAATACGCGAAAGTGACAGTACCTGTTAAATGGATTCTTTTCAAGAGTAGAAAATATTTCCCCATAAGTATTTCTATTTAGACAATTGAAACATCGTTTAATTGTCGTGAATTACATTCAAGCCTATCTTTATCTGCACCATATTTTCCTTTATTTACTTTTATTTTACGCTGTCAATATCTCTTTTGTACCGCCTTAGATAAACATCGTAACAATAGAAATCAATAGATTGACGATTTGGTCTCTGTAGGATCGATATTCTTTTAAATTACTCTGACGTGATTCGTGCACTTGTGAATAGAGCGATCAAGTTTTGGCACCGTTTCCGGGGACAAACTTCGTCAAATTTCGTACCCTGTTGTTACACCGTCTAGACTAAGGCATTATCAGTCGGTAAATGCGTAGAACCTGTAGTACCGGAAATTTAGTAGACCCTTTAGCGGAACCCGAATGTTACACTCGTACACGCCTCTTACTCATCCGAATTAAGAAAGCTATGACTGAGAATCACGATCGAGACCTCTTAAGGAATTTGCCCAACCCTCTGACGAGGAACCTAGTTCTAGTATAGTAAACACCCTAATTCTTGCCAACAATTCAAACTAAAACCATCTTTACTGCAATTAGTGCAATAAAACCAATTCGCGGGTCTCGCTACTGAGAACCCAAATCAACATTTAAAAGTCTTTATCCAACTGGCCGACACTTTTAAATCCAACGGTGCTTCACCTGGTGCGATTTGTTTAAGATTATTTCCTTACTCCCTCAGAGATAGAGTATGTTCATGGTTGGATTCACTTCCAGCTAACTCAATAACTACCTGGGAAGACCTTAGAAGAGTATTCCTTGCTAGATATTTTCCCCCTAGTAAGATTGTTGTTCTTCGAAACCAAATAACTAGTGTTGATTCTAAGTGTTGGCAGCAATTTTGGTAAAACAAAGAGTGTTCACAAGATGTTATGTGTGATGTCTTAACATGAGATATCCTATGTACCTGCTGGAGTTCAAGAACATGATCATGCAGGATTGTTTCAGAATGTCATACACAAGGTCATGGCATCTGATATGTGTGTACCTGCTGGAGTTTAAATGACAGACATGTTCATGCGGGATTGTTTCAAGATGTCATACAGAAGGTCATGACTTCTGATATGGTTGTACCTACTGGAAGTTATAAAAGGAATTATGGAATTATGCAGGATTTTTCCAGGATGTCAGACCCGATGTCATGACATCCTGTACACAAAATATTCAGTATGAATGTCTGGTGTTTTGTGATTGCACAATTAATGGCAATCTATGTATGATTGAAGATCTGATTTGCAGGCGCATTCAATCATTGATTACAACCTGATTTACTTATTTTCCAAGGAGATCTAACCAGTTGTCATAAGAAGATTTGATTGGAAAATAGATTTTGGGTTTTCAAGATGTCCAAGCCCAGCTGAAAGATTCTATAAAAAGGGACTTAGAAAACCTATTTTACAACACAACCAATACTGAGCGAAATATAGAGAGAGAGCTAGGGTTTGTGTCTGTTTAGTCGTGAGATTTGTAAGCCATTCAAGTCATCTTTTGATGATTGAATTGGACTGATTTGTGGTTGTAATTTGTCATTCTAAAGTTGTTAAGCAAGAGTGTGTGTCTACTTGATCAAAGCTGTGAAGCAAGATCAAGTGTGTGTCTTCTTGATCAAAGTTGTGAAGCAAGATCAAGAGTGTGTCTTCTTGATTGAAACTGTGAAGTAAAATCAAGAGTGTGTTATTAAAAAGTGTTGTCTTTTCTCAACGGATTGTTGTTTAAGATCACAGGTGTGATTGTAGGGAACTGAGTGGGTTCTCATATCTAAGAGTGCTTAGGTAGAAATTGCACGGGTAGAGATTAGGTGAGAAAGACTGTAACTTGTTGAAGTGTACGGAGAGTCTTTGAACTGATTCTATTTTAGTGAATTTCCTTCCTGGCTTGGTAGCCCCTAGATGTAGGTGAGTTGGACCGAACTGGGTTAAAAATTGCTTGTGTATCTTGTATTACTATTCTCTATCTTTATTCTGTTTTCATTACTCAGATATTAGTGTCGTGACATTACCTTCGACATCTCATATCTGATACCAGAATTTCAATTGGTATCAGAGCAGGCATCTTGCTCTGGTTCTGGGTGAGATCTAGGGACAACACTTTCTGGTACAATGGAGAGAGATAGAGGATCTGTTCACAGGCCACCAATTTTGGATGGTTCTAACTACGACTATTGGAAACCTCGAATGGTAGCCTTTCTAAAATCTCTTGATAACAAGGCTTGGAAGGCTGTTTTGACAGGCTGGGTGCACCCAGTAGTTACTAAAGAAGGAGAAGCCACTGCTGAGAAAAAGCCTGAAGAACAATGGTCCAAGGAGGAGGATGACCTAGCCCTTGGAAATTCTAAAGCATTGAATGCCATCTTCAATGGAGTAGACAAGAACATCTTCAGATTAATAAACAACTGTGAAGTAGCTAAAGATGCTTGGGACATTCTCAAAACCACTCATGAAGGCACCTCTAGAGTGAAAATGTCTAGACTACAGCTGCTCACCACCAAGTTTGAAAACTTAAGGATGAAAGAAGATGAAAGTATTCATGAATTTCACATGAGTATCCTTGAAATTGCCAATGCCTCTGGAGCTTTGGGAGAGAAGATGTCAGATGAAAAGCTAGTAAGAAAAATACTCAGATCACTCCCCAAGAGATTTGCTATGAAAGTAACAGCCAGAAGAATCTCAAAACATCTCAAATATGAGAGTTGATGAGCTAATTGGATCCCTCCAAACATTTGAGATGGGAATATGTGATGGAGCTGAAAAGAAAGCCAAGAGCATATCATTCATGTCAAACACTGAAGAGGAAGATGAGGAAGGTGGTCAAGATATTGATGAAGATCTGGAAAATGAGATAGCAATGCTGGGAAGACAGTTCAACAGACTGATGAAAAAAGTAGATGTGAGAGCAAAGGGCAATGTCAAGAACATCGCATCTAACATCAGTAAATGCAACAACTTTGGTAAGAAAACAAAGTCTGAAGAAAAGCCCCAAGAAGTTCAGTGTTATGAGTGTAATGGGTATGGTCATATTAAAACTGAATGTGGGACCTACCTCAAGAAACAAAAGAGGAGTCTTGTTGCCTCTTGGTCTGATGGAAGTGAAACAGAAGAAGCTACAAACCATGTGACTTCTTGACAGGAAGATGAGGGTCTGAGGAAGAGTTAATTGATGATGAAAGAACCTTTGAAGAGCTGGCCACTACCTACAAAGAGTTTTGCCTCAAAAGTGCAGGAGTGTGCAAACAAGTTGAAAGCCAGAAGAAAGTGATAACTCAGCTGGAAAATGAAAAGGAAGAGTATGTGGAAACCATATCAAAATTGAAGACTGAAGCTGTATTCTTAAATTCCAAACTAGATGAGATGACTAAGTATGTAAAAATGCTTAACAATGGATCTCCCATCTTAGACAAGATTCTCTAGACTGGCCAAATAACGGGAAACAAATCTGGCATTGGATTCAAGGCTGAGTGCAGTTACCTTGGTTGCAAACCAAAATCCAAACCTAAGTGCAGCCATGTTAAAAGCAAACCTGAGATGTCACATCAGATGTCACAACAGCAGAAAGGGAAACATCAAATATGGAGATGTCAATACCGTGGAAAATTTGGCCACCTGAAGACCTTCTGCTATAAGCTATATGGTTATCCTGGTCCTGTTCAGTCTCAATAATAACCAAGATCCAAGCATCACAGGACTGTCAATAAAAAGCAATGGGTTCCTAAGACAAAGGTTACAAGTCTAATAGCTCACACTTCCTTCAGAGTTTCAGCCAAAGAAGATTGGTATTTTGACAGTGGTTGCTCTAGACATATGAATGGTAACAAAAATCTGCTAACTGAACTTCACCCTCATGCCATGAGTTATGTTACCTTTGGTGATGGTGCAAAGGGTGAAATCAAGGGAATGGGTAGGCTGGATTTCCCTGGAGTTCCCGACCTTGACGATGTCCTACTTGTTAAGGGATTAACTGCTAATCTTATAAGCATCAGTCGACTGTGTGATCAAGGTCTGAATGTAAACTTCACCAGAACTGAATGTCTGATTACTAACAAGGAAAATGAAGTAATCATGAAGGGAGTTAGGTCCAAAGACAACTGATACATGTGTATCTCTCAAGAAACTGGATACTCTTCAATGTGTTCCTTAGCCAAAGAGGAAGAAGTGAAGATATGGCATCAAAGATTGGCCCACCTGCACCTTAAAGGTATGAAGAGGATCATATCAATTGAAGCTGTTAGAGGAATTCCCAACTTAAAGATTGATGAGGGAAAAATCTGTGGAGAATGTCAGATTGGAAAACAAACAAGGATGTCACACCAAAAGCTCAGACATGACACCACTACCAAAGTCTTGGAACTCCTTCATATGGACTTGATGGGACCCATGCAAGTAGAAAGCCTTGGTGGGAAGAAGTATGCATATGTGGTGGTGGATGATTTCTCCAGATACACCTGGATCAATTTTATAAGAGAAAAATCTGATGTATTTGAAGTCTTTAAGGAGCTTTGTCTGAAACTTCAAAGAGAAAAAGAAAGTCCTGTTATCAAAATTAGAAGTGATCATGGGAAGGAATTTGAGAACAACAAATTTGCTGAATTCCGCTCTTCAGAAGAAATTCATCATGAGTTCTCATCTCCTATCACTCCCCAGCAAAATAGTGTGGTGGAAAGAAAAAATAGGAGTCTTTAAGAATCAGCCAGAGCTATGATTCATGCTAAGAAATTGCCCTACCATTTTTGGGCTGAAGCCATGAACACAACCTGCTATGTTCATAACAGAGTGACATTAAAGAAAGGGACTCCCACAACCTTATATGAAGTCTGGAAAGGAAGAAAACCTATAGTCAAATACTTCCATGTATTTGGTAGCAAATGTTATATCTTGGCTGATCGTGAGCAAAAAAGGAAGATGGATCCCAAAAGTGATGAGGGAATTTTTCTGGGCTATTCAACAAACAGCAGAGCTTATAGGGTCTTTAATTCTAAAACTAATGTATTGACGGAATCCATTAATGTTGTGGTTGATGACCAACAAACTGGTGTCACAGACGATGTCGAGACATCTCTGAATGATTCTCCAACTGACTTCTCTGACAAAAATAAGGAAGGAGAACCTCCTCAAACTGAACCTGAAGATGACAAAATCAACAAGGGACCCTCTATCAGAATTCAGAAGGATCATCCCAAAGATCTTATCATAGGAGATCTAGATAAAGGAGTCACTACTAGATCAAGGGAAGTGATCTCACATGGCTGCTTTATGTCAAAGATTGAACCCAGAAATGTCAAGGAAGCCTTGACTGATGAGTTCTGGATCAATGCCATGCAAGAGGAGTTAGGCCAATTCAAGAGGAATGAAGTATGGGAATTGGTTCCTATACCTGAAGGAGTAAATGCCATAGGGACAAAGTGGGTATATAAGAATAAATCTGATGAACAAGGGGTTGTTACTAAAAACAAAGCTAGATTAGTAGCTCAAGGATATACTCAAGTTGAAGGAGTATACTTTGATGAAATATTTGCTCTTGTAGCTCGCCTTGAGTCTGTAAGACCCCAATTTTGGCCCTAAGATCCCTCATGGCATCATATCATACCATATCATTGCCTCAAGGATCATTGCATACCTTTGCTTCCCTCTTAGTGGGTGGGCTATCTTGTGAGTGTGGTTCTTGATCACCGAGCATGTATTGCATTTGTATATCATTGCTTTTCATCTGTCTATTAAACAAAAGTACAAAAATATTGTCATCTAACCATGTTACTTGCAGATGAAGCAAATTAGGTCAAATCAGTCAAAGTCAGTCATTGAGATAGATGGTGGCCATTCTTGCAGAATTTGGGCACCATGATCATTCATCAAGAGTTCATATGAGTTGTGACATCATTTTGAATCAAGATATCAAGTGGTAGGGGTTTGGAATTCATCAGAACATGGTTCAGTCAAGCAAAACCCTAGCAAAGTCAACTGAAGTCAACCTTGGTCAACTGTGCATTTAATCAGTGATTTGATGGTGGGAATTGGTCTGAAAGGTCTCATTCATGTCCATGTAAGCCTCATATAACATGTCAAACATCCACAGTGAAGAATTTGAAGTCAGACAAGAAATTTCCAAAAATAGAAAGTTGACCTGTAATTGGAATTTGCCAAAAATGGAAACTTCTTCTCCTCAACATTACTTCATCATACAAGCTTCAAATGAATTTTTGTCCAACATGAAAGTTGAGGATCTTGTTCTCCCATTTCCAAAAAGTCCAAGAACACTCAATTCCCATTTATGGTTGGCAAGTTATGATCAAATCATTCTCAAACATTTTTGAACTTCAAAAGGCCATATCTTCCAAACCATTTGGCCAAATTGGGTGGGGTTTTTTGCTACAAGTCCTATTTGATGCCCTCTTTCCAAATATGTCATCATAATTCACCAAAAGTTCACCAATCAAAATGGCATTTTTAAAGTGGTTTGAATTAATTCAAGTGAGGTGAAAAAATGAGTTTTCAAAATAACCAATTCCAACCATTTTTACCACTTGCCAGAGTTCTGAAATGATGTTTGGAAGTTGTTCTAGGCCCAATTTCGTGCAGTCTCATGCACCTCCATGCAATTTGGTTGATTTTTAGCAAAATGTCAAAACACACTCATTAACCAAATTTCCCATTAACATTTCATTAACCATGATTACAAACACAAAACAACATATATATTTGACATTTCCTGCTGAAAAGCCCTAGCACACAATTGACAAACAGACCAAAAATCTCATTCTCTCTCAAACACTCACTTTTTTTCATCTGAATTTTTTTGCTGAAATCTGAAAGAACACGAGCTTGTGTGGTTTGCTTCAACACTCACCATCATTTTTGAGCTCATTGCAAGCATCATTCACCAGCTGTAAAGCCATTTCATGCGACTGTTCCATTGAAGCACATCCATGGCAAATCTCGATTTGAGCTGAAAGCAAGGTAGCTGAGCCAAATTCCTTCACTCATTCATCATTTGGAAGCTTGTAGAACAACTGTTTTGAGCTTACACGACCAAATCACAACTGTTTCATCATTACCTTCAAAATCAAGTAAGAATTCGAATCTCACTATTTGCAAAACCATGATATGCTTCTTATAGATCTCCTTGCCATGAGCATTTTAAGCTTTGAATCACTGAAAATGGTTGAGTAATCTGAAAGTTATGCTGAAATGAAATTGGATGTTCAAATATGATTTTGCATGGTTCTTTCTTATTAGCTTGAATTGATGTTAATGGATGTTAGATTATGAATATATGTTGGCTGCTGATTCGAATGATGTATTTGATTTCCATTTCTGGGCAAAAAAAATTTCACGATTGGTTGATGAAGATGAACATGTTACTGTATGCGAAACCCTAAGTCCATGCCCAGATTTTGTCTTGCTTGCGTTTGGTCGTGTGAATTTTCTGTCTTGCATGAAGGTTACTATTCCATTGGCCATGACAAATCACAGCGTGACACATCACTAAGTGAAACGCAGTGTTTCACTTAGTGATCCCCATAATTGCAAAAATGCCACTGCCGTGCCACATTGTCCTATTAAATCATGTCATTGTTAATGTTTATTTCATTTTGATCTCCCAACTTACAAAATTCATAAGTCAACCATTATTCATCCAAAATTCATGGGACTTTTTGCAAAATGTTCATCTTGATCTCTAGTTATTTATCATGATTTTTCCAGGATTTTTGCATAAATGGATTTTTAATTGTGCTAGGGTTTGTCACATGTGCTCATTTTATGTATGTTTTGCCAAATCAATTGTGAAATGATGATGCTTTATCCAATGCCTTTGAAATTGTTTGTGCTTAAACTAGACACATTCATGGTGATTTTGGTGTAGAGTTTGTGAATTTTTCATTGCTGGTTTGTGAGTTATGAGTTTTTTAATTAGGGTGTGACAATTTGTGTCACACCATTGATGTCCAACTTCATGATTTTATTTACCATGCGTCTTGAACTCAAATTGATGTGAATTTTTGCATGAATATACTCTTGGATGTCTAGTTTACATGTGATTTTTTCTGGAATTATTGATGGCATTTCGTAATTGTTTGGGATTTTCTCCCCTGCTTGATCATATGTTGACTTTTTTGTGACACATGTTCTCATTTCCTTTGTGAAATTCTCATACTTAATTGGATGAACTTGAAATTTGACATGTGATTAGTAGACATCTTAAGCTTTGTCATGGTTTTGATCCCATTTATTTCTCATATGTTGTCACTGATTTATGATTTATTGAAGTTGGTACATGTTTGGTTGACTTCTTTGAGCATGCTTGAACTTGTTTTGACTTTCTGATTTTCATTGACCTACTTCCCTTGATCCAAATGAGCTGAAATTTGATATGCATATCATGTTATGGTTGATGTTTGATCATGAATTATTTGATGATTTATTGAAATGTGTATGATTGGTTTTGAGTTAAGTCTTGCTGTTGACTTCTATGAGCTTCTATATGCCATGCCTTGACCTAATCTGCTTCTGAAATGATGATGGTGAATGATATGAACATGAAACCAATTGAGTTTGTTTCTTGATTGTTTGAACTTGATTTTGGACACTTGTCACTTGCTGTTTTGATTTTCTTATCTCTTTTTGACCCTAGGCTTGTCCTAGTGGTCTTGTTGCTCATGTTTGAGTTCATGTTTTCAGGTTAAGCAACAAATACCCAAAGAGATCAATACAAATTGATTGAGCTTGATTGATTATCATGACTAACTTGTTTGTTTTGTAGGTTGCTTAGCTCACATGCTTTGAGCCTTGTGCATTGCACATTTAACTGATTGTGTTAACTGTTGATCTTTATCTCATTTTGATTTAAACTTTGAGTTGTGTACTGATTCTGTTTGACTAGTTTCAGGTACCTTTAGTTGCTTAGTTCTTTAAGAACTTGCTTTGCTTTGCTTAATAGCAATTTGCATTGAGGTATAATCCCTTTTCTTCATGTAGTCTGGAAGACCTGGCCTGTTACTTGGCCAGGCAACTGTCTGAAGTCCTCCTTAAGAGGCAATGCTTGTGTGTGTTTACATTTGTCCCAAGCAGGAAAAGTCCTTCAAATAAGGCAATTGGTGGATATAAGAGATATGTAGTCTATCTCCCACTATTCTGTGAGTCTTCTCCTTGCTCCCATTACATGGTTGTAGCATTGAGATCCAAACCCAAGATCTATTGAGTCAATAATCTGTGGAGAGAGTTCCTACTTTCTGAACTCCCACACCTTCTGATATTCAAATGCTCTCCCTGGCCAGGGATAAGAGCAATGAGGCACACCCCTCATATCCTTTCATCTGCTTCACCTTAGCCCCTCAATGGCAAGGTTAAGAGCACCATTAACCCTATTCCAGTTGGCTTCAATGCCTAACCCTTTGTGTGAGCCTAATTGTTTGGTTATAGTGTGTGCTGAATGACCTTAATTGATTGATTGCTTACCTCATATACACATGTCTGCTTGCATGCTTTGTGCATTTATCATCATTAATTGCTCATTAGTGCATGATCATCTCATTTGTCTTTGTGACATATCTTTGTTGTTTGCCCATTGAGGACGATTGTAAGACCATCCATTGGCCATTGTTCCTATGATATGGAAGTGAGTATAAGACCATCTCATTGGCCACTCATCATCTCTTTGCTTGATGCATTTGTTTGTTTTATGTGAGGATGCAATTGTAAGTCCCTGCAAGTTGGCATTTGCTTTCCTATGATCATATGTTGGATATTGGTATAAGTCCAGACAGATTGGCATCCGGTATCCAAGTTTCGTTTTGTTTTAGGAGATTGGAATAAGTCTATCTATTGGCTTCCGACATCCTGGTTTCTTTGTTTAGGAGATTGGTGTAAATCCATCTATTGGTATCCGGTATCCTCTTTTATTTGTGAGATTGGAGTAAGACCATTGAGTGGCATCCGGTATCATTTGTTTGCTTATTTTGCTATTGCTCATTGCCTATTCCAAAGGACACACTTGAATCATCTTCTATATGATTTCAAGAAGTGAACCTTCTAAGAAGTTTTACAATCCATCTTCATCCAATCATTCCCATTTTGTCCTAAACCTTTTCACACATTACTTTCAAACTTGAGATAGATATTGTGCAAACATCTTCATGCTTTTAAATTAAAAACCTGGACCCCAAGTCCTTGACTTTTTTCAAACTCCATTTCATAATACTTCTTTTGAATCAATCTTAATCATACTTTGACCCTACTTTCATAATCACAATCAATTAACTTCACCCATTCAATTGTTTTGGCTTTGTCCATTGTTAATCTTTTCACACATTAGCCATAGGTTTCAATTATCATTGTGGTTAATGTAAATCTTACCCTATCCTTAGTGAGTCGACTATAAGACTTCCGTACTGAAAACAGGGTTAACCCCTCTAGTACGTCGAAGCTATCCTTGCATGGTGGATGTTGGTCTTGGTCGAGTTTTCTCCCATTGATAATGAAAAGCCTCAGTGCTATTGTTTAAAATTGAATCCACTAACTTTTGGAAATCTTTTAGCCGAACTACGGCGTTTTGATCCTTACCTTTGATGGAAGGTACGTAGGCAACGGGTTCATCCGTTCGAACACAAAAATAACTAAATTGTATATTCTTTTCTCATCATCCCAATCATGTTTGCACAATACTTATGTCATAACAAATAACAATTTTATACAACAAGTGTGAAAAGGGCTCCCTAGGAGTACCTAGGACGTAGTGGGTGCCTAACACCTTCCCATTGCGAAATTTACCCCTTACCCAGATTCTCTGATCTTTTCATTAGTTTTCTACGCGTAAAACTTCTTAGGCTTTTGTTCGCTTTTTAGCCAGTCCTTTGGATAAATAAAAGTGCGGTGGCGACTCGATTTCTTTGTATGCTTTGCTTATGGTTTAATCAATAAATCATATAGCGACGAATACACCGCTACAGAAAAGTGGCGACTCTGCTGGGGATATAATCATCCCTGGTTGTATTGCCTACTTTTCACCCTTGTTGTGATATATTGTTATTTGTTATAGGACATATTTTTGTACAACTTGGGATAACTGTATTGATTGTAATGCTTGAATTGCTTGATATACAATTGCTGTGTGCTTTGGTGATCTGTGAGATGAGTTCTATACCCGAACTCGAGTGCACTCTAGGATAGGAGAATGGCATAGTCTTGTTGACTGGTGTGGAGTATTCCTTAGCCAGTTGACTTGCGAGTCCATTCACTTGGTGGAGGTCATGTTGGATTAATAATGTCACATAAGTTATTTGTGGTTAGGCATTATTCTTTCAATCATGTTCCGCAGAAGCCAAGGACCTTAGTTTACCAAACCCATCTTGGCCTATTTTTAGGAACGTAGTGCGGAGGTCGTTCAGATGTAAGTTCTGATGCGATTGTTACGCGATACTACACTCATAAGAGTTTCTCTTGAGAATATTCTTGGAATACGAGTATTCGTTCCTCCGATAATATTCGAAAGATGGAACGATGATTATGGGAACCTCTGGTAGAACATGTCTGGCAGGTTTAAACCCTAGTACACTCCCTTTGGGTGGTTCTTAACCGAGACTCCATGCTCGTGACTCTCAACAAACCCGTGATTCGTGGTTGAGTCGTTCAGACAACCTTAATATCAATGGAACCTGGGCGTTGATCGGGCATAAAACCTAAATCCCCCAAAAAGGATGGTTGATATTAAGGATGTTAGAGCCGGTTCATGTACCGTTAATATCAATGGAACTTGGGTGTCGACAAGGTGAAAACCTAAATCCACCAAAATGGATGATTGATATTAGGGATACAATGAGCTTTCCCATGACCTTTGTTTGGTGTGACTTGCTTGATCCTTGAGTGTGATTGTTGCATTCATGCATTCATGCATTCATCTGCACTTCATGTCATCAGAAGAAGAAAATTTTTAAGGAACTCAAAGGAGTTTATTTGCAAAAATTTTCAAAACATGAAAAAACCGGGAAAATTTTTTCACCTGATATATCTGATGAGATATTCTCATATATGATCAAAATGCTTAAATATTTCAAAGTTTGCAAATAAAACCCTCGAGTTCCTTTGAAATAAAAAACAAGCATATGCATAAACACTTCATGCATCATTTGCATAAGCAGGTGTTTTGTTCCGGCCTCCCTTCTTGTGGTCTGACCCTGCGATCCTCATTTATTTTGAAGACACACTTCGCCGGTATTATACCAGAGCTATCTCTCCCAGATTTGATGGATCATCCTGAGCAAGAGAATTGTGAACTCAGAGGAGATATTTGTCAGAATATGTGCTTTTGATGGATTTATTCCTGATTAACCGATCCCGGGCTGGCATTGGCTACTGTTCTGGGGCATTCAATGAGCATGGTTTATTCAAGTGGAGGATTCATCCATGACGATCAACCTGAAGAGGAAGAAGCTGCTGCTATCTTGGAAGAGGAGGCAGAAGATCTGAACAATTTCATCATTCCTGGTGGTGTCTGCCACAATTGGGTCGCTGTAGATGTTCCTACAGTCATCCATAGATCAGAGTAATTGTTCACTTTGTTTAAAACCCTTCTCCCATGCCAAAAGGAGAAGTGATGACATTGTTGGCAGCATTTAATACAATGATGTTTTCATTCAATTAATGCATTGTTAAACATTTGTTTTTCCATTTGTTTTCACTTTTTGCTTTTGCATGAAATCAGTGATCACAAAAAACCCTGAAAAACAAGAAAACATTTTTCATTTGCATAAATGATTTGCTTGTTTAAATATTCAAAAGATTTTCATTATCCAGAATCATTATGCAGGGATTTCTAAACCCATTGAACATAATGATCCAACGCCATCTCCCAATCTTGAATTCTTTGTATTCGAAGCAGAGGAAGATGATGTTGAAGGGGATTCCTGACGAGATTACCCGACTTCTTGAGCACAAAGGAAGCTCATTCAGCTGTATCATGAGAATCAGCAAACCAGTCAAACTGGGGCATTGCAAATCAAGCAAAAAAAAAAAAAAAAAGAAGAAAGAGGGTGAAAAAGATGAAAAAATCAAAAATCAACAAAAAAAATTTCAAGATTTCTTCAAAAGAAAAAGAAAAATTATACCCTCAAGCCAAGTTGAATGATGCTGAATGGATTCAGAGTCGTTACGACCAACTGAATTTGATTGAAGAGAAGCGGTTAACTGCCATGTGTCATGGTCAGTTATATCAGCAGAGAATGAAGAAAGCATTCGATAAGAAGGTCAAGCCTCGTGTGTTCCGAGAAGGTGACCTCGTGCTCAAGAAAGTTTTGTCTTTCGCGCCCGATTCCAGGGGCAAGTGGACTCCAAACTACGAGGGTCCATATGTTGTTAAGAGAGCCTTTTCAGGCGGTGCTTTGATGCTTACAACAATGGATGGGGAGGATTTCACTCGTCCTGTGAATTCAGATGCAGTCAAGAGATACTTTGCCTAAAAAAAAAAGTATATGCAAATGAAAAACAGAATAGCTCGCTAAGTTGAAAACCCGAAAGGGCAGCTTAGGCAAAAATGAGCGTCTCGGTGGAGAACCCGCAAGGGTAATTCAGGCAAAAATTAGAGACTTGAGAAAAATAGAATATTTGCATCCCGCTAGATTGAGTACCTCACCCTGGGGCAATCTAGGCAAAAATTAGGGATTTGGCAAGTAACTGCATCCTGACAAGACTTTCTGTTCCACAACTGTCATCTCGTCAGGGGATTCTCGATTCGTCGTCAAACTGAAGCTTCGAATACATCGAGATTCAAATTGGTAGAGAAAGGATCATTATGTTCAATGTAGCCCTCTTCCAATATATATCACTGATTTCAAATTTGTACAGATCCATGGAGTCTTGCCATTTGCAGGCTACCATTCCATCAAATCAATTTGAGCTTTTTATCCAATTATTTGCACTCTTATTTGTTTCAATTCAACAAATGTTTTGCATGTTTTAAATTGATAAAATGTCATTGTTTTAAACAAATCAAATTTTTCAAATTTGTTGTTTTAAACAAAGTGAATATCCGTAAGGTTGAAAGGATACTCAAGAATATCTCAGTGCTCTCCCGAGGGTGGCATGATTTCCAACAGGTAAGACATTTGTTCATATTCCTGGTTTGGTTGTATCTTCTTTCTTCAAATCGTTGGTGGGGTTGTTCCTCAAACAGAGTTGTTGTTGGGGTTGTTCCCCAAGCAGAGTGTTGTTGAAGACTTCGTTTTCTCCAACAGCAATTTTCCCTAGCATGGGTGCTCTTCTTAAAGAAGATTCGGCGATTGATGGTTTGTCATCTTGGTGCCCCGTCACTTTCTCCAGTGGGTCGCCTGCCCCAGACTTTATTTGTCTCCTCAGCACAGTCACGAGTAGAGCTGTTATTGATATCCCCATCGGAGTCACGAGCAGAGTTGTTGTCACTCTTCCCAGTGCAGTTGCCAGCGGAATTGTCTGTTTCCTCAGCACGATCGCTTTCTTTTTGAAAGACTCGGTAAGTCAGCAGTTTGATACCCGGTACTTTACCTTTTCCCCGGCGAAGTCGTCTGCGGAATTGTTGCTATCTCTCCATCAGAGTTTTTCTCTTCAGCAGAGCAGGAATTATTTTCCTACTCAGTGGTTGATTTGGGTTGACATCCCAGTATATTTCAACCATGTTTTCCTCAGCATAGTCTGCAGAGCGTTTGTTGTGGCAGTTTTGCCTGTTGAATACTCCCTCAATCCCCAGTATGGTCGGATGATGGCCCTAGCATTCAGAGAACGGATTGATTTCCTGACTGCTTGTGATCCCCAGTAGAGTGGCTTATATTGCAGAATCTACTTGTTGTGATCAGTTTGCTTTGTGTATTCTCCCCAAGTAGAGTGGCTTGTTGCAGAATCTACTTGTGTGGTACATTCTCCCTCAGCGGGTTGTTCCCCAGCGGAGTTATGTGGAGTTGCTTCTACAGCAGTTCGTGCTTGTGCAATGCACCTTTTGTTTCTCAGTTGACACTGGGATCCCCTGCGGATATCTCGGGATTTCTCTTGTTCCCCGACAGATTCGTCTTGGTGGCTGTCTTTGCCCGTTGTGACTTTCTCTACCCTGATTGGGTTGTTTCCTGATATCTCTGACCCTCTGCTTCTTCAGCAGTACTCGCAGATCGTTGCTTCTCAGCATACAGCTCTCCGCAGATTGACTTTCCAGTTGGTTTTCCCCTGGAAGTATAATACCGGGCGTTTGATTCCTGGACCGGTTATGTTAGAATTGTCTGTTTTGTCAGCATTCATCAAACATAAATCATGCATATTCATGCGTACTCATAAACATTCAGATATTCATGTTGCATTTTTCGCCATATATCTTTTGTTTGTCGTGTCTCCTGCAACGGGTGATATAGATCTTCTCTATAGATCTCCCCTAGCAGATGTCGGGTGTCAAAATCTCTCCATATAGAGTCAGCCCCATAAGCAGAAAATGTTTGTTGTCTTTCCTTCTGCAGTTCCCCACCGAGATATATCCTCGTGGATGACGGTTTCTTCCGTTTCCTCCCAACACATATATTGGGATGGATTTTCCTATTTGAGTTACATCCTCATTAGGACATGTCTTGATTCAGTCCATCTTTTCGGATTATTCCCGAATTGGCTATTTGTCAAATGTCTTGTGTTCCCAGTGGGTTGTTCCCCAGCGGAGTAGTTTTGGGCCTCTACCCTCATACCGGTAGTTATAAGTCCTATTTTTCCTGGCTTTCTTGGCAGAATTTGTGGTTATACACCTTTTATTCCCCAGCCAGAGTTGTCGGTTTTCTACCTGGTAACCGGTAGTTATAAACCTTGTTTTCTCCACTGGCAGAGTTAACTTTGTTGTTCATCCCAACCGATGACAGTTACTCTTCTGTGGTTTTCTATCCAATTTCTTTTGGTAGATGTAATCCCCTCTTTGTGGTTTATCGTCATCTAATGTTTGATGTTGATTTTTTTCCTTCGCTTGGATAAGTTGCTCAGATAAGCACTTATATCCCCAGCAAGTCTTTTGTGGATAATTGCCGTATGCTAGCAATTTTATCCCCAGCGGGTCCTTTCACCTTTTGTCAATGATTGTGTTCCCTGGATAATTGATTGCCATCAATGCATCCCAGCGAGTCTTCTTTCATTTACCCCCTTTGTTGGTAATGTTTGTTGCTCCCTTTGACTGGTCATCATTATATACCTAGTTTGGTATCCCGATGCCTTTCTTTTCGGATTTTATCCTATAAACAACCTACAACCCGGTTAAGGATAATTTTCCCTGCGAGGTTATTATTCACGTTTTGACGGCTATGAATAATATATCTCATGCACTCTTCAGTCGAAGCCTTTCGTGTTTCCCTGGTCGAGTAAGATTCGCTATTTCCCTCTGCGGAATCGAATATTTCTTTGTTGTTGGATAATTGCCGTTTGCTTGCAATTTATCCTTTGAGTTGTCTTTCGTTTACCCGGATGCTTGGTATCGATTGTCTCTCTGTTTTGGTTAGTCACCTATTATATACTTCGGTATCTCTGGTGTCTTTTCCTTTCGAGTATATTATTCACGTTTTGACGGCCATGAATAATATGTCTCATGCGCTCTTTGGTCGGAATCCTTTGTTGATCTTCCCCAGTCGAGTAAGATTCGCATTCCCTGTGGAATCGAATGTCCGTCCTATAAACAAGTCTGCTGTTCTAGCTTTCTTCAGGATGATGAGTGTTTTGGAACACAAACCAATTCACGTCTTCAGATTTTATCCTATAAACAACCTACAACCCGGTTCAGGATAATCTTCCATGTGAGTATTCTATCCACGTTCTGATGGTAATGGATATTATATCTCGTTCACTCTTGGGTCAATCTTTTGATTGTTTTCTCCGCAGAGTAAGTTTCGTATTCCTTGTGGAATCGAACGTCCGTCCTATAAACAAGTCTGCTGTTCTAGCTTTCTTCAGAATGATGAGTGTTTTGGAACACAAACCAATTCACGATTTCGGATTTTATCCTATAAACAACCTGCAACCCGGTTCAGGATAATTTTCCATGCGAGTACATTATCTACGTTTTGACGGCTATAGATAATATATCTCATGCACTCTTTTGTCGAACACTTTGTTTGTTTCCCCAACTGAGTAAGATTTGCATTCTTTATAGAATCAAATATCCATCCTATAAACAAGTTTGCTTTCGCTCTCTTCAGGATGATGAGTGTTTTGGAACACACACCAATTCACGCTTTGGTTAGTCACCTATTATATACTTCGGTATCTCTGGTGTCTTTTCCTTTCGAGTATATTATTCACGGTCTGCCGGTAATGAATAATATTTCTCATGCGCTCTTTAGTTGGAATCCTTTGTTGATTTTCCCCAGCTGAGCAAGATTCGTATTCTTTGTAGAATCGAATATCCATCCTTGAACCAGTTTGTGTTTCGGATGATGAGTGTTTTGGCATATATACCAATCCATGTTTTCGGTAGATCACCTATTATATACCTCGGTATCTCTGGTGTTTCTTACCATGCGAGTTTATTATCTACGTTCTGACGGTAATAGATAATATATCTCATGCGAGTTTTCTTATCCACGGTCTGCCGGTAATGGATATTATATCTCATGCACTCTTTGGGTTTGTGTCCCCAATTGAGTAAGGTTCGTTTTCCCGTTGTGGATTCGAATGTCCATCCTGTAAGTCGATTTGATTTTTCAAGCCCTCCTTTCGGATGATGAGTGTTTTGGCATATATACCAATTCACGTTTCGGTCGGTCACCTATTATATACCTCGGTATCCCTGGTGTTCCTTCCTTTCTGCTCCCTATTATGACCTCGGTCCCCCTGTGGAGTCAGATTTTCCTGAGTTTATGTACCTTTTTCAGGTCTTTCTCAGATGTTTGGTTGATTGATATCTCTCACCCTTATACCGGTCTTAGATATTCATTCTTCCTGAGTTTGTTACCCTTATACCGGTAACACCTCATTTCTTTGGTACTTCCTCAGTGAAGTTTTCTTTTGCTTCTCCCCAGAAGTCAGCTTTTGTCTCTCCAATGGATGTTCTTCCTTTGGAATTTTCTTTTCCCCAGTATGAGTCCTTCACTCCCCAGTGAGGTCTCCAGTCTGATTTCTGTTACCTTAATCAGAGTCGTGTCTTATTCGCGCTGTGTCAGTTTTTGTTTTTCCCCAACTTGAAGCCGTGTCCTGTTCACGCATTCTTTTTCTTTTACTATCCCCAATGAGAGTCTTGTTAGAGTCTCTGTTCCTGGTGAGTGTATTACTCCAATGGATCGTCTTTCTTCTGTGTGAACCATATTCCCCACAGAATTTGTGTCTTTTGCATGCATACATTTGCATCATGAGGTCTCTTAGGGACCAAAATTTGTCTCATTACTGTTATTTAAACCCATTCTACCGCGTCGAGATGAAGATTTCTAAACTTCACTTCTCCGGCTAGAATGACCTTAAATAGGGGCATCTGTAAGACCCCAATTTTGGCCCTAAGATCCCTCATGGCATCATATCATACCATATCATTGCCTCAAGGATCATTGCATACCTTTGCTTCCCTCCTAGTGGGTGGGCTATCTTGTGAGTGTGGTTCTTGATCACCGAGCATGTATTGCATTTGTATATCATTGCTTTTCATCTGTCTATTAAACAAAAGTACAAAAATATTGTCATCTAACCATGTTACTTGCAGATGAAGCAAATTAGGTCAAATCAGTCAAAGTCAGTCATTGAGATAGATGGTGGCCATTCTTGCAGAATTTGGGCACCATGATCATTCATCAAGAGTTCATATGAGTTGTGACATCATTTTGAATCAAGATATCAAGTGGTAGGGGTTTGGAATTCATCAGAACATGGTTCAGTCAAGCAAAACCCTAGCAAAGTCAACTGAAGTCAACCTTGGTCAACTGTGCATTTAATCAGTGATTTGATGGTGGGAATTGCTCTGAAAGGTCTCATTCATGTCCATGTAAGCCTCATATAACATGTCAAATATCCACAGTGAAGAATTTGAAGTCAGACAAGAAATTTCCAAAAATAGAAAGTTGACCTGTAATTGGAATTTGCCAAAAATGGAAACTTCTTCTCCTCAACATCACTTCATCATACAAGCTTCAAATGAATTTTTTCCCAACATGAAAGTTGAAGATCTTGTTCTCCCATTTCCAAAAAGTCCAAGAACACTCAATTCCCATTTATGGTTGCCAAGTTATGATCAAATCATTCTCAAAAATTTTTGAACTTCAAAAGGCCATATCTTCCGAACCATTTGGCCAAATTGGGTGGGGTTTTTTGCTACAAGTCCTATTTGATGCCCTCTTTCCAAATATGTCATCATAATTCACCAAAAGTTCACCAGTCAAAATGGCATTTTTAAAGTGGTTTGAATTAATTCAAGTGAGGTGAAAAAATGAGTTTTCAAAATAACCAATTCCAACCATTTTTACCACTTGCCAGAGTTCTGAAATGATGTTTGGAAGTTGTTCTAGGCCCAATTTCGTGCAGTCTCATGCACCTCCATGCAATTTGGTTGATTTTTAGCAAAATGTCAAAACACACTCATTAACCAAATTTCCCATTAACATTTCATTAACCATGATTACAAACACAAAACAACATATATGTTTGACATTTCCTGCTGAAAAGCCCTAGCACACAATTGACAAACAGACCAAAAATCTCATTCTCTCTCAAACACTCACTTTTTTTCATCTGAATTTTTTTGCTGAAATCTGAAAGAACACGAGCTTGTGTGGTTTGCTTCAACACTCACCATCATTTTTGAGCTCATTGCAAGCATCATTCACCAGCTGTAAAGCCATTTCATGCGACTGTTCCATTGAAGCACATCCATGGCAGATCTCGATTTGAGCTGAAAGCAAGGTAGCTGAGCCAAATTCCTTCACTCATTCATCATTTGGAAGCTTGTAGAACAACTGTTTTGAGCTTACACGACCAAATCACAACTGTTTCATCATTACCTTCAAAATCAAGTAAGAATTCGAATCTCACTATTTGCAAAACCATGATATGCTTCTTATAGATCTCCTTGCCATGAGCATTTTAAGCTTTGAATCACTGAAAATGGTTGAGTAATCTGAAAGTTATGCTGAAATGAAATTGGATGTTCAAATATGATTTTGCATGGTTCTTTCTTATTAGCTTGAATTGATGTTAATGGATGTTAGATTATGAATATATGTTGGCTGCTGATTCGAATGATGTATTTGATTTCCATTTCTGGGCAAAAAAAATTTCACGATTGGTTGATGAAGATGAACATGTTACTGTATGCGAAACCCTAAGTCCATGCCCAGATTTTGTCTTGCTTGCGTTTGGTCGTGTGAATTTTCTGTCTTGCATGAAGGTTACTATTCCATTGGCCATGACAAATCACAGCGTGACACATCACTAAGTGAAACGCAGTGTTTCACTTAGTGATCCCCATAATTGCAAAAATGCCACTGCCGTGCCACATTGTCCTATTAAATCATGTCATTGTTAATGTTTATTTCATTTTGATCTCCCAACTTACAAAATTCATAAGTCAACCATTATTCATCCAAAATTCATGGGACTTTTTGCAAAATGTTCATCTTGATGTCTAGTTATTTATCATGATTTTTCCAGGATTTTTGCATAAATGGATTTTTAATTGTGCTAGGGTTTGTCACATGTGCTCATTTTATGTATGTTTTGCCAAATCAATTGTGAAATGATGATGCTTTATCCAATGCCTTTGAAATTTTTTGTGCTTAAACTAGACACATTCATGGTGATTTTGGTGTAGAGTTTGTGAATTTATCATTGATGGTTTGTGAGTTATGAGTTTTTTAATTAGGGTGTGACAATTTGTGTCACACCATTGATGTCCAACTTCATGATTTTATTTACCATGCGTCTTGAACTCAAATTGATGTGAATTTTTGCATGAATGTACTCTTGGATGTCTAGTTTACATGTGATTTGTTCTGGAATTATTGATGGCATTTCGTAATTGTTTGGGATTTTCTCCCCTGCTTGATCATATGTTGACTTTTTTGTGACACATGTTCTCATTTCCTTTGTGAAATTCTCATACTTAATTGGATGAACTTGAAATTTGACATGTGATTAGCAGACATCTTAAGATTTGTCATGGTTTTGATCCCATTCATTTCTCATATGTTGTCACTGATTTATGATTTATTGAAGTTGGTACATGTTTGGTTGACTTCTTTGAGCATGCTTGAACTTGTTTTGACTTTCTGATTTTCATTGACCTACTTCCCTTGATCCAAATAAGCTGAAATTTGATATGCATATCATGTTATGGTTGATGTTTGATCATGAATTATTTGATGATTTTATGAAATGTTTATGATTGGTTTTGAGTTAAGTCTTGCTGTTGACTTCTATGAGCTTCTATATGCCATGCCTTGACCTAATCTGCTTCTGAAATGATGATGGTGAATGATATGAACATGAAACCAATTGAGTTTGTTTCTTGATTGTTTGAACTTGATTTTGGACACTTGTCACTTGCTGTTTTGATTTTCTTATCTCTTTTTGACCCTAGGCTTGTCCTAGTGGTCTTGTTGCTCATGTTTGAGTTCATGTTTTCAGGTTAAGCAACGAATACCCAAAGAGATCAATACAAATTGATTGAGCTTGATTGATTATCATGGCTAACTTGTTTGTTTTGTAGGTTGCTTAGCTCACATGCTTTGAGCCTTGTGCATTGCACATTTAACTGATTGTGTTAACTGTTGATCTTTATCTCATTTTGATTTAAACTTTGAGTTGTGTACTGATTCTGTTTGACTGGTTTCAGGTACCTTTAGTTGCTTAGTTCTTTAAGAACTTGCTTTGCTTTGCTTAATAGCAATTTGCATTGAGGTATAATCCCTTTTCTTCATGTAGTCTGGAAGACCTGGCCTGTTACTTGGCCAGGCAACTGTCTGAAGTCCTCCTTAAGAGGCAATGCTTGTGTGTGTTTACATTTGTCCCAAGCAGGAAAAGTCCTTCAAATAAGGCAATTGGTGGATATAAGAGATATGTAGTTTATCTCCCACTATTCTGTGAGTCTTCTCCTTGCTCCCATTACATGGTTGTAGCATTGAGATCCAAACCCAAGATCTATTGAGTCAATAATCTGTGGAGAGAGTTCCTACTTTCTGAACTCCCACACCTTCTGATATTCAAATGCTCTCCCTGGCCAGGGATAAGAGCAATGAGGCACACCCCTCATATCCTTTCATCTGCTTCACCTTAGCCCCTCAATGGCAAGGTTAAGAGCACCATTAACCCTATTCCAGTTGGCTTCAATGCCTAACCCTTTGTGTGAGCCTAATTGTTTGGTTATAGTGTGTGCTGAATGACCTTAATTGATTGATTGCTTACCTCATATACACATGTCTGCTTGCATGCTTTGTGCATTTATCATCATTAATTGCTCATTAGTGCATGATCATCTCATTTGTCTTTGTGACATATCTTTGTTGTTTGCCCATTGAGGACGATTGTAAGACCATCCATTGGCCATTGTTCCTATGATATGGAAGTGAGTATAAGACCATCTCATTGGCCACTCATCATCTCTTTGCTTGATGCATTTGTTTGTTTTATGTGAGGATGCAATTGTAAGTCCCTGCAAGTTGGCATTTGCTTTCCTATGATCATATGTTGGATATTGGTATAAGTCCAGACAGATTGGCATCCGGTATCCAAGTTTCATTTTGTTTTAGGAGATTGGAATAAGTCCATCTATTGGCTTCCGACATCCTGGTTTCTTTGTTTAGGAGATTGGTGTAAATCCATCTATTGGTATCCGGTATCCTCTTTTGTTTGTGAGATTGGAGTAAGACCATTGAGTGGCATCCGGTATCATTTGTTTGCTTATTTTGCTATTGCTCATTGCCTATTCCAAAGGACACACTTGAATCATCTTCTATATGATTTCAAGAAGTGAACCTTCTAAGAAGTTTTACAATCCATCTTCATCCAATCATTCCCATTTTGTCCTAAACCTTTTCACACATTACTTTCAAACTTGAGATAGATATTGTGCAAACATCTTCATGCTTTTAAATTAAAAACCTGGACCCCAAGTCCTTGACTTTTTTCAAACTCCATTTCATAATACTTCTTTTGAATCAATCTTAATCATACTTTGACCCTACTTTCATAATCACAATCAATTAACTTCACCCATTCAATTGTTTTGGCTTTGTCCATTGTTAATCTTTTCACACATTAGCCATAGGTTTCAATTATCATTGTGGTTGATGTAAATCTTACCCTATCCTTAGTGAGTCGACTATAAGACTTCCGTACTGAAAACAGGGTTAACCCCTCTAGTACGTCGAAGCTATCCTCGCATGGTGGATGTTGGTCTTGGTCGAGTTTTCTCCCATTGATAATGAAAAGCCTCAGTGCTATTGTTTAAAATTGAATCCACTAACTTTTGGAAATCTTTTAGCCGAACTACGGCGTTTTGATCCTTACCTTTGATGGAAGGTACGTAGGCAACGGGTTCATCCGTTCGAACACAAAAATAACTAAATTGTATATTCTTTTCTCATCATCCCAATCATGTTTGCACAATACTTATGTCATAACAAATAACAATTTTATACAACAAGTGTGAAAAGGGCTCCCTAGGAGTACCTAGGACGTAGTGGGTGCCTAACACCTTCCCATTGCGAAATTTACCCCTTACCCAGATTCTCTGATCTTTTCATTAGTTTTCTACGCGTAAAACTTCTTAGGCTTTTGTTCGCTTTTTAGCCAGTCCTTTGGATAAATAAAAGTGCGGTGGCGACTCGATTTCTTTGTATGCTTTGCTTATGGTTTAATCAATAAATCATATAGCGACGAATACACCGCTACAGAGTCCATTAGATTATTGCTTGGAGTGGCATGTATTCTGAAATTCAAACTGTTTCAAATGGATGTAAAAAGTGCCTTCCTGAATGGCTACTTAAATGAAGAAGTATATGTTGAACAACCTAAAGGATTCACAGATCCAAATCTTCCACAATATGTGTACATATTGAAGAAAGCCCTCTATGGGTTGAAGCAAGCTCCCAGGGCTTGGTATGAGAGACTCACAGTGTTCCTCACTGACAATGGATACAGGAAAGGAGGTATTGACAAAACTCTGTTTGTGAAGAATGAAGGAGGGAAGCTCATGGTAGCACAAATATATGTAGATGACATTGTATTTGGTGGGATGTCAGAACAGATGGTTGAACATTTTGTTAGACAAATGCAATCTGAGTTTGAGATGAGCCTTGTCGGAGAGCTGACCTACTTTCTTGGGCTACAAGTCAAACATATGGAAGAATCTATCTTTCCATCTCAAAGCAAGTATGCCAAGAACATTGTGAAGAAGTTTGGCATGGAAAATGCAAGCCATAAAAGGACCCCTGCTCCTACTCATGTGAAAATCTCCAAAGATGAAAATGGTGTCAGTGTAGATCAGAGTCTATACAGAAGCATGATAGGTAGTCTGCTATATCTCACAACAAGCAGACCTGACATTGCATTTGCTGTAGGTGTTTGTGCTAGGTATCAAGCTGAACCAAAAGTCAGTCACATAAACCAAGTGAAGAGAATACTGAAATATGTCAATGGAACCAGTGACTATAGGATGTTGTATACTCATGGATCTGGATCCATGCTGACTGGTTACTGTGATGCTGACTAGGCTAGAAGTGCTGATGATAGGAAAAGCACATCTGGAGGATGCTTCTTTTTAGGGAACAATCTGATTTCATGGTTCAGCAAGAAACAAAACTGTGTATCTCTATCCACTGCTGAAGCCGAATACATAGCAGCTGGGAGTAGCTGTTCTCAACTGGTCTGGATGAAGCAAATGTTGTCTGAATACAATGTCACACAAGAAGTCATGACATTATACTGTGATAACCTGAGTGCTATAAATATTTCCAAAAATCCTATTCAACATAGCAGGACAAAGCACATTGACATTCGTCATCACTTCATTAGAGAACTTGTAGAAGAAAAGATCATAACTCTGGAGCATGTTACTACTGAAAAGCAATTAACAGACATTTTCACTAAAGCTTTGGATGCCAATCAATTTGAATGTTTAAGGGGGAAGTTGGGGGATCTGTGTTCATGAGAACCTATAGCAAGCAAAGGAGTTTGTCTTTGTTTATCCCAGAGGATATTTCTGACTAGGTGAAGAGTGTTGTGGCGAAGACTGGTCTAGTGTGGGTGAAGATGTGTTACTGATGTTCTGGATGCTGAAGTTTTATTGTTTTAAAATGTGTAATTTGTGGCAATTCTCATTGATGCCTGTTTGTTCCATGGATTTGTTCATTATCTCAGCTATCACAACTGTGTATGATGATGGTTTGTATCTCCTGAACAATTATGTTTTAACATTTTTAATGTTATAACATCTGCGCTGACATTCTCTACTAGACTAATTGACATTTATTTTGTCTAATTGGTCACCTTTGGTCAATTTTGACTAAAAAGGGGGAGAAGTGTTTATATGGAGCTGGAGCTGTGAGGAGATGTATGTGGCTGGACAGATGGACAATTATTGTTAAACAGAATACTGTTCTGTTTACAGATGTCAAAGGGGATGTCTGATATGGTGATACACAGGTGGTGATGTTGAAGCAGATGTCAGAATGAAATTCTGATTGTTACAGGTGCTGTGGTTACAGGTGATGTTATTTTCATGGAGATGAATGCACAAATTTAGGGGGAGAAGTAGTACCCTTGTGTATTTGTGTGTCTTAAATAGTTGCATCCATAACTAGTAATTCTGTTTTTGTTGCACAGATTTAGGGGGAGGAGAAGTACCCTTGTGCATGTGTGTATTACTAGTATCTATTTCTAGTAATTATGTTTGCTTCTGCTACTGTTTAAACCATTGTTTAACTGCTGATAGTTTTCTTGTGAACAAAAAGGACAAATATATGTTTTAGCCAAAATTTTCCAAAGGGGGAGTTTGTTGATTCTAAGTGTTGGCAACAATTTTGGTAAAACAAAGAGTGTTCACAAGATGTTATGTGTGATGTCTTAACATGAGATATCCTATGTACCTACTGGAGTTCAAGAACATGATCATGCAGGATTGTTTTAGAATGTCATACACAAGGTCATGGCATCTAATATGTGTGTACCTGCTGGAGTTTAAATGACAGACATGTTCATGCAGGATTGTTTCAAGATGTCATACACAAGGTCATGACATCTGATATGGTTGTACCTACTGGAAGTTATAAAAGGAATTATGGAATTATGCAGGATTTTTCCAGGATGTCAGACCCGATGTCATGACATCCTGTAAACAGAACATTCAGTATAAATGTCTGGTGTTTTGTGATTGCATAATTAATGGCAATCTATGTATGATTGAAGATCTGATTTGCAGGCGCATTCAATCATTGATTACAACATGATTTACTTATTTTCCAAGGAGATCTAACCAGCTGTCATAAGAAGATTTGATTGGAAAATAGATTTAGGGTTTTCAAGATGTCCAAGCCCAGCTGAAAGCTTCTATAAAAAGGGACTTAGAAAACCTGTTTTACAACACAACCAATACTGAGCGAAATATAGAGAGAGAGCTAGGGTTTGTGTCTATTTAGTCGTGAGACTTGTAAGCCATTCAAGTCTTCTTTTGATGATTGAATTGGACTGATTTGTGGTTGTAATTTGTCACTCTAAAGCTGTTAAGCAAGAGTGTGTGTCTACTTGATCAAAGCTGTGAAGCAAGATCAAGGGTGTGTCTTCTTGATCAAAGCTATGAAGCAAGATCAAGAGTGTGTCTTCTTGATTGAAACTGTGAAGTAAAATCAAGAGTGTGTTATTGAAAAGTGTTGTCTTTTCTCAAGGGATTGTTGTTTAAGATCACATGTGTGATTGTAGGGAAGTGAGTGGGTTCTCATATCTAAGAGTGCTTAGGTAGAAATTGCACGGGTAGAGATTAGGTGAGAAAGACTGTAACTTGTTGAAGTGTACGGAGAGTCTTTGAACTGATTCTATTTTAGTGAATTTCCTTCCTGGCTTGGTAGCCCCCAGATGTAGGTGAGTTGGACCGAACTGGGTTAATAATTGCTTGTGTATCTTGTATTACTATTCTCTATCTTTATTCTATTTGCATTACTCAGATATTAGTGTCGTGACATTACCTTCGACATCTCAAATCTGATACCAGAATTTCAACTAGATTTACTCAAAACCAAGGAGAATCACTTTTTGAAGCTTGGGAGAGATACAAGAGCTATTAAGAGTCTGTCCACACCATGACCTAGAAGAATGGTTGATCGTTCATACCTTCTACAATGGACTCGATTATAACACAAAGATGAGCATCGACACTGCCGCTGGTGGTGCATTGATGAACAAACCTTACCCTGAAGCTTGTGACCTAATTGAGGATATGGCCCAAAACCATTACCAATGGGGAACTGAACGAGCATCAGTAGAGAAAAAGGAGACCCAAGGTGGAATACATGAGATAAGCTCTATGGACATGATGCAGGCGAAAATGGACGCTTTAGCCCTTAAGGTCAAACATATTTCTACAAACACTAACACCGTAGCGGTAGTCCACACAGAGTGTGAACTTTGTGGATCTAAAGGACACAAATCGGCGGAATGTAACCTTTTGAACAACCTGAACACCGACCAAGTGAATTACGCCTAAGGTAACCCATTTTCATACACTTACAACCCTGGATGGAAGAATCACCCGAATTTTTCCTATAAAAACCAGAACCCTATCCAAAATTATGCACCTCAAAGAACACAAGGTTATCAAGCCCAAAAACCAAATCAACCTATGCAAGTTGTACGCCAGAAGTCTAACCTTGAGAAGATCATGGAGAACTTTATATCAGGCCAGACTCAGCAAAATAAAGAATTCCTGAACCAGAACATTCACGTAAACGAACTGATAACGCAATTAGGGACCAAGGTTGATCAGATAATCACTCACAACAAGATGCTTGAAACCCAGATCTCACAAGTAGCACAAAACCAAGCCCCACAAACTACACCTGGAGGACAATTCCCTGGACAACCTTAACTCAACCCTCGAGGGCAAGCTAACGCTATCTCATTACGAAGTGGGACCGCTTACGAAGGGCCTCATAACCCAGCAATGAGCGAGTCGAAAGCTTCTAAAGAAAATATACCTACAAACCAAGGAGAAGAACTAGTGGAACCCGAAAAACAAACCGACCAAGAAGGAGAAGCCAAGGATAAAACTTACAAACCACCACCCCCGTACAAACCACCATCCCCGTACAAACCACCAATCCCATATCCGAAAAGACTTAAACAAACCAAAATTAATAACTAATACCAAAAATTTATAAAAGTAATAGAGAAGCTTCATGTAGAGATTCCTTTCACCGAAGCCATCACCCAAATTCCATCTTACGCCAAATTTCTTAAAGACATCTTAACCAACAAGCGTAGGCTTGATGATCCCAAACCCTTGGAATGCAACTTTATTTCCAAGAATAAACTTGCTAAGAAGGAGAAAGACCCTGGGAGTTTTTCTATACCTTGCATTTTAGGGAGTCATGTGATCGACAAAGCTTTCCTAGACTTAGGCTCTAGTGTGAGTTTAATGCCCTTAGCTGCGTGTAAAAGGTTAAACTTAGGAGAATTACAACCAACTAAGATGTCCCTCCAATTAGCCGATAGATCTGTTAAGTATCCTGTAGGCATATTAGAAGACATCCCCGTTAGGATCAGTTAACTTTATATCCCGACAGACTTTATGGTGATGGATATCAAGGAAGAAGACGATATCCCTATCCTTTTAGGTAGACCATTTTTATCAACAGCCAGAGCTATAATAGATGTTAAAAGAGGAAAATTAACTTTCGAAGTAGGAGATGAGAAGATAGAGTTTATTCTTTCAAAGTTCCCGATGGCGCCAATCATAGGAGACGCATGTTACGCGATTAATATCATAGATGAATGCATAAGGGAATTTGATCAAGAAGGACCTATGATCAAACCATTTTCAAACCCGAATGAAAAGGATGACGAGCTAGAGGAAACAGAACCTCACACTAACGAATGTTTGGATCTTACTCCAGCCCTTTCACCAAACTCTCAAAAACCAGCTCAAGAACTTAAGGAATTGCCCAAGAACCTAAGATATGAGTCTTTGGATAAAGAAATGAACCACCCAGTAATAGTTAGTGCCACCTTAAACCTAGACGAGACAAGCCGACTCTTGAATGTTTTAAGAAGATACTCCTCTGCCTTAGGATATAACATCTTCAATTTAAAACGTATAAGCCCATCCGTGTGTATGCACAGGATCTCGCTAGAGGAGGATTCAAAACCTTCCAGAGAGCATCAGAGAAGGATCAACCCTGTAATGAGTGAGGTGGTAAACAAGGAAGTCCTTAAATTGCTAGAAGCTGGTATAATCTATAAAACCTCTGATAGTAAATGGGTAAGTCCTGTACATGTGGTATCCAAAAAGGGAGGCATCACAGTCGTGCAGAACGAGAAGGGCGAGCATGTAGCTAAACGTATAGAAGGCGGATGACGTATGTGCATAGACTATAGGAAACTCAATAAGGAAACTGGGAAAGACCATTTCCCCCTTCCATTCATAGATCCAATGCTTGAGCGTCTTTCCAGACACTCTTACTTTTCTTATCTGGATGGATATTCTAGATTTTTCCAAATACCCATACACCCCGAGGATCAAGAGAAAACAACCTTCACCTGTCCTTACAAAATGTTTTCTTACAGAAGAATGCCGTTTGGACTCTGTAATGCGTTAGCTACTTTCCAACGTTGTATGATGTCAATCTTCGCAAATTATCTCGACGAAATTATGGAAGTATTTATGGATGATTTCTCGGTATATGGGTTCGACTTTGAGAATTGCCTCATTAATCTTGAGAAAATCCTAGAGAGATGCGTAGAAATTAACCTTGTGTTAAATTGGGAGAAATGCCGCTTTATGGTTAAAGAAGGCATATTGTTAGGACATATAATATCTGAAAGAGGCATTGAGGTCGACAAAGCAAAGATAGAAGTTATAGAAAACCTTAACCCTCCTAAGACAGTTAGAGAAGTCCGAAGTTTTCTTGGACACGCCGGTTTCTACCGACGCTTCATCAAAGACTTCCCTAAAATAACAAAACCCCTGACCAGCCTTCTGATGAAAGACGTTGAATTCATTTTCAATGAAAAATGTATCGAAGCCTTTAATCATTTAAAATAAGCGCTAATTTCAGCACCCATTTTACAAACTCCGGATTGGACTCAACCCTTTGAAATAATGTGTGATGCTAGCGATTTCGCTATAGGAGCTGTTTTAGGACAAAGAAAAGATAAGAAAATACATGTAATATATTACGCTAGTAAAACCCTAGATGCCGCTCAACTAAATTATACAACAACAGAGAAGGAACTCCTAGTTGTAGTTTTTGCAATTGATAAATTTAGGTCTTATCTTATCGGATCTAAGATTATAGTCTATACAGACCATGCAACTATCCGTTACCTTCGTAGCAAAAAGGATGCGAAACCTAGGTTACTCATATGGATCCTTTTGCTACAAGAGTTTGACTTAGATATTCGAGACAAAAAAGGAACAGAAAACGTAGTTGCTGACCATCTTTCCAGACTAGAGCATTTGAAGCCAGACCGTTTACCTATAAATGATGATTTCACCTATGACAGATTGATAGCCAAGTTAGATACCGTTCCCCTTGAACCTGATAGAGACAACTTTGGGACATTTTCAAAAATTAGCAGAGTACCATGGTACGCTGATTTTGTGAATTATCTAGGCGCTGATATCATACCACCTGACCTCAATTATCAACAAAAGAAGAAGTTCTTTAAAGACGTAAGACATTTCTATTGGGACGAACCACTCCTTTCCAAAAGAGGAACAGATAACATCTTTCGATGTTGCGTCCCGGAAGAAGAAGTTAGAAATATCATAGAGCATTGTCACTCTTCACCTTATGGTGGACATTCAAGCACATCCAAGACATACGCTAAGATCCTCCAAGCTGGTCTTTATTGGACAACACTATGGCGTGATGTCCATACTTATATTGTCCAATGTGACCGGTGCCAGCGTGCTGTAAACATCTCAAGACGCGACAAAATACCTTTGAAGAACATCTAAGAAGTGGAATTATTTGATGTTTGGGGTATTGATTTCATGGGACCTTTTCCATCTTCGATGGGAAACAAGTATATTTTGGTAACCGTAGACTATGTGTCCAAATGGATAGAAGCTATAGCCGCACCCAGCAACGACACAAGAGTAGTCATTAAGATGTTTAAAAATAATATTTTCCCCAGATTTGGAGTGCCACGACTTGTCATAAGTGATGGTGGATCACATTTTATATCCAGGATATTCGATAAACTCTTAAGAAAGTATGGAGTAAAACACAAAGTAGCAACACCATATCATCCCCAGACTAATGGTCAAGTGGAAGTATCTAACAGAGAGATTAAGCAAATCTTGGAAAAAACTGTTTTAATATCCAGAAAAGATTGGTCTAAAAAGCTAACAGAAGCCTTGTGGGCTTACAGAACTGCTTACAAAACCCCTATTGGAACTACACCATACCAGTTAGTCTATGGAAAGTCATGCCACTTACCTTTTGAACTTAAGCACAAAGCATATTGGGCCATAAAGACCCTGAATTTGGATTACCTAGCATCTGGAGAGAAGCAAATCCTCGATATCCACAAATTGGAGGAACTCCTCCAGAACGCTTACGAGAATGCAATTATATACAAAGAAAGAACCAAAGCATGGCATGACAGAAGGATTGTGAAAAATGACTTTAATATAGGCGACTCTGTTCTCCTTTTCAATTCCAGATTACGACTTTTTCCAGGTAAGTTGCGTTCGAGATAGACAGGCCCCTTTAAGGTTTCCAAAATCCTAAAATCTGGAGCAGTTGAAATCCGGAACAATTTCTGTGATCCGTTTGTGGTAAATGGACAAAGACTGGAGCAATATCAAGGAGGTGACATCCCCACAGAATGCCCTGGCCATACTCTGATCGACCCTCCGATTCCTACCTCTGATATATAAAGTTCGAATCGTCAAGCTAACGACGTTAAACAAGCGCTGCATGGGAGGCAACCCATGATTTCTTTTCCTTTGCTTTACTTTTACTATTTCAATTTATATTTTCATTTGTTATATATATATATATATATATATATATATATATATATATATATATATATATATATATATATATATATATATATATATGTATGTATGTATTTATTTATTTATGTTTATACTAACATTTACAATATTTGCGATTTCAGGTGTCCTCTATTTTTAACCTAACTTTTCAGGATGGAGAATTTCGACACTATGCCAGTGATCTTTCGTGACCCAGTACAGGAGCAACGCTACTCAATACTTTTCCAGCGTCCAATGCTGCCCACCAGATATCCTGATTCAAGCTGCATGGAAGCATTAGACATTGAGCCTAGTGTCAGGCATTTGTGCAATCAGTTGCAATGGGATGAGTATACTATGCGATGCATGTGACTTACAGGAACCTCACTTTAGAGTTCTTGAGCTCGCTGAACTACGTGCCCTATGTTGGTCACGCTAGTGATGGTGGCTACATTAATTTCAGGTTGTTTGGGACAGAGTACACTTTCAACCATAAGCGTCTCAGTGACTTGCTTGGATTTTAGACTACTTATGATGCCTCATCTGAGCTCCCCATGAGCTATTTCTTGAGTAGAGACGTTGAGAAGTTCTGGAGTGACATTACATGATGAGGTAGCCCTGACCCTTCCATCCAAATCTCTAACAAGATCCATAATCATGCTTTCAGATATTTTCAGATGATTATTTCCCACACCTTCCTGGGGAAGAGTGACACTGATACACATGTAAGTGCTGAAGAGATTTTCTTCATGTACTGTACCACTCAGTCATGCCCAGTAGATTGCGGAGCTTTTCTGATCGAGAGTCTCTATCTTAATGCTCGCTCCGCTGTGAGCCCTATACATGTTGGAAGCACGGTGACTCATATAGCCTCCGCCCTAGGATTTGATAGAAGGCTTTTTCACCTAACATCTTACTGCAACTATACTTTGATGGATATTGACTTCTGTCTAGATCGTGGCCTCGTGAGGAGATCTTCCTTCCACCCGGATCAATACAGGCTCTTGATCGAGGGTGAGACTATCCACTATTTTACTTTACCAGACCCTCAGGTAACTTGTGTTTATGATCAGGCCAACTGGGCCTATGCCATAGAAGGCCAAGGCGAGACAGTAGATGAGCAGAGAATCCCACCTGAAGCAGAGCATCATCCGTCACCTACCAGAATCAAAGTCCTCACCAATAATACAAATATTCAGAGTCCAAGAATGCATTCTGAGCTTGTTAAGCTTCGTATGGAGATAGGCTCCGCCAAGAGCTCGCTGGCGTTGCTTTGCAGGTCGAAGTGTCAGATGCCACACATGCCACTGAAGCCGATATACTGAACAATGAGATCGCCGACCTTCAACACTAAATCGCAGAGCTTCGAGGATACGAAGTCGAGGAGACTCCATTGTTCCCTGAGCATTGATGATATCACCGACCGAGAGATGCCGTTTGATTTACCTATTTCCCATTATTTATTATTTATGCTTGTTTTTATTGTTCCTTTTGAGTTTATGCTTGCTTTTTCTTTTCTAGGATCTCTGGACCCGTGACTTATTACTAACTATTCATATATATATATATATATATATATATATATATATATATATATATATATATATATATATATATATATATATATATATATATATTTGCTATATTATTATTATTATTATGTTTTCACTTCCATTTTATTCTACTTTACTATTTTATTTTATTTTTGTCAAGCATAATAAAAAACAGCATCCCTAATAAAGACAAAAGTTGTGGCCCAAGAAGCAATGAACAAATCCGGCCCAAATACCAATTCCGAAGCCATGGCGGGCGCCATAAGCCTCATGGCGGGCGCCATGTGGTCTGAACATTTAACGGGACAGAATCCCTAATTTCACCATTTGCACCTTCTTCTTCTGACCATTTTGCAGGTACCGCTCCGGGTTTTTACATCACTAAGGAGATGTGGCGCGAGCACCTGACTCGAGAGGAAAGGCGTGACGCCCTTCTGAATACCATAAACCAACAATTGACAGATAATATGAGTTTTATGGTAGCCTCCCAGCAGCGTAGTGAGCAAGCATATCGGACTATCACTGAGTCCTTACTTGCGATCACTAATGAGCAACATCGCCAGCGACAGGCTACTAAGCGTCACTTTGCACTCATCGGGGCCAACCAGGGGTCTCTCTTAGGTCGCTCTAGGCAGCTATAAGAAGGACTTAGTACTCGTAGCAGGCGTCGTCGACCCAGGCATCCTGACCAGGAAGGTGACGATACCAATGATCACCCATAGTTCTCTCTCTCTCTCTCTCTCTCTCTCTCTCTCTCTCTCTTCCAGGTTACTCCTACCCTATCTCATATCGAGACATTGAGGACAATTTTTGGTTTAAGTGTGGGAGGAGATTTTTATCGCTTTCTTTTATTTTTAGTATATTTTGTGTGTTTTAGTTGTTTGCTTTTTCTTTCAATAAATAACATGTGTTTGACGAGTCATCTGTGTAGTGTATCCGTACTTCTCCCATTTCTTTAACCTTACTGTAAGACCCTAATTTTGACCCTAAGATGCCTCATGCAATTTCATCATAAGCATTAGCATTGGGATCATGCCTTGGCATCCTCCTTACCCCTCTTTCATTGGGTTTGTTTTGGGAGAGATCACCAAGCACTTTGTGATTATATCATACTTGTATTTTATCATTTCACTAACCAAAATACCAAAAATATGTCTTTGCATTTGTCTAACTCTTTTATAGGTAGGGCATTGATCTCATTTGATTCATCAAGTCCACATCTAGGGCTTGAGACCCTCATGAACAAAAAGCACAACCAAGAATTGATTCAAGAATGGTTATAAGCATCATATATGAGTTCTATTGATTCCTACATGTTATATTGATCAAGTTTTCTTCAAGAGTTTGAGGGTGATTTGCCTTGGAAACCCTAGTTTGACGGGGTATCTTGAGTAACTTCTCCAACAAGTTATCTCACCAATTGATCAAATTTCTCAAGGGACACTTCAAAATTAATCATCTTATGCATATATGATATACCATGAGCCAAGAAAGTCAATAGAATTGGAAATTAGCAAGTTGGTTGATGGTGGTTGGCCAAATGAATTCATCTGATCAAAACTGGGTCTCCCTAGATCCTATCTCCTACAATTTTCACCATATGAAAATGATTCCAATAGAAAACTTATTATAAATGACATTCCAAACAACTTTCATGTTGAGACCTAGAGCTAGTTTTTCTTGGAAAATCATTTTCTATGTTGAAACATTATAGGTCATTTTGTCTAAACCCTAATTTGAAAGTCAACTTCCCAAGGCCATAACTTGCTCAATTTTTATGAGATGAAAGATTTACAAGTTGAACAATCAAATTAAATGTGCCCACTTCAAATTTGATGTTTGGAGTGGGAGCTAATTCAACTTTTTTGAGCATGTGATATGAGGCTACATTATAGGTCACTTTTGACCTATACCATTGATCAAGTGATTTTTCCAAACTTAAAAAATGCATAACTCTATCATTTCAAATCCAAATGACATGAAATTGGTTACCATTATTAAGGTCTTTGAGATATCTACAACTTTTATGAAGACACTTTTCTCATTTGAAGCTCATATAAAAAGTTAAGCAAGGTGGAATATTGAGACATATGGCTTGACACTTAGAAAAATTTTGATATGTCAAAAATTTCCAAACTTCCACCTCAAATTTCTCCAAGTTCCAAGCTCCAAATGAAAAAGTGTTGAACATAAAAGTTGTTCCTCTTGATATCACCTTTCCAAAAAGCTCAAATTCATTCATTTTGGATGAAAAATGCATAGGCTGCGCATGGCTTAAACATGCTGATATCATTTGGCATGGATCAAACTTCAAACATCAATGTACATTTGCCTTGCAATCCAAGCTTACTTCAGAGCATCTGATCTTCAACTTTGGACCTCTAGCAATCATTTCATGGGCCTATGCACGCCCATGCACCATTACATCATCATTTGCCAAAATTGGAAAGTGAATGTGAGTTTGCGAATATCACATGATTCAGCTATAAATTGAGCTTCAATTGCTCAGAAATTCACACACAATCGCGCCAGCTTTAATCCCCCATTTCAAACCCTCAATTCTCAAAGGATAAGCCTGATAAATTCTCTTGAATTTGAGCTTGAATCTCCACTGTTTTGGAATTCAATTCTCCAGGAATCCATTGCTTCTAAACCATTCAATCTTTCTCCTGCAAGCAAGTGGAGTGAGTCTAAGCATAAGCAAGATCAAGATCCATCGAATCCAAACCTACATTGAAGGTAATTTTCAGAAATTTTAAACTCTTCGATCCTCTCAAATTCTTGCTCAATTCTATTGATTCTTTGGTTGTCTGAAGTCCTACCAATGTAGGCAAGAAGATTGAGTTGCTTTGAGGTCAAATCGAAGCAACTGAGTTCATGTACCTCAAATTTCAACTCCACATATCTCTCAATATACTTGGAGTTTGAAAGAATGGAGGTCAGATTCGAGCTCAGTGCCATTTTTTCTTTAAGATCATGTCCTTGTTTTTCATTATGGTGATGGTTTATGGTGGACCAGTCTGGTGAGGTCCACCTGGGAAGATGACCGGAGCTCTGGCTCTGGCGATGACTTGGCAAGGCTGAGAACCATAGGATCCATATGTTTTGTTTTAATCTTGTACGTTGGTGTTGATTACCATATTCGCCACACGCTGACTAAGGTCCATGGTGGAATGCGCGCTAGGGACCATCAAATTTGCCACCTCAATTAATGAGGGAGATCTGATGGTCCACGTATTTTTAATTTTCTGAATTTTTGTTTTATTTGCATTTTCTTCAATAATTCATATTAAATTTAACATTGATCCAAAAAATATGGGACTTTCACCAAAAAGTTTCAAATATTTTTCTCTTTCATATTCTGAATTAAAATTATTTTTTGGATCATTATTAATATTTTTCATGAATTAATTGATTTTTCATTTGTTTTTAATTGTTTAAAAATATTTTTAAATGTCAAAAAATTATGAATTTTTTTCTCCAAGGTCCTTTGACCTTGTTTGACCTATGATAAATCTCATGGCCATTTCTTTGGTGTTTTGATGAGATTTTAGGAATTGGACAAAACGTATTTGATTTAAATACATTATTTTATTATTTTTAATTGAATAAATGCCAATTAAATTTTGTTGACCATTTGTATTGACTTGTATGAGTTTGCTTATTGTTGTTGGGCCTTGGTCAAGATTGATTTGAATTTGTCAAGTTAATATCATTGGATTTAGGGGAATTATGGAATGTACATTCCATCTCCCAAAATGAATGAATGATATTAATTTAATAAAAGTCCTCCTTTGACCAATTTGTGATCTCATTCATCCCCTTCCCACTTCATCTCATTCCTATTCTTAATTCATTCATTCCATTTGGCCTATGATATCTCAAAGTCCTAATGCTAGTTGATTGAAAAATTGACATGAGTATGGATGAGATTAGGCCACACCTTTTGCATATTATTTTTGTGTGTGGTATGTTTCATGAGCATAGTCCATTATACTATGTCTCTAACATGCATTAACACCAAATTCTATTGCCCGAGCTCAAATAGTTGTGACTTCTACATAAGTCCAATTACGATTGCTTAACATAGCGCTAAATTTGTGACAATAAAGGCATAAGCATTCTAGTTAGTGAGATTGTAAGTCTCCCCTCTTTCATGGTATTGTGTGGAAACTTGGCCTTCTTTACTTCCTTTGGAAGATGTTTTGGTTCAAGGATCCACGCTTGTGATAAGTGGGTTGAGTGTTCTCCAAATAATGTCTTGAAATGAAAAGCAAAACAAAACTAACTTCTAACCTACTAACTACTAATTTTAATTTCAAGCATTTACTTTAATGCAATTTACTTTTAGCACTTTATTTCATTTTCCATTGTTCATATCATTCTAATTGTTTATGTTAATGTAATTTTCACTTTGTCCATTTGGACCATATTGTGTGATATTTTTTGTTTGTATATACTTTGTTTGTTTGTATGGTCTTTGACCATGAATGTACATAATAATCATAAAAACCCTAAAAAACTTTTGAGTGAACTGTTGGTTTGATCTTGAGCGAAGGACTTAGAATCTAGGCAACTTCCCTAAGCTAAAGGACTTGGCCAATGCCAACTTGTTGAAGAACCAAGTGCTTGTAATTTGAACTTCATCTGATACATCTTTGAAGATCTCTCTAAGATTCATCTGCAACATGATCATTGTGAAGCTGTTATTTTGAACCTGTGACTTGTGGAATTCATCTGTTACATGGGTTATTTCTGAAGAAGATCATGGAATGGATAAGCTTGGATGAGGACATCTTTATTTGATGACTTGCTCTTCAAGATAATATAATTGTGCATTTCTATGTTGCTTAATCCTAAAAGTCCAAGGGAATTCTGGGTTTCTATTGACATACTTGTCTATTGGATTGCTACCCATTTGGTCAGATCTTTTCAACTCTAAACTTTTAATTTTGTGCATAGGATAGTCTCTTCATCTCTTCCCCATTTCTTTAATTTCAAAATATCTCCCTCCATTTTCAAAATCTTCTTTGTGTGAACTACATTTGTTCTAAACTTTGACCACTTTTACAAAAAGATAGAAACTTTGGCCTTATGCCATTGCATTTTCAAACTTATTTTCTTAAATCAAACTTGTAAATAAACTTAACTATACTTGACTTAAACTTTCAAAAAGCCAAAAAGAACTCACTCATTCAAACCATTTTAGGCCTTTGTGCCTTTCAAACTTAAATTTTGTTAAAATTAACACACTCATTTTGAAATTTGTATCACGAACTACGAGGTTTTGATCCCTCATTTTTATGTTGGTACGTAGGCACAAGACCGAAGGTCTTGTCAAACACAAAAGTATAATTAATGAATTCTTTTCTCATCCACCCCCATTCTATTTGTTTGTAAACATCACTTTGTATAAAATACATATGCACACAAAAAGGGCTCCCTAAAGGTACCTAGGACACTTTGGGTGCTAACACCTTCCCTCTGTGTAACCAACCCCCTTACCTGTGATCTCTGACTTTTATTAGTTTTTATTTTAAAACTTCTTACTTTTGGGTTTTGTTCGTAATTTTTCCCTTTTCCCTTGGAAACAATAAAAGCGCGGTGGCGACTCTTGTTAATTGATCTCTAGCTTGTCAATAGCTTGTTGATCATGAATTTCCCGCTACACTTACCATTTTTTTTTGTAAGCAAAGAAAACAGTGTATCTTGAATACTCAGGCTATAAGACAGGTTTATGACGGGATGTAAAAGACTTGGGAAAACTTTTTCTAAAAATCGATATTGTCTTAACACCATAGGTTTCATGATTATAAGAGTTGATCCTGATACCCTATATGCTGTGGCCCTAATTTTTGTTCCAAATAAGTCCTTAAATAGTTTATCCTTACAGTCAGCTCCGACTTAAGCATGCTCTACGTAGGGGACAGATGAAAATAAGTGAATGATCACAAAAATTCCCGCTTTGTTCTCTAGTTGTATGAAAATATGGGCTAGGTTAATCTCACACGGTCATTTAACCCAGCAAAATAAAGACATTTGCGAAACATGCAGAAGAAAAATAAAAATAAAAAATATAATAATATGCCTATTGTTGGTTAGTTCAGAGGTATCTGGTGCTGAACTTGGTAGGGTGGATTACAATCCAATCCCCCACAACTACAAATTGGGTTAAATAAAGGGGTTACACTAACTTATGTACTAGAGCCCCATGCTTAAGATCATAATCACTAACCGGTCACCTTACTATGAGTACGTACGGATAACAAGCTTAATGTGATTGCACCTGAATGAAAAGGACTTGAAGAAGATGAAAAGAAGGCCTAGGTATGGTGGGGTGATGTGGATTGATTTGTATAGGAACGAAGCCTATGACCGCATTTGCGGGAAGTGTCACTAGAATATCCTTAGCTCGATTTGTTAGTACCTATCAATACATTCCTTGAATGAGCTTATAAGCCTTTTTACCTTGAATTAACTCTGGTTGATACTGTTTTTCTTGCATGAGCTATAAAGAGTTTTGATTGAGGACAAGCAAAGGTTTAAGTGTGGGAGAATTTGATCACACTGAATCACACCGTATTTTTGACTCGGATTTCACATGTTTATTAGGTCTTTATTATCATTTTGCTTGTGTTATGCTCTCTTTTATATTGTTTTCAGACATTTAGCTCTTTCGAGACCTTCTAAGAAGAAACGAAGCAAAAAGACCAAAAATTAGGGTTTTTCGGCAAATATTGTACACATGGCGTTATGCATGGCGGCCACTATAGGAGAAGCCATGACACATCAGCCCTCAACCAGGAGGAAACCGCCACGATCCCATGAACTTTCCCATTCACACACATGGCGGGCGCCATGAAGGGGTGGCGGGCGCCACCTTTGCATTTCACGTTCCCACTAAGGAGAAGTTGAAGGGCATCATGGTCTTTGCATGCTGCTGAGTTCCTCTATAAATAGGTCGTTCTAGTTCATTTCCAAATGATCCAACTTAGTTTACAACACTAAGACTATATTATCATCTGTAAAAGCGGTAACCCGTCACATCGAGGGGTTATCGCGCCATAGTGTAATTAAGTTGGAGCACTTTGATTTTACTGTCGTCTTTATCTTCAAAGTCAAAGGTTTATCTTCCTTGTACCAGATTTAAAGCCTCCGTTTGAAGAAGGTTCTAATTTAATCGCTTTTATTTATTTTACTTGTCATGCTTTACTTTATTTTATTACTTGTCATGCTTTACTTTATTTAATTTCTTGCCACGCTTTACTTTATTTAATTCCTTGTCATTGTCTTTATTTTATTTAAACTTCCCGCCATTATCTTTACTGCTCATTTTAATTGTTCTACACGCTTTACTTGTTTTTCACGCCTTACATTCTTAACTTCTTTTCATCATGTTCAACATCGTTGTATTTGTTTGTATTACCATGTTTGGCTAAATCTTTCAAAGGTTAGAATGTAAGGATCGCGGTTAAAAAGATGTTTCACATATTGCATATGTAGAAATGCTTTAAAGGCTGTTTTGATTTTTAATTCGAGTTTTCTGAAACAAACTTGGTTAGTTTTAACTACTCAAGGAGTGCGAAAGCATCCTGGCTTAGTTAACTAGTAATTTTTATCACTTTAAGGAAAAACGACTTTTGAAACTATTTTCGGACATGTTGATAGATTTAAAATCAGGAAACTTCTTAGGTAAACTTTCCAAATCAAAATTACTTTTCAACTAAGTTTTCGAGTCTTATTTCTTAAAAATAAGTTTACTACTTTAGCATTCCGCGCACCTTTTATAAGTGACAATAAAAGATCTTAATTTAAGGGTAAACTCGGTTCTCAATACGCGAAAGCGACAGTTCCTGTTAAATGGATTCTTTTCAAGAGTAGAAAATATTGCCCCATAAGTAGTTCTATTTAGACAATTGAAACATCGTTTAACTGACGTGAATTACATTCAAGCCTATCTTTATCTGCACTATATTTTCCTTTATTTACTGTTATTTTGCGCCATCAATATTTCTTTTCTACCACCTTAGATAAACATCGTAACAACAGAAATCGATAGATTGACGATTTGGTCTCTGTGGGATCAATATTCTTTTATATTACTCTGACGTGATTCGTGCACTTGCGAATAGAGTGATCACAGCCGAAGCTAATGCGCAACAAGTTTTCTCAAGCATAGGACACCGAGTCTCACAGTCGGTGAACTTCTTATTGAGGTAGTAAATTGCAAATTCTTTCTTTCCAGTCTCATCTTGTTGACCAAGAACATAACCCATACTATCTTCAAGCATAGTCAAATACATGATCAACGGTCTTTCTTCAACAGGTGGAGACAAAATCGGAGGTTCAAGCAAATATTCTTTAATACTGTCAAAAGCTTTCTGGAAGTCTTCGGTCCAATCACAAGACTGATCTTTCCGAAGAAGCTTGAATATAGACGCACATGTGGTAGTCATGTGTAAAATGAATCTGGAGATATAATTCAAGCGGCCGAGAAAACCTCTGACTTGCTTCTCAGTTTTGGGCGTAGGCATCTCTTGTATTGCTTTGACCTTGGCAGGATCAACTTCAATACCCTTCTCGCTGACAATAAAGCCCAACAACTTAACAGAACGAACACCAAAAGTACACTTATTGGGATTCAAGCGGAGTGTATATTTCCTCAAACGCTGGAATAGCTTCAACAAATGTTCAACATGTTCCTCTTCATCAATCGATTTAGCAATCATGTCATCGACATAAACTTCAATCTCTTTATGCATCATATCATGATAAAGAGTAGTCATTGCTCTTTGGTAAGTTACACCAGCATTCTTTAAACCAAAAGGCATCACTCTATAACAGAATGTTCCCCAAGGTGTAATGAATGTGGTCTTCTCCATATCTTCGGGTGCCATCTTGATCTAATTATATTCGGAAAATCCATCCCTAAATGAACACACATGCGGACTTTTCCATCTTTCTTTGGCACAAGCACAATATTGGCCACCCATTGCGGATACTCAGTGGTTACAAGGAAACCGATGTCAATCTGCTTCTGCACTTCCTCTTTGATCTTCACATCCATATTAGGATGCGTTCTTCTCAACTTCTGTTTGACTGGCGGGAATTTTGGCTTCAACGGCAATCTATGCTCCACAATCTCAGAATCCAAACCAGGCATGTCTTGATAGGACCAAGCAAACACATCTGAATACTCTCGAAGAAGATCAATCAACCCCTTCTTGACATCTGAACACAGTCGAGACCCAATCTTGACTTCCTTCACATCATCCTCGGAACCCAAGTTGACTAGCTCAATCCTCTCTTCGAACAACTGAATGGTCTTTTCATCTTGCTCAAGAAGACGAGATAATTCATCACTCACTTCTTCATCACTTTCCTCCTCGGCCTCAAACATAGGGAATTCAAAATTTGGAGAAGGAGAAGGATCATTGTATTCAATGGGGTTAGAAACCAACCTGCATAATGATTTGATATTGTGACCAAATATTAAGCAGATGGACAATTATATTGTTTATTTATGTTTTTTTATGATTACCATTTTCAGAATAAAGCAAAAAGTAAAAACAAAACATCATAGATGTGGATGAATATAATTAATTTTATTAATGATCAATTTGAAAATGCCCAACAATGTTCACTTCTCCCTTAGGCATAGGAGAAGGATTTTAAAAACATATAAAAGCAAATACTTAGATCGATGCAAAATAACAGGAATATCAACAGCAGTCCAATTGCAAGCCTTTCCATGCGTCACAAAATTGGTGCAGTCTTCCTCTTCGTCATCCTCTATCACAGCAGCTAAGTGTTGTTCATTGCATTGAATGAACCCTCCGCTATGGAAGCTAAGTTGCATATCTTCAGGTCTTACGGCTGATGAACCTTTCTGGAACCCCAAACCGTTCTGCCTTTGTTGTCGGAGACCTCTACCATGCGCCCCCACTGATCAACATTGCCTTCTTCCACAATCTTCTTAGCATCTTTCAACGAGGACATAGGTGCCCCAACTCTTTTTTCAGTAGCAATAGACAAGGCTTGGAACGGATTTCCGACCTCATCCTCAACTTCAACATAAGATAAATATGACAAGTGGCTAACCAACAACGCTTTCTCCCCACCAACAATCACAAGCTTTCCATTCTTCATAAATTTGAGTTTCTGGTGCAATGTGGAGGTAACAGCTCCTGCCTCATGGATCCATGGCCTTCCCAACAAGCAACTGTAGGCTAGGTGGATATCCATTACTTGAAAAGTAATTTGAAAATCATTCGGACCTATCTTAATTGGAAGGTCCACTTCACCAATAATCATTTTGTGCAAACCGTCAAAGGCCTTAATGATTACACCGCTATACCTCATAGGAGCTCCTTGGTATGATAGCTTTGACAGAGTTGACTTTTGCAACACATTCAGTGACGACCCGGTGTCAACAAGCACATTCGACAAAGTATCATCTTTGCAATTTATAGAAATGTGCAAAGCCAGATTATGATTTCTGCCCTCCTCGAGGAGTTCTCCATCACAGAAACTACGATTATTGTAAGAAGTGATGTTAGCCACGATATGATCGAATTGATCCACTGTAACATCATGTTCTACAAAAGCTTGTTCCAAAACTCTCTGTAGTGCTTCTCTGTGCGCTACATAATTCATGAGCAGAGACAACACTGAGATTTTTGAGGGGGTTTGGAGCAGCTGCTCCACCATATTGAACTCACTCCTTTTGATCAACCGAAGCACCTTATCATCATTGTTAGCTTTCAAATCGTTGGATTCACCAGACTTACCCTTTGAAACACCAACTGGATCTACAACAAGCACTTCCACCTTATTACTCACAACTAATTCTTCCTTATCCTTTGGGAACACCGACCCAAACACACGACCGCTGCGGGTAACCTTGGTAACATCAACAATGCTCACCACAGAGCTAGTCGTAGGTAATGGGACCTCTTGACCACCTTCTATCATTGTAGCATTATACTGGTACGGCACAACTTTATCAGATGAATACGGGACTGGGCCCACTAACCCTATAACCAACGGCGATGCTGATCTATTGCTGCCATTGTTACTCTTGTTGTTGTCGTACTGGATTACCAATCTCTCTGGATGCTTGAAAATGGGTACTATGACATTTACATCATCATCTACATGACGAGATTGAACAATCTGAATCATGCCTTCATCCATCAGTCGTTGGATGTCCCTTTTCACAACTTCACAACCCCTCGAGTTAATACTATAGATAACACAACTGTCATGGTCATGTTCACAATCACTCACCAAACAAATGTCCTTATGCATCTGCACCAAGGATCTCTGGATAAAACGCACATCAAAAACCTTAAACTCGCCAGGACAATCATCCACCATATTCACAAAAGAGTTCCCATGGGCGGGTAGCGAATTCGCTTTCACATTCGGCGCACGATCCTCGAAGGACACCATTCCACTCTTCATCAGCTTTTGAACCTCATACTTGAGCGGATAACAATTCTCTATATCATGTCCGGGTGCTCCTTGATGAAAAGCACAATGGAGCTCAAGCTTGTACCACCATGGAAGTGGTTCTGGAATTTGCGGCGGGTTTCTTGGTTGGATCAGGTTCTTGAGAACCAAAGACGGGTATAATTCTGCATAGAACATAGGAATCGGGTCGAAAGAGACCTTCTTCCTCTCAAATTTTTATTTATGATGATTGTTGTTGGTATTGTTGTTGTTGTGGGTGTTTGTTCGTTGTTGCGGTTGTTGTTGTTGACGTTGTGGTTGTTGAACTGATGTTGATTGTTGATTAGAAAACACAGGAATAACTGAAGATACTTGATGATGATGTTAACGGGATGATGGATTCCTTATGATCTGAGGCCTCCTCTGTCTCCCACTGCTTATTGCATTCGCTTCATTGTCCCTTTTCTTCCCAAAATTGCTACCATACCTCTTACTCGACGATGCTTCATCCTTTGACAAACGTCCTTCTCGGACTCCTTCCTCGAGCCTCATCCCCATGTTTACCATTTCGGTAAAGTCACTGGGGGAACTAGCAATCATACGTTCATAATAGAATGAACTCAGATTTTTCAGAAAGATCTTTGTCATTTCTTTTTCCTCCAAAGGAGGAGTGATCTGGGCAGCCAATTCCCTCCATCTCTGCGCATACTCTTTAAATGTCTCCTTATCTTTCCGAGACATAGACCTCAGCTGGTCTCTATCAAGTCATTGAAAGTACGAATGCTTGTACTGTCTAAAGCCTCTCCATGTTGTACTTATACTGCTTGACTAAAGCCTCTCCCAAGTCATTGAAAGTACGAACGCTTGTACTGTCTAATCCCATATAGCAACGGAGTGCAGCACGGGTCAAACTATCTTGGAAATAATGTATCAACAATTGATCATTGTCGGTCTGAGTAGACATCTTGCGAGCATACATCACTAGATGACTGAGCGGACAAGTATTCCCTTTATACTTTTCAAAGTCAGGCACTTTGAACTTCACCGGGATCTTGACGTTGGGCACTAAACACAACTCAACAACACTTTTTCCAAACAAATCCTTACCCCTTAGCGTCTTCAATTCCTTGCGAAGCTCAAGAAACTGATCTTTCATTTCATCCATTTTCTCGTAGACATCCGGACCCTCAGACGGCTCGGAGTGATAAATGATGTCCTCTACACGAGGTAAGGTGTGCACAACGGGAGGTAGCACAAGCATGACCATACTAGATGCTGGCATGGAATCAAATGTAGGCGCAAAGCCTTCAGGCATAAAGTTGGACGACATTCCCCACGGGAATCCGGCAGGCATAGTGGGTGCAAAATGAACGGTAGCAGCAGGCATGGTAGATGTAGCCACCTCTAAAATAACCGTCCTCTGAGGAGGAGGAGTTGCAGGCGTTGGAGAAGATTGACTATGAGCAGCAAGAACTGACTCCTTCATGGCAGTCAGGCGGGCAATCTCGTCCTTCAACTCTCTATTCTCTTGCTCTAGATGCTCCATAATTCTCAGATGATTGGCGCGGGTGTTGTACCGATGAGTCAGCTTGGCTAAAGCACAAAAGAAACACCAACGAGACATCTGGCGAAAGAGAAACCTGCTTATGCAAATGATGCATGCAATGCTTGATTATTTTTGTTTTCAAGGAACTTACTATATCATCTGCAAACATATATATCAACAATTGCAATAATTTTTATATGACCAAAAATCTCTTTTTATTTATATAATTGGAAGGATTACACTGAGTACAATTTCAGAAACCAAATGAAAAATACAAGAGAAAAGGAGACTAGTCATCCTAAGGACCCCTAACAACGTCAGAAGATCTGGCTGAAGGCGCGTACTTCCTTCGAATGCGACGGATCTCGGTCTCAAAAGAAGCCTTCATCTGAGTGTTCTTGAGGACAAGCTGATCAACAATCTTCTTCCAAGCAACGGAAGGCTGAGGCATGCTAGAAGTGCATCTTCGTCACTCGGTCTTCAAGTAGCTCAATAAGTGCATCTTTGTCCTTAGACTCCAACTGCAACTCTTCATGCTTCTTGCTCAAAGCGTGGAAACGCTCTTCCCACATATCCTTCTCTTGCTTCATCTTGACGAGTGCAACTTCCAACTCCTCTACATCTTGGTTAGGGAGATTTAATGGCTCAACCACAACCATAGACATAGGTCTTTCACAAGGATAAGGCATCTTCAACCCCAAAACTCTCTTCTTCACCCAAAGAGTGTAAGCTTCCAAAGCTACACAGTTGCACGGACCAAGCTCGAATCTTCCTTTCCTATGCAAATTATGCCAAGCATGCACAATCTTCTGCTTCAAATGTCGGGGATCTTTACCCTCTTGATAGAAAAGACCTTCTAACAAAGTGTTATTAGATTTGTCTCTCAAGGGGAACCCAAGTTGACGGCGAGCCAAAGCAGGGTTGTAGTTAATTCCTCACTGTGTACCAATGAGAGGCACATTAGAGAATTCACCACAACTATCAATAATATCCAAACTGCTGACGGATCATACCAAACTATATCATCATTAGTGAGAGACATAAGTCTCTGAGACCACCTTAGACATTGTTTGTTCTCCACAAAAGCAGGTGTCTGAGGTAAGTGCAAAATAAACCACTTGTACAGAAGAGGAATACAACAGACAATCGTTCCACCACCCTTAGAATTCCTTAGATGCAAAGAGAAATACATATCACCCAACAAAGTAGGCACAAGATTCCCAATCAAGAAAAGTCTAATGGCGTTAACATCAACAAAACCGTCAATGTTAGGGAACAAAGCTAATCCATAAATGAGAAACACAAAGATAGCTTCAAAAGCTTCCACACTACTGGCTTGAGCAAAAGCAGTAGCTTCCTTGATGAGGAAATCATATGACAACCCAAACAATCCTCCTTTCTTCACCCAATAAGTCTCTATCTCAGACTACTTCAAGTGAAGAGCTTCAGCAATAATACTAGATCGGGGAATCTCCTCCAATCCACTAAAAGGCACTCTACTAGAAACAGGTATCCCCAAAAGATAAGAATACTCCTCCAATGTAGGCACAAGCTGAAAATTTGGGAAAGTGAAACAACGATAGAGAGGATCATAGAACTGCACTAGCATACTCAGAAGTCCTTCAACCACATCAGCAGACAAGATAGACAGAAGCTTCCCATGGCTTTGTTTGAAATCCAAGGGATCTAATACAAAAGATGCTAGCTTCCTTAACTCTTTCAAGTCAGGACATCTGAAACTGTACTTCTTAGTGTTCCTTCGTCCATAATCCATGGTCTGAAAATATTTGCAAATGATACCTCAGTTCCTCGAAATTTTCGTGTAATGAATGTTATGATGCGCATGAATGCATGAATGAAACAATCACAAATAAGGGATCACACACAAGGAAAACAAACAAAGGTCAAGGGATGAATCAAGTCATTGTCAAGATCAATCATCCATTTTGGTGGATTATGGTTTACACCTTATCAACATCCAAGTTCCATTGATATTGACAAGACCTGATTGGATCAACCAAGAATCAAGGGTTTGTTGTAACTTACGGGCATGGAGTCTGGGTAAGAACCATCCCAAAGGAGTTAACTAAGGATAAAAATCTGTAGATCATGTTCTAAAAAGTTCCCAGAGTCTTAATTCCATCTATCAGATATTACAGGTTAAGATGACTAACTCATCGACCCTTAATATTCTCAAGAGAAACTCGTCTTAGTGTAGTATCGCGTAACAACTGTTATCAAGTCTACATTTGAACAATATCCGCACTACATCCTAAATAGGCCAAGAGGGAGTAAATGTTCTACGATCCTCAGCTTCTCAGACCCAAATTAGAGATAGCAATGCCTAACCACAAATACTTGTGTGACATTTCCAAATCCAAAAGAGTCTCCACTGAGCAGATGGATCTCAAGCCAACTTGTTAAGGACTACTCCACACAAGTCGAACATGACTATACCATCCTCCTATCTTAATTGCACTCAAGTTAGGGTTAGAACTTATCTCACCACTCAGAGATCACCAAGCACAACAAACAAATCATATCACACATACATATTACAAATATCACATATATACAAATATATACACATAAAAAGTAGGCTAAACCCACTGGAGACTACTCCCCAACAGAGTCGCCACTTAATTTCTGTAGCAGTAAATTGATGATCATCAAGCTATGGATAAGCTAGACATCAAATAACAAGAGTCGCCACCACGCTTTTATTGTTTCCAAGGAAAAAGGGAAAAAGTACGAGCAAAATCCAGAAGTAAGAAGTTTTCAAATCAAAACTAATAAAATGTCAGAGATTACAGGTAAGAGGGTTGGTCACACAAAGGGAAGGTGTTAGCACCCAAAGTGTCCTAGGTACTCCTAGGGAGCCCTTTTTGTGTGCATATGTATCTGGTACAAAAATGTTGTTTACAAACAAATAGAATGGGGGGATGAGAAAATAATTCATTAATTATATTTTTGTGTTTGACAAGACCTTCGGACTTGTGCCTACATACCAACATAAAAATGAGGGATCAAAACCTCGTAGTTCGTGATACAAATTTCAAAGTGGATGCATTGCTTTTAACAAAATTAAAGTTTGAAAGGCACAGAGGCCTAAAAATGGTTTGAATGAGTTAGTTCTTTTTGGCTTTTTGAAAGTTTAGGTCATGTACATTTAAGTTTATTTACAAATTTGATTTAAGAAAAGAAGTTTGAAAATGCAATGACATAAGGCCAAAGTTTCTATCTTTTTACAAAGTGGTCAAAGTTTAGAACAAAATAAGTTCAATCAAAGAAGATTTTGAAAAAGGGAGGGAGAGATTTTGAAATTAAAGAAATGGGGAGAAGATGAAGAGACTAATCCTAAACACAAAATTAAAAGTTAAGAGTTGAAAAGATCTGACCAATGGGTAGCAATCCAATAGATAAGAATGTCAATAGAAACCCAGAACTCCCTTGGACATTTTAGAATCAAACAACACACAAATGCACAATTATATTATCTTGAAGAGCAAGGCATCAAATAAAGAAAGCCACATCCAAGCTTTAGCCACTCCATGGTCTTCTTCAGATTAGCCCATGTAACAGATGAATTCCACAAGTCACAGGTTCAAAATAACAGCTTCACAATGATCATGTTGCAGATGAACTCAAAGGGATCTTGAATGATGTATCAGATGAAGTTTCAAATTTCAAGCACTTGGTTTCATAAAAATTTGGCATTGGCCAAGTCCTTTAGCATAGGAATGTTGCCTAAGTTCTAAGTCCATTTGTCCAAGATCAAACCAACAGGCCACACAAAAGTTTTTTAGGGTTTTTGTTATTATTATGTACATTAATGGTCAAAGTCCACACAAACAAGCAAAGTGAAATTCTGGTATCAGATATGAGATGTCGAAGGTAATGTCACGACACTAATATCTGAGTTATTTAAACAGGATAAAGATAAAGAATAGTAATGCAAGAGACACAAGAAATTGTTAACCCAGTTCGGTCCAACTCACCTACATCTGGGGGCTACCAAGCCAGGAAGGAAATTCATTAAAATAGAATCAGTTCAAAGACTCTCCGTACACTTCAACAAGTTACAGTCTTTCTCACATAATCTCTACCCGTGCAATTTCTACCTAAGCACTCTTAGATATGAGAACCCACTCACTTCCCTACAATCACACCTGTGATTTTAAACAACAAATCCTTGTGAAAAGAAAACACTTTTCAATAACACACACTTGAGTTTACTTCACAGTTTCAATCAAGTAGACACACACTTGATCTTTCTTAACAACTTTGATCAAGTAGACAACACTTGATCTTGCTTAACCGCTTTGATCAAGTAGACACACACTCTTGCTTAAAAGCTTTGAGTGACAAATTACAACCCTAAATCAGACCAATTCAATCATCTATGGATGACTTGAATGGCTTACAAGTCTCACAAATAAACAAGACACAAACCCTAGCTCTCTCTCAGTATTTCGCTCAGTATTGGTTGTGTGTGAAATCAGGTTTTCCAAGTCCCTTTTTATAGAAGCTTTCAGCTGGGCTTGGACATCTTGAAAACCCTAAACTATTTTCCAATTAAATCTTCTCATGACAGCTGGTTAGATCTCCTTGGAAAATAAGTAAATCAGGTTGTAATCAATGATTGAATGCGCCTGCAAATCAGATCTTCAATCATACATAGATTTCCATTAAATGTGCAATCACAAAGCACATAACATTCTCCCTGAATGTTCTGTGTACAGGTTGTCATGACATCGGGTCTGACATCCTGGAACAATCCTGTATAATTCCATAATTCCATTTATAATTTCCAGCAGGTACAAACATATCAGATGCCATGACATTGTGTATGACATCCTGAACCAATCCTGCATAATTATGTTTTTAAACTCCAGCAGGTGCATAATATCAGATGCTATGACATGGTGTATGACATTCTGAAACAATCCTGCATAATTATGTTTTCCATTTAAACTCCAACAGGTACACATATATCTTATGTTAAGACATCACAAACAACATCTTGTGAACACTCTTTGTTTTACCAAAATTGCTGCCAACACTTAGAACCAACAAACTCCCCCTTTGGCAAATTTTGGCTAAAACATATATCTGTCCATTTTGTTCACAAGGAAAACACATCAGCAGTTAAACAGCATAACAACAGTTTAAACAGCAACAGAAGCAAACTTAATTACTAGCTATAGCTACTAGTAATACACACAAGCACAAGGGTACTTCTTCTCCCCCTAAATCTATGCGACACAAACATAATTACTAGTTATAGATGCAACTAGTAAGTCACACAAATGCACAAGGGTACTACTTCTCCCCCTAAATCTGTGCCTCACAAACATCTCCTTTAATAATAACAGCACATGTAACCACAACACCTGTAACAATCAGAATAAATGTCACCAAGGGTACTACTTCTCCCCATTTTTAGACAAAATTTTCACCAAAGGTGACAAATTAGACAAAATAAATGTCAATTAGCCTGGCAGAGAATGTCACAACCGATGTTATAACATATTGAATGTTAAAACATAAATGTTAGGAGATACAAACCATAATTATACATAGCTGTGATAGCTGAGATAATTAGAAATCCATGGAACTCATTAAGAGCCCAAAATATTACATAAAGGCATCAGTAAGGACTGCCACAAATTACACATATTAAAAAAACAATAAATTCTTCAGCATCCAAACACAGCAGGGGAACCAGTCTTCATATCATCACCCATAACAGCCAACCAAACCCAGTCTTCATCACAACACATAGTCTTCATTTCAGGGGGAACTTCACTACTCAGTCTGACGAAGTAACATCTTCTTTTCACAACCACCTTGCAAAACTCATTGCTATTTTTGTAAGAACTAACCTCTGGGATATTGACCAGAAACTCCTTTGATTGCTATAGATTCTCATGAACACAAATCCCCAATTTACCTCTTAAACATTCAAATTGATTGGCATCCTAAGCTTTAGTGAAAATGTCAGCTAACTGCTTTTCAGTAGTAACATGCTCCAGTGCTATGATCTTATCTTCCACAAGTTCTCTAATAAAGTGATGACGAATATCAATGTGCTTTATCCTGCTGTGCTGAATAGGATTTTTGGAGATATTTATAGCACTCAGGTTGTCATAGTATAATGTCATGACTTCTTGTGTGACATTGTATTCAGACAACATTTGTTTCATCCAGACCAATTGAGAACAACTACTCCCAGCTGCTATGTATTCAGCTTCAGCAATGGATAGAGATACACAATTCTATTTCTTACTAAACCATGATATCAGATTATTCCCCAAGAAGAAACATCCTCCTGATGTGCTCTTCCTATCATCAGCACTCCCAACCCAGTCATCATCACAGTAACCAGTCAGCATAGATCCAGATCCATGAGTATATAACATCCCATAGTCACTGGTGCCATTGACATATTTCAGTATTCTCTTCACTTGGTTTATGTAACTGACTTTTGGTTCAGGTTGATATCTAGCACACACACCAACAACAAATGCAATGTCAGGTCTGCTTGCTGTGAGATATAGCAAACTGCCTATCATGCTTTTGTATAGACTTTGATCTACACTGACACCATTTTCATCTTTGGAGATTTTCACATGTGTAGGAGAAGGTGTCTTTTTATGGCTTGCATTCTCCATGCCAAACTTCTTAAAAAAGTTTTTTGGCATACTTGCTTTGAGATAGAAAGATAGAGTCTTCCATCTGCTTGACTTGTAGCCCAAGAAAGTAGGTCAGTTCTCCAACAAGGCTCATCTCAAACTTAGACTGCATTTATCTAACAAAATGTTCCACCATCTGCTCTGACATCCCACCAAACACAATGTCATCTACATATATTTGTGCCACCATGAGCTTCCCTCCTTCATTCTTCATAAATAGAGTTTTGTCAATACCTCCTTTCTTGTATCCATTGTTAGTGAGGAACACTGTGAGTCTCTCATACCAAGCCCTGGGAGCTTGCTTCAACCCATAGAGGGCTTTCTTCAATCTGTATACATGCTGTGGAAGATTTGGATCTGTGAATCCTTTAGGCTGTTCAACATATACTTCCTCATTTAAGTAGCCATTCAAGAAGGCACTTTTTACATCCATTTGGAACAGTTTGAATTTCAGAATACATGCCACTCCAAGCAATAATCTAATGGACTCAAGGCGAGCTACATGAGAAAATGTTTCATCAAAGTCCACCCCTTCAACTTGAGTATATCCTTAAGCCACTAATCTTGCTTTGTTCTTAGTAACAACCCCTTGTTCATCAGATTTATTCTTATATACCCACTTTGTACCCATGACATTTACTCCTTCAGGTCTAGGAACCAGTTCCCATACTTCATTCCTCTTGAATTGACCTAACTCCTCCTGCATGACATTGATCCAGAACTCATCAGTCAAGGCTTCCTTTACATTCCTACGTTCAATCTTTGACATAAAGCAACCATGTGAGATCACTTCCCTTGATCTAGTAGTGACCCCTTTATTTGGATCTCCTATGATAAGATCTTTGGGATGATCCTTCTGAATTCTGATAGAGGGTCCCTTGTTGATTTTATCATCTTCAGGTTCAGCTTTAGGAGATTCACTTTCCTTATTTTTGTCTAAGAAGTTAGCTGGGGAGTCATTCAGAGATGTCTCGACATCGTCTGTGACATCAGTCTGTTGGTCATCAACCACAACATTAATGGATTCCATCAATACATTAGTTCTGGAATTAAAGACCCTGTAAGCTCTGCTGTTTGTTGAATAGCCCAGAAATATTCCCTCATCACTTTTGGGATCCATCTTCCTTCTTTTCTCACGATCAACCAAGATATAACATTTACTACCAAATACATGGAAGTATTTGACAGTAGGTCTTCTTCCTTTCCAGACTTCATATAGGGTTATGGGAGTCCCTTTCTTCAATGTCACTCTGTTGTGAACATAACAGGATGTGTTCATGGCTTCAGCCCAAAAATGGTAGGGCAATTTCTTAGCATGAATCATAGCTCTGGCTGATTCTTGAAGAGTTCTATTTTTTCTTTCCACCACACCATTTTGCTGGGGAGTAATGGGAGATGAGAACTCGTGATGAATTCCTTCTGAAGAGCAGAATTCAACAAATTTGCTATTCTCAAATTCCTTCCCGTGATCACTTCTAATCTTGATGACAGGGCTTTCCTTTTCTCTTTGTAGTTTTACACAAAGCTCCTTGACGACTTCAAACACATCAGATTTTTCTCTTATGAAATTGATCCAGGTGTATCTGGAGAAATCATCCACTACCACAAATGCATACTTCTTCCCACCAAGGCTTTCTACTTGCATGGGTCCCATCAAGTCCATATGAAGGAGTTCCAAAACTTTGGTAGTGGTGTCATGTCTGAGCTTCTGGTGTGACATCCTTGTCTGCTTTCCAATCTGACATACTCCACAGATTTTTCCTTCATCAATCTTTAAGTTGGGAATTCCTCTAACAGCTTCAACATATATGATACTCTTCATACCTTTAAGATGCAGGTGGCCCAATCTTTGATGCCATATCTTCACTTCTTCCTCTTTGGCTAAGGTACACATTGAAGAGTAACCAGTTTCTTGAGAACTCCACATGTAGCAGTTGTCTTTGGACCTAACTCCTTTCATGATCACTTCATTTTCCTTGTTAGTAATCAGACATTCAGTTCTAGTGAAGTTTACATTCATACCTTGATCACACAGTTGACTGATGCTTATTAGATTAGCAGTTAATCCCTTAACAAGTAGGACATTGTCAAGGTCAGGAACTCCAGTGAAATCTAGCTTACCCATTCCCTTGATTTCACCCTTTGCTCCATCACCAAAGGTAACATAACTCATGGCATGAGGATAAAGGTCAGTTAGCAGGTTTTTGTTTCCAGTCATGTGTCTGGAACAACCACTGTCAAAGTACCAATCTTCTTTGGCTGAAACTCTGAAGGAAGTGTGAGCTATTAGACTTGTAACAGTTGTCTTAGGAACCCATTGCTTTTTGTTGACAGGCCTGTGAGGTTTGGGTCTTGATTGATATTGAGTCTGATCAGGGCTAGAATAACCATATCGCTTATAGCAGAAGGGCTTCAGGTGACCAAATTTCCCACAATAATGGCATCTCTATCTTTGGTGTTTCCCTTTCTGTTGTCTTCTCTTCTGACGTTGTGACATATGATGTGACATTACAGGTTTTCTTTTACTTTGGCTGCACTTAGGTTTGGCTTTAGGTTTGTAACCAGTGTAATTGCACTCAGGCTTAGATCCATTCTACCCAATACCAGATTTGTCTCCTGTTATTTGTCCAGTTTGGAGAATATTGTCTAGGGAGTAAGATCCATTGTTTAACATTCTTACATACTTGGTCATCTCTTCTAGTTTGGAATTCAAGAGAACAACTTCAGTCTTCAACTTGGAGATGGTTTCCACATATTCTCCCTTTTCATTTTCCAGCTGAGCTATCACTTTCTTCTGGTTTTCAACTTGTCTGCACACTTCTTCACTTTTGTGACACAACTCTTTGTAGGTAGTGGCCAGCTCTTCAAAGGTTACTTCATCATCACTTGACTCTTCATCAGAACCCCATATTCCTGTCAATGCAGTCATATGATTTGCAGCTTCTTCTGTTTCACTTCCATCAGACCAAGAGGCAGCAAGACTCCTCTTTTGTTTCTTGAGGTAGGTCCCACATTCAGTTTTAATATGACCATACCCATTACACTCATAGCACTGAACTTCTTTGGGCTTTTCTTCAGACCTTGTTCTTCTGCCAAAATTATTGGATTTACTGATGTCAGATGCGATGTTCTTGACATTAGATCTCACATCAATTTTTTTCATAAGTCTGTTGAACTGTCTTCCCAATATTGCTACCTCTTTTTCCAGATCTTCATCAATCTCTTGACCACCTTCCTCATCTTCCCCTTCAGTGTTTGACATGAAGGCTATGCTTTTGGCTTTCTTTTCAGATCCATCACATATTCCCATCTCAAATGCTTGGAGGGATCCAATCAACTCATCAACTCTCATATTTGAGATGTCTTGAGATTCTTCTATGACTGTCACCTTCATAGAAAATCTCTTAGGGAGTGACTTGAGTATTTTCCTTACTAGTTTCTCATCTGACATCTTCCCTCTCAGAGCTCCAGAGGCATTGGAAATTTCAAGGATATTCATGTGAAATTCATGAATATTTTCATCTTCTTTCATCCTTAAATTTTCAAACTTGGTAGTGAGCAGCTGTAGTCTAGACATCTTCACTCTAGAGGTGCCTTCATGAGTGGTTTTGAGAATGTCCCAAGCATCTTTAGCTACCTCACAGTTGTTTACCAATCTGAAGATATTCTTGTCTACTCCATTGAATATGGCATTTAATGCTTTAGAGTTTCCAAGGGCTAGATCATCCTCCTCCTTGAAACATTGTTCTTCAAGCTTCTTATCAGTAGTGGCTTCTCCTTCCTTAGTAATTACTGGATGTTCCCAGCCTGTTAACACAGCCTTCCAAGCCTTGTTATCAAGAGTTTTTAGGAAAGCTACCATTCGAGGTTTCCAATAGTCATAGTTAGATCCATCCAAAATTGGTGGCCTGTGAACAAATCCTCCATCTCTCTCCATTGTACCAGAAAGTATTGTCCCTAGATCTCACCCAGAACCAGAGCAGGATGCCTGCTCTGATACCAATTGAATTCTGGTATCAGATATGAGATGTCGAAGGTAATGTCACGACACTAATATCTGAGTTATGCAAACAGGATAAAGATAAAGAATAGTAATGAAAGAGACACAAGCAATTGTTAACCCAGTTCGGTCCAACTCACCTACATCTGAGGGCTACCAAGCCAGGAAGGAAATTCACTAAAATAGAATCAGTTCAAAGACTCTCCGTACACTTCAACAAGTTACAGTCTTTCTCACCTAATTTCTACCCGTGCAATTTCTATCTAAGCACTCTTAGATATGAGAACCCACTCACTTCCCTACAATCACACCTGTGATTTTAAACAACAATTCCTTGTGAAAAGAAAACACTTTTCAATAACACACACTTGATTTTATTTCACAGTTTCAATCAAGTAGACCCATACTTGATCTTGCTTAACAACTTTGATCAAGTAGACACACACTTGATCTTGCTTAACAACTTTGATCAAGTAGACACACACTCTTGCTTAAAAGCTTTGAGTGACAAATTACAACCACAAATCAGACCAATTCAATCATCTATGGATGACTTGAATGGCTTACAAGTCTCACGACTAAACAAGACACAAACCCTAGCTCTCTCTCAGTATTTCGCTCAGTATTGGTTGTGTGTGAAATCAGGTTTTCCAAGTCCCTTTTTATAGAAGCTTTCAGCTGGGCTTGGACATCTTGAAAACCCTAAACTATTTTCCAATTAAATCTTCTCATGACAGTTGGTTAGATCTCCTTGGAAAATAAGTAAATCAGGTTGTAATCAATGATTGAATGCGCCTGCAAATCAGATCTTCAATCATACATAGATGCCATTAAATGCGCAATCACAAAACACATAACATTCTCCCTGAATGTTCTGTGTACAGGATGTCATGACATCGGGTCTGACATCCTGGAACAATCCTGCATAATTCCATAATTCCATTTATAATTTCCAGCAGGTACAGGCATATCAGTGCCATGACATTGTGTATGACATCCTGAAACAATCCTGCATAATTATGTTTTTAAACTCCAGCAGGTACATAATATCAGATGCCATGACATGGTGTATGACATTCTGAAACAATCCTGCATAATTATGTTTTCCATTTAAACTCCAGCAGATACACATATATCTTATGTTAAGACATCACAAACAACATCTTGTGAACACTCTTTGTTTTACCAAAATTGCTGCCAACACTTAGAACCAACACAAAGTATACACAAACAAGATATATCACACAATATGGTCCAAGTGGACAAAGTGAAAATTGCATTAACATAAACAATTAGAATGATATGAACAATGGCAAATGAATAAAGCTAAAATTAAATGACATTAAAGTAAATGGCTTGAAATTAAAAGTTAGTTGTTAATGAGTTAGAAGTTAGTATTGTTTTTGCTTTTTTTTTTAAGTCATTCTCTGGAGAACACTCAAACCACTTATCACAAGCATGGATCCTTGAACCAAGACATCTTCCAAACGAAGGAAAAAGGCCACGTTTCCACACAATACCATGAAAGAGGGGAGACTTACAATCTCACTAACTAGAATGCTGTGCCTTTTGTGTCACAAATTTAGCGTTATGTTAAGCAATCGTAATTGGACTTATGTAGAAGTCACAACTATTTGAGGTCGGGCAATAGAATTTTGGTGTTAATTCATGTTAGAGACATTGTATAATGGACTATGCTCATGAAACGTACCACACACAAAAAGAATATGCAAAAGAGGTGATCTAATCTCATCCATACTTATGTTGATTTTTCAATCAACTAGCCTTAGGACTTTGAGATATCATAGGCCAAATGAGATGGATGCATAAAGAAGGGGAATGAGATGAAGAGGGAGGGGAATGGATCAAAACTCAAATTGGTCAAAGGAGGACTTTTACCAAATTAATATCATTCATTCATTTTGGGAGATGGAATGTACATTCCATCAATCCCTTAAATCCAATGATATTAACTTGCCAAAATCAAATCAACCTTGACCAAGGCCTAACAACAAGAGTCAAACTCAAACAAGTCATCACAATTGGTCAACACAATTAATTGGCATTTATTCAAATTAAAAATACTAAAATAAGGCATTTAAATTAAATATGGTTTGTCAAATTCCTAAAACCTCATTAAAACACCAAAGAAACGGCCATGATATTTATCATAGGTCACACAAGGTCAAAGGACCTTGGAGAAAAAATTTCAGTATTTTTAAAGGTTTAAAAGTATTTTTAAACAATTAAAAATAATCACAAAATCAATTAACTCATGAAAAATAATAATAATGATCCAAAAAATAGTTTTAATTCAAAATATGGAATAGGAAATTATTTGAAATTATTTGGTGAAACTCTCATATTTTTTGGATCAATATTAAAATTAATATGAATTAATGAAAATAAAAGGAATAAAACAAAATTTAGAAAAATGTGAAAAAAACGTGAGCCACTTGATCTCCCTCATTAATTGAGGTGGAAAATCAAGTGGACTACAACGCGCGTTCCATGATGGAACCTAGTCAGCGCGCCACACGCGTGGTAATCAAAACCAACGCCTCAGATTAAAACAAAATGGCAAGATCATGTGGCGGGGAGACGTGCCAACGCACGGCCGGAGCTGTAGCTCCGGTCTTCTTCTCCGGTGGACCTCACCAGACTGGTCCACCCTCAACCATCACTAAAATAAAAAAGGAGGATCTGATCTGAAATAAAAAATGGCGTAGAGCACGAATGACCTCAACTTTAACTAACTCCACATATATAGAAAGATATGAGGAGTTGAATTTTGAGGTGTGTCAACCGAGTTGCTTCGATTTGACCTCTAAGCAACTCAATCTTCTTGTCTACATTGATAGGACTTCAGACAACCAAAGATCCAAAAGAATTGAGTGGGAATCGAAGAGATGAAGTTTTTTGAAAATTACCTTCAATGCTATGTAGTTCTTGATGTTGCTTACTCCAAACACGATCTGATCACACTTGAGAAGCTAGTAGGAAGTGATTAGAGAGGTTGCAAGGCTTTGGATCCTGGAGTTCTTGAATCTCCAACAGTTGATATTCAAACTCAAATTTCAAATTGAAATTTCTCAGGTTTTCCTTTGAAATGTGAGGGTTTCAATGGGGGGCAAAGCTGGCGCGCAAGGTGTGATTCAAACGAGCACAGTGGTCATGTATTTATAGCATGAATGAATGATATTTGCACACTTCAAATTTTGTCCAATTTTAGCAATGTTGATGGCATGAGTGCATGGGCATGTGCAGGCCCATGATGTAATCCAAAAAGGTCCAAAATGATTCCAAATGAAGTCTGAATGGAAGCTTGATTGGCAAGGCAAAGTGAATTGAAGTTTGATTCTTTCCAATTATGCAATCCTGTTAAAGCCATGCGCAAACCTAGCAATTCTTGTCCAAAATGCATGAACTTGGGTTCTTTGGAAATCTTGGATCAAGGGGAACAAGTTTGATGTTCAACCCTTTTTCATTTGGATATTGGAACATGGAGAATTTTGAGGTGGAAGTTTGGAAATTTCAACATGTTGAAATGTTTTCTAAGTGTCAAGCCATATATCTCAATATTCCACCTTGCTTAACTTTTTATGTAAGCTTCAAATGAGAAAAGTGTCTTCATCAAAGTTGTAACTCTTTCAAAGACCTTTAAAAAGGTCACCAATTTCATGTCATTTGATTTAGAATGATAGAGTTATGCATTTTTGAAGTTTGGAAAAATCACTTGTTCAGTGGTATAGGTAAAAAATGACCTATAATGTAACCTCATATCACATGCTCAAAAACGTTGAATTAGCTCTCACTCGAAACATAAAAGTTGAAGTAGACATCTTGAATTTGATCTTGAAACTTGGAAATCTTTCATATCATAAAAATTGAGCAAGTTATGGTTTTGGGAAGTTGACTTTCAAATTAGGGTTTAGACAAAATGACCTATAATGTTTCAACAAAGAAAATGATTTTCCAAGCAAAAATAGCTCTAGGTCTCAACATGAAAGTTGTTTGGAATATCATTTAGAGTAACGTTGCTCTTGGAATCATTTTCATATGGTCAAAAGTGTAGGAGATAGGGTCTAGGGAGACCCAGTTTTGATCAGATGAATTCATCTGGACAACCACCATCAACCAACTTGCTAACCTTCAATTATTTGGACTTTATTGGCTCATGGTAGATCATATATGCATAAGATGGTGATTTTTGAAGTGTCTCTTGAGAAATTTGATCAATTGGTGAGATAGCTTGTTGGAGAAGTTACTCAAGATACCCAGTCAAACTAGGGTTTCCAAGGAAAATCACCTCCAAAATCTTGAAGAAAACTTGATCAATATAACATGTAGGAATCAATGGAACTCATATATGATGCTCATAACCATTCTTGGATCAATTAATGGTTGTGATCTTTGTCATGAGGGTTTCAAACCCTAGATATGAACTTGATAAATCAATGGGATCATGCCCTACCTACAAAAGAGTTAGCCAAATGCAAAGACATATTTTTGTATTTTAGTTAGTAAAAATGATAATATACAAGCATTATACAATCACATAGTGCTTGGTGATCTCTCCCAAAACAAACACAATGAAAGAGGGGTAAGGAGGATGCCAAGGTATGATCCCAATGCTAATGCATATGATGAAATTGCATGAGGGATCTTAGGGTCAAAATTGGGGTCTTACAGTTAGTTAGTTAGTTAATAATGAAATTTTATTCTTAAGGGGGCATATGTTGGTCTAGATGCTTAAGCCAATGTGTTCAACATCTTAAACCAGAATTGACAGATAAGATAAAACTAAATGATAAATCATAAAGCAATAAAAGAACACAGAAATTTTAAACCAGTTCAGTGCAACACAATATCTATGTATGAAGGGCTTTTAACCCAAGAAAGGAAATTCATTCTTCAATAGAATTAGTACAAAGTGTCTAGATGAACAATCCATTGTTCAATATCTATCTTCTTAATTATACCCAATGTATTTCTATTTAGGACTCTCCCTAAATATGAGAACCCCTATCATTTTCTCTCAATTATTAACCCTAATAATCACTACAATAATCAGAATATTGAATATTGAATTACAACTCAACTAACAAACCAAACTATATGCTTTTAGATATAAATGTAGGCACTAGAGTGGTACACAAACAACAACACAAATAGAGTCTCAAAGTATAAACCCTAACACAAAGATTCTTCAATACTTGCACACCTCAAACTTTAGGTTTGAGTCGCCTTAAATAACAAAGAAATATTATGGGTTTTTCTCCAATTGTCATAAGATTTGATCACGTCCAGATTTGTAGAGGATTCAGTTTTTATTTGTTTTTCAACAACCTACAAAAAAATTGATTTGTTTGAATTCAACATTAAATTCTTAATTGATTTGATTTGATCCTTTTAATCACCCAAACAAATAGAATTAAATGCATTGCTAAAGGAAGCAACAAATCTGATTGAATCTCAATCAGAAATTACGCTCAAAGCAACATCCATGAAGTCTTGCTGACAAAGGATAGATGTTGCACACATGTCGGAACATCTGGTCCGACATGTGTCCTTTCTTCACCAACACATCTTATACACTTCATATTGTTTTTCATAATGCATCAAATCCAAAAGGAACAACAAATAACATATTAAGTTATTTATATAGTTGTTCCTAGTTAGTTACATATTACGTTTCTTTTGTACATGCAATTATGTATGTAGTTGAAATACTACGTGTAAAGTAACGCAATAGTCTTCTCGTTCTACGGTATGAAAGGCGCTGAAAAGGAGGATTGGTGTATATAAGCACTCTCATTAAGAGGGATTTGTTTACTATAAACTCGTCTAGTTATAAGAATTGGAAAGATCGATTTATATGGGTACGATAAAAAGGAGAGCGCTCAATGATTATTTTTAAAGAGACCATCAAGAACCTATTCCAATTGTATGGCAATAAAAGATTTTAACCGCGATAAGCTGAGGGATAAGGAGAGAAAGGTCCTCGAGTTCCTAGAAGCATTTTACCTTATGAGTGTGAATGAGGTGATAGATTATGAGGAGAATGAAGGGAAAAAATTGATGACTATTTGAGTAAGTTGCCCCCTCCAAAGTGTTTTGACTTTTGTTGTTATTTTTACTAACTTTACTTTTACTCTTTTGCAAATAATATGACCCCCATATGTCGGTTGCTGAGAAGAAAAAAGAGAATGATTGATCGGGGTAAGGCGTGGTCCACCAACTTTAAGGTGCAAAAAAAGAGAAACATGTGGAAGAAGCTTGCATAATTTCACCCATGTTTATTTTTACCGTGAAGCCGACAACTAATGATGAAACTCAGTTTCTTCCTCGGGATAAAAAACAAAAGGTTACTATAGGTCCAAAATATATTGAACTGGATTCATTTGACACAATTTGAATCCCCCAAAATGTTGTCAAAACTATCCCACCCTTTCACAAAGCTCTTCCTTAGAAAGCTTTGAAAGCTTCACCTTGAAGCTCCAAAGTTGTTGAGCTCTTACCTACATCAAGCCTCCCAACAAAAGAAGGAGAAAATAATTTTTTTAGAAGAAGGAGTAGAAGCATACAAAGAAAGACAAAGGAGGGTATATTTCACATACATTAAGGTAATTTTGCTCGTCAGAGTTCTCGTTGAAAGCCTAAAAATTCCAAGTTCTTGAGAGGTGTTTTTCTTCAATTTTTCATGTCTATTTACCTTTCTCCTTGGATATTTGTTGATTATTTACCTTCAATCGTTGTAAATTATTGTATTCGAACCAAAATATTGGAAAGGGGATTTATGGTTTATGTCGGGGATGAGGGTTGATTTGTATTTATTATGGATGTTTTGATGATTTTGAACCTTGATTAGTGATGTTGAGTGAATTTTGAACCTCCATGCTCATCTTTTGTTCTTCCTTTTTTTATGTTTGTCCAAAACTCTTAAAATAAAAGTGGAAATCATGTTTGGCTCAAAGAGGATGAGAGAGAGAGGCTACTTATGAGAGAGAACAGAGAGAGTGAAATGAGACTCACACGTTCCTTTTCCCTATTTTTTTTCATCCTTCATCTCCTTTCATCAGCACAACATGGCATTCTTTTGAGCCTCATAACTGCTGAACCTTTAGCCTTGACCAAGGATCCCATGCAGGGACCTCTAACTCCATGTCATTCCCCCTCATTATTCACCTTTGGATCACGATGATGATCTTTGGGCATCCTGATCAACGCACAAGATGAGAGCAAATTCTTTGACTCTCTTGGACTCATTGACCCCCTTTAGTTGAGCCTAGCATTCTAGTCCTAGTTACTTCTTGCACCCCATTCTTTTATTTTATTGCTTTTTTATTTGTTTTTGTTGGCTTTTTGTTTTTTGGGTAGGCCTAGCCCACTCTTTTTTTTTTGCTTAGCTATCACCCCAATTGCTGCATTTACCATCCTCTTTGGTTTTTATATGTTTTATTTTATTTTCATTATTTTAGCTAATCATAAAATAATTTTAGTAAATAAAATTAATCGTTTTTTTAAATCCTTGATAAACATCAAGCTTTTCAAAATCAAATTCAAAATCTTTTCCAAACCATTTTTCAGAAAAATGCAAACCAAAGACTTCATCGATATCAAGTTCATTTTCAAATCAAATCAAAATCATCTAACTTAAATACTTAAACCATTTTTCATAAATTGGTTGAAAAAGGACTAGTTTGATGTACGCCACTTTTCCCCCATAATATTTAGATACGAGCAGTATAGTTGGACCATCCAAATATTCGTCATCCGTTTAAGACTTAATAACTCGATCCAATTCAAATGCTCATCATCTTTGAGAAATCCTAACCCGATTCATACCAAACATCTTTTACAATAAAAATATTGAAGCAATATCATTTTATTAACAATCGGATGAAAAAGGAATAATTAGGTGTAAACCTCTTTCTCCCTCGAGTATTTGAGTACAAGTAGTATAACTTCACCATTTAAGTATTCATCTTATATTCAAAATATGATAAGTAACCGAGTCTAGTTCACCCTTTGGTGGATGAAAAATGACTAATCAAGCATATGCCTTTTTTCCCTAAGTATTCGTATACAAGCTATATAGATCGACCATTTAGATACTTGTCTTCTTTTAAAGGTTTGTGGCTTACCTTATCTCACAAATTTTATGATAAAGATGAAAAATGATTAACTGGGTGTATACATCTTTCCTCCCCGAGTACTTGGATACGAGCCGTATATCTCGACCATCCGAGCACTCTTCATTCACTCAAAAACTTACTCAACCAATCAAACCATTTAAACCACCCCAGTGCAAGCAGACAAGCAAACATTTAACCTCTAAAATGAGACCTAAACATTCCTTCACTAAAATAAACCAACAAATACATGGTTTTCTACTAAGAACTACGTAGCTTTGAGCTCCCCATCGTACCTGAGGATAGTAGGAGCGAGATTCAATGTCTCGTCAAGCATTATAACAAAATTGATCAACAATAACTAGTCACAACTAGTTGAATGCAAAGTAATAAGAAAAGTATACTTCCAATGAGAATTCACAAAAAAAATCAATTGAAGCAATTTATCGAACACTTAGTGTGCAATCAAAATTGTTTGGAGTTTTATGTGATATTGTTGATCTCAAAGTCCAATCACAACCTAAAGGTTTGTGATCAACTCAACAACACCAATTTCAAAACATAATAAAAAATTATTATCCAAATAATTTGATCGAACGATCTACGAATTGACAATTTACAAACTAAAAATAAAAGAGAGATATAGATAGATAGATAGAGAGAGAGAGGGAGAGGAAAGTACACAAGGATTTTTTTAGGAAGTTCCATAATCGTCCTTGCTATTGATACGTTTTCCTTCAGTTCGAATGTTAATTGAGATAGTGTAATATATCTTACTTTGCAAATGTATGTGTATAAGAAAGATGTAGCAATCTAACCCTACAAACCCTAGGTTTGATGTTGATTCTACCACTTTCTCTTCCCTTGATCAAAGCTTGATCAAGTAACCAACAATGTCGCTTCGATTCACAGTCTCACACTACTTCTTTACAAGAAACCCCTTATTCTTCAAAGCTTTCACTCGATAAAATCCCAAATGTGCACTTGTTGAAACCCAAGATTTCCCAATGTGATCCACCGTCCCATGTTACTCCTTTGCAAGAATCTATCATTCTTCAAAGACTTTGCTCGAATTGTGTAATCTTGTCCAAAACCTTCAAACCTTAAAAGATCTTGAAGGAAAACCCCAACTCGGTTTTCTGATTTGAAACCCTCAAAGTTGTCAACCCAATTTTACCGTACAATCAACCTAAATTGGACATTATCAACCCTAATATAAATGGCACCCAATCAAAAAATGATTATGTGTAGTTTGATTGTGTGTATGCATAGAAAGATGATGATAATGCTTTGAAATCCCGGCTTCATATAGGTTTTACTCACTAGAAACTAGAAAATGATGCATGTAGCAAGTATATATATGTAAAAAAAATAGAAGTAACAGGAATGCAAAAGGAATAGAAAGAAATATAGACTTTTAAGATTTTTGATCTATAGGTCGACCTATACAAGTCATGTGTTGACCTATACAAGTTACATGCCGATCTGTAGAGGCGGCACATGGAACAGAACCTACATGCTTTAGTACTACAATACATGAGTCTACATATACATCGTATGTGTCGACTTGTAGCAGAAAAAAATCTTCTATAGGTAAACCTATAATCATATGTGTCAATCTGTAGACAAATTCTCACACAAAAATGAATTTTCGATGCATAATTTTTTTTCTTTATGCATGAACCTTTTCTAAACCATTTCCAAATATGTTGACATGCTTCATAATGCAAAAATTCACTACTAGACTCAGATGATAGCATCCAATGTGCTGTTGTAAGCCCTAGAGGCTAATAATTTTAATACCCGTGTCAAATTATTTATTAAAAATAAAAGTCTTTTTCTTTATTATATTTGTTTAATAAAGTCCCTAGAATAGATAGTCCGTTTAATGTATCAAGTGTGACTTAATCATGAGATCCCATTAAACATAAGGACATTATTCTTAAAGTATCTGTTGTCGAGCTTTATTGTGAAGTGGGATAACATTAAAGCATTAAGACTATCATGTATATAGACTGATGATCACAACTCATGGATCATGGATAAGGAGTTATCAAGTCTTAAACATAGGTATGAATATTAGGAGTAATATTTATACTGGATTGACCCGCTATGAGAATGCTACATAGAATGTTATGCAAAATGTCATAAGTTATTCTCATGGTGATAGTGGTGTATACCACCCTTTGATATGAAACCACTATGGGCCCTAGATGTAGAGTCAAGTGCTTTATTTCTGATTAAACATTGTCCGTAATTGGATGACCATAAAGACAGTTGATGGGTACTCCACGAAGCATGCTGAAGGACATAAGCGACCTAGATGGAATTTTGCCATCCTGCGTAACAAGATAAATGTCTAAGGGCCCAATATTGAACTGGACAAGGAAGACACAGTCTATGCCTTGTGTTCAATATAGATATAAGGGCAAAAGGGTAATTATACACATAAGTATTATCATAAAAGGATTTTTCAGATCACATGACATTTTCGTATCTTGGGTAGCAATGATATGTTGCTAGATACCGCTCACCATTTATTATGTTAAATACGTGATTTCATATAATTGTCAATGACGCGAAAACCTACAGGGTCACACACAAAAGGACAGATTAATGAGAGATATAGTAAATAAGGAACACAGTAAAGTACAATGCAGTTAAGTGAATTGTAGAACATAGTAAGGTATGGTGCACTTAAGTAGAATATAAAATATGGTAAGGTACTGCACGGTTAAGTGATTTTTGGTATATCATAAGATATGGGCCACATACACTTAAGTGGGCTTTTTATCTTGCAGCCCACACAAGTGGTTCTATAAATATAACCCTTGTGGACTGAGTAGAGGCGTTGTCACCATTCAATGCTCGTGATTACTCCTTAGATTTGCATCAAAGGTTTAAATCGCCACAAGAGGTAATGATTTCTATCACTGATCATGCCCATTTGTAACAATCACTAAAGGATAATTTTTAATTTCCGTTGCGTTTTGGAACGCAATTTTCCTTCAGTGGTATCAGAGCCACTTACAAAAACCATGCATCTGATAACTGTTTATTTTCTGTATTTTCTGTATTAACACGATTAAAAGACAAAATAAATTTTAAAAAACGAGTAATTAAATTTGGCATCATGTGTGTATAATTTGGATGATTGATGTTGACTATGCTTCGAAATCCGACATTAGTCTGGTGAAGCAGCGATACATCGACCATCCATAGGTTACACAAATGAGATCCATCAATTTATATATATGATATAAGTTGAAATTCTGGTATCAGATATGATATGTCGAAGGTAATGTCACGACACTAAATATCTGAGTAATGCAAACAGAATAAAGATAGAGAATAGTAATGCAAGATACACAAGAAATTGTTAACCCAGTTCGGTCCAACTCACCTACATCTGGGGGCTACCAAGCCAGGAAGGAAATTCACTAAAATAGAATCAGTTCAAAGACTCTCCGTACACTTCAACAAGTTACAGTCTTTCTCACGTAATCTCCACCCGTGCAATTTCTATCTAAGCACTCTTAGATATGAGAACCCACTCACTTCCCTACAATCACACCTGTGATCTTAAACAACAATCCCTTGAGAAAAGAAAACACTTTTCAATAACACACTCTTGATTTTACTTCACAATTTCAATCAAGAAGACACACTCTTGATCTTGCTTCACAGCTTTGATCAAGAAGACACACACTTGATCTTGCTTCACATCTTTGATCAAGTAGACACACACTCTTGCTTAACAACTGTAGAGTGACAAATTACAACAATAAATCAGTCTAATTCAATCATCAAAAGATGACTTGAATGGCTTATAAGTCTCACGACTAAACAGACACAAACCCTAGCTCTCTCTCTATATTTCGCTCAGTATTGGTTGTGTCGTAAAACAGCTTTTCTAAGTCCCTTTTTATAGAAGCTTTCAGCTGGGCTTGGAAATCTTGAAAACCCTAAATCTATTTTCTAATTAAATCTTCTCATGACAGCTGGTTAGATCTCCTTGGAAAATAAGTAAATCGGGTTGTAATCCATGATTGAATGCGCCTGCAAATCAGATCTTCAATCATACATAGATTGCCATTAATTGTGCAATCACAAAACACCAGACATTCATACTGAATATTTTGTGTACAGGATGTCATAACATCGGGTCTGACATCCTGGAAAAATCCTGAATAATTCCATAATTCCTTTTATAACTTCCAGCAGGTACAACCATATCAGATGCCATGACCTTGTGTATGACATCTTGAAACAATCCTGCATGAACATGTCTTTCATTTAAGCTCTAGCAGGTACACATATATCAGATGCCATGACCTTGTGTATGACATTCTGAAACAATCCTGCATGATTATGTTTCTTAAGCTCCAGCAGGTACATAGGATATCTCATGTTAAGACATCACACATAACATCTTGTGAACGTTGTTTGTTTTACCAAAATTTTTGCCAACACTTAGAATCAACAAACTCCCCCTTTGGCAAATTTTGGCTAAGACATATATCTGTCCTTTTTGTTCACAAGGTAAACTATCTGCAGTTAAACAACATCACAATAGTTTAATCAGCAACATAAGCAACACAATTACTAGCTAGTTACTAGTAATACACACATGCACAAGGGCATTTCTCCTCCCCCTAAATATGTGCAACAAAAACATAATTACTAGTTATGGATGCAACTAGTAAGACACACAAATGCACAAGGGTACTACTTCTCCCCCTAAATCTGTGCATTCATCTCCATAACAGCACCTGGAACCACAACACATGTAACAACCAGAATGTCATTCTGACATCGACTTCAACATCAACACCTGTGCACCACATCAGTCATCCCACATTCTGTTTTAATACCTGTGCACTTCCTCCAATAATAGCTGTCCAGCCACATACATCTCCTCACAGCTCCAGCTCCACATAAACACTTCTCCCCCTTTTTAGTCAAACTTGACCAAAGGTGACCAATTAGACAAAATAAATGTCAATTAGCCTAGCAGAGAATGTCAGCATAAATGTTATAGCATTAAAAATATTAAAACATAATTGTTCAGGAGATACAAACCATCATCATACACAACTGTGATAGCTGAGATAATGAACAAATCCATGGAACTCATTAAGAGCCCAAAAAATTACAAACAGGCATTAATGAGGACTGCCACAAATTACACATTTAAAAAAAAAAACAATAAAATCTTCAGCATGCAAACATCAGAACAACTTCCATAACAACAGCCACTCAGTCTAGTCTTCGCCATAACACACTTTACCCAGTCAGAAATATCTTCTGGGATAAACAAACACAAACTCCTTGCTTGCTATAGGTTCTCATGAACACAGATCCCCAACTTCCCCCTTAAACATTCAAATTGATTGGCATCCAACGCTTTAGTGAAAATGTCTGCTAATTGCTTTTCAGTAGTAACATGCTCCAGAGTTATGATCTTCTCTTCTACAAGTTCTCTGATGAAGTGATGACGAATGTCAATGTGCTTTGTCCTGCTATGTTGAATAGGATTTTTGGAAATATTTATAGCACTCAGGTTATCATAGTATAATGTCATGACTTCTTGTGTGACATTGTATTCAGACAACATTTGCTTCATCCAGACCAATTGAGAACAGCTACTCCCAACTGTTATGTATTCAGCTTCAGCCGTGGATAGAGATACACAATTTTGTTTCTTGCTGAACCATGAAATCATATTGTTCCCCAAAAAGAAGCATCCTTCAGATGTGCTTTTCCTATCATCAGCACTTCCAGGCCAGTCAACATCACAGTAACCAGTCAGCATGGATCCAGATCCATGAGTATACAACATCTCATAGTCACTGGTGCCATTCACATATTTCAGTATTCTCTTCACTTGGTTTATGTGACTGACTTTTGGTTCAGCTTGATACCTAGCACAAACACCTTCAACAAATGCAATGTCAGGTCTGTTTGTTGTGAGATATAGCAGACTACCTATCATGCTTCTGTATAGACTCTGATCTACACTGACACCATTTTCATCTTTGGAGATTTTCACATGAGTAGGAGCATGTGTCCTTTTATGGCTTGCGTTTTCCATGCCAAACTTTTTCACAATGTTCTTGGCATACTTGCTTTGAGATAGAAAAATAGAGTCTTCCATCTGTTTGACTTGTAGCCCAAGAAAGTAGGTCAGCTCTCCAGCAAGGCTCATCTCAAACTCAGATTGCATTTGTCTAACAAAATGTTCAACCATCTGTTCTGACATCACACCAAATACAATGTCATCTACATATATTTGTGCCACCATGAGCTTCCCTCCTTCATTCTTCACGAATAGAGTTTTGTCAATACCTCCTTTCCTGTATCCATTGTCAGTGAGGAACACTGTGAGTCTCTCATACCAAGCCTTGGGAGCTTGCTTCAACCCATAGAGGGATTTCTTCAATCTGTATACATGTTGTGGAAGATTTGGATCTGTGAATCCTTTAGGTTGTTCAACATATACTTCTTCATTTAAGTAGCCATTCAGGAAGGCACTTTTTACATCCATTTGAAACAGTTTGAATTTCATAATACATGCCACTCCAAGCAATAATCTAATGGACTCAAGGCGAGCTACAGGGGCAAATGTTTCATCAAAGTCTACTCCTTCAACTTGAGTATATCCTTGAGCTACTAATCTAGATTTGTTTTTAGTAACAACCCCTTGTTCATCAGATTTATTCTTATATACCCACTTTGTACCTATGACATTTACTCCTTCAGGTCTAGGAACCAATTCCCATACTTCATTTCTCTTGAATTGGACTAACTCCTCTTGCATGGCATTGATCCAGAACTCATCAGTCAATGCTTCCTTGACATTTATGGGTTCAATTTTTGACACAAAGCAGCCATGTGAGATCACTTCCCTTGATCTAGTAGTGACTCCTTCCTCTGGATCTCCTATGATAATATCTTTGGGATAATCCTTCTGAATTCTGATAGAGGGTCCCTTGTTGATTTTGTCATCTTCAGGTTCAGCTTGAGGAGGTTCTCCTTCCTTATTTTTGTCTAAGAAGTCAGCTGGAGAATCATTCAGAGATGTCTCGACATCGTCTGTGACATCAGTCTATTGGTCATCAACCACAACATTAATGGATTCCATCAACACATTAGTTCTGGAATTAAAGACCCTGTAAGCTTTGCTGTTTGTTGAATAGCCCAGAAATATTCCCTCATCACTTTTGGGATCCATCTTCCTTCTTTGCTCACGATCAGCCAAGATATAACATTTGCTACCAAATACATGGAAGTATTTGACTGTAGGTTTTCTTCCTTTCCAGACATCACATAGGGTTGTGGGTGTCCCTTTCTTTAATGTCACTCTATTGTGAACATAGCAGGCTGTGTTCATGGCTTCAGCCTAAAAATGGTAGGGCAATTTCTTAGCATGAATCATAGCTCTGGCTGATTCTTGAAGAGTCCTATTTTTTCTTTCCATCACACCATTTTGCTGGGGAGTGATGGGAGATGAGAACTCATGATGAATTCCTTCTGAAGAGCAGAATTCAGCAAATTTGCTGTTCTCAAACTCCTTCCCATGATCACTTCTAATTTTGATAACAGGACTTTCTTTTTCTCTTTGAAGTTTCAGACGAAGCTCCTTAAAGACTTCAAATACATCAGATTTTTCTCTTATAAAATTGATCCAAGTGTATCTGGAGAAATCATCCACCACCAGATATGCATACTTCTTCCCACCAAGGCTTTCTACTTGCACGGGTCCCATCAAGTCCATATGAAGGAGTTCCAAGACTTTGGTAGTGGTGTCATGTCTGAGCTTCTGGTGTGACATCCTTGTTTGTTTTCCAATCTGACATTCTCCACAATTTTTTCCCTCATCAATCTTTAAGTTGGGAATTCTTCTAATAGCTTCAACTGATATGATCCTCTTCATACCTTTAAGGTGTAGGTGGCCCAATCTTTGATGCCATATCTTCACTTCTTCCTCTTTGGCTAAGGTACACATTGAAGAGTATCCAGTTTCTTGAGAGCTCCACATGTAGCAGTTGTCTTTATACCTAACTCCCTTCATGATTACTTCATTTTCCTTGTTAGTAATTAGACATTCAGTTCTGGTGAAGTTTACATTCAGACCTTGATCACACAGTTAACTGATGCTTATAAGATTAGCAGTTAATACCTTAACAAGTAGGACATCGTCAAGGTCAGGAACTCCAGGGCAATCCAGCCTACCCATTCCCTTGATTTCACCCTTTGCACAATCACCAAAGGTAACATAACTCATGGCATGAGGGTGAAGGTCAGTTAGCAGATTTTTGTTCCCAGTCATATGTCTGGAGCAACCACTGTGAAAATGCCAATCTTCTTTGACTGAAACTCTGAGGGAAGTGTGAGCTATTAGACTTGTAACCTTTGTCTTAGGAACCCATTGCTTTTTGTTGACAGTTCTGTGATGTTTGGATCTTGATTGGTATTGAGACTGAACAGCGCCAGGATAACCATATAACTTATAGCAGAAGGGCTTCAGGTGGCCAAATTTTCCACAGTATTGGCATCTCCATCTTTGATGTTTCCCTTTTTGCTGTTGTGACATCTAATGTGACATCTCAGGTTTGCTTTTAACATGGCTGCACTTAGGTTTGGATTTTGGTTTGCAACCAGTGTAACTGCACTCAGCCTTGAATCCAACGCCAGATTTGTTTCCTGTTGTTTGGCCAGTCTGGAGAATCTTGTCTAAAATGGAAGATCCATTGTTAAGCATTCTTACATACTTAGTCATCTCATCTAGTTTGGAATTCAAGAATACAGCTTCAGTCTTCAATTTTGAGATGGTTTCCACATACTCTTCCTTTTCATTTTCTAGCTGAGCTATCACTTTCTTCTGGATTTCAACTTGTCTGCACACTCCTGCACTTTTGTGGCATAACTCTTTGTAGGTAGTGGCCAGCTCTTCAAAGGTTCTTTCATCATCAATTGACTCTTCCTCAGACCCCCATCTTCCTGTCAAAGCAGTCACATGGTTTGTAGCTTCTTTTGTTTCACTTCCATCAGACCAAGAGGCAACAAGGCTCCTCTTTTGTTTCTTGAGGTAGGTCCCACATTAAGTTTTAATATGACCATACCCATTACACTCATAGCACTGAGCTTCTTTGGGCTTTTCTTCAGACTTTGTTTTCTTGCCAAAGCTGTTGGATTTACTGATGTCAGATGCGATGTTCTTGACATTGCCCTTTGCTCTCACACCTACCTTTTTCATCAGTCTGTTGAACTATCTTCCCAGCGTTGCTATCTCATTTGCCAGATCTTCATCAATATCTTGACCACCTTCCTCATCTTCCTCTTTAGTGTTTGACATGAATGTTATGCTCTTGGCTTTCTTTTCAGCTCCATCACATATTCCCATCTCAAATGTTTGGAGGGATCCAATTAGCTCATCAACTCTCATATTTGAGATGTCTTGAGATTCTTCTATGGCTGTTACTTTCATAGCAAATCTCTTGGGGAGTGATCTGAGTATTTTTCTTACTAACTTTTCATCTGACATCTTCTCTCCCAAAGCTCCAGTGGCATTGGCAATTTCAAGGATACTCATGTGAAATTCATGAATATTTTCATCTTCTTTCATCCTTAAGTTTTCAAACTTGATGGTGAGCAGCTGTAGTCTAGACATTTTCACTCTAGAGGTGCCTTCATGAGTGGTTTTGAGAATGTCCCAAGCATCTTTAGCTACTTCACAGTTGTTTACTAATCTGAAGATGTTCTTGTCTACTCCATTGAAGATGGCATTCAATGCTTTAGAATTTCCAAGGGCTAGGTCATCCTCCTCCTTGGACCATTCTTTTTCAGGATTTTTCTCAGCAGTGGCTTCTCCTTCTTTAGTAACTACAGGGTGCACCCAGCCTGTAAACACATCCTTCCAAGCCTTGTTATCAAGAGATTTTAGAAAGGCTACCATTCGAGGTTTCCAATAGTCATAGTTAGAACCATCCAAAATTGGTGGCCTGTGAACAGATCCTCCATCTCTCTCCATTGTACCAGAAAGTGTTGTCCCTAGAACTCACCCAGAACCAGAGTAAGATGCCTGCTCTGATACCAATTGAAATTCTAGTATCAGATATGAGATGTCGAAGGTAATGTCACGACACTAAATATCTGAGTAATGCAAACAGAATAAAGATAGAGAATAGTAATGCAAGATACACAAGCAATTGTTAACCCAGTTCGGTCCAACTCACCTACATCTGGGGGATACCAAGCCAAGAAGGAAATTCACTAAAATAGAATCAGTTCAAAGACTCTTCGTACACTTCAACAAGTTACAGTCTTTCTCACCTAATCTCTACCCGTGCAATTTCTACCTAAGCACTCTTAGATATGAGAACCCACTCACTTCCCTACAATCACACATGTGATCTTAAACAACAATCCCTTGAGAAAAGAAAACACTTTTCAATAACACACTCTTGATTTTACTTCATAGTTTCAATCAAGAAGACACACTCTTGATCTTGCTTCACAGCTTTGATCAAGAAGACACACACTTGATCTTGCTTCACATCTTTGATCAAGTAGACACACACTCTTGCTTAACAGCTTTAGAGTGACAAATTACAACCACAAATCAGTCCAATTCAATCATCAAAAGATGACTTGAATGGCTTATAAGTCTCACGACTAAACAAACACAAACCCTAGCTCTCTCTCTATATTTCGCTCAGTATTGGTTGTGTTGTAAAACAACTTTTCTAAGTCCCTTTTTATAGAAGCTTTCAGCTGGGCTTGGACATCTTGAAAACCTTAAATCTATTTTCCAATTAAATCTTCTCATGACAGCTGGTTAGATCTCCTTGGAAAATAAGTAAATCGGGTTGTAATCCATGATTGAATGCGCTTGCAAATCAGATCTTCAATCATACATAGATTGCCATTAATTGTGCAATCACAAAACACCAGACATTCATACTGAATGTTCTGTGTACAGGATGTCATAACATCGGGTCTGGCATCCTGGAAAAATTCTGCATAATTCCATAATTCCTTTTATAACTTCCAGCAGGTACAACCATATCAGATGCCATGACCTTGTGTATGACATCTTGGAACAATTCTGCATGAACATGTCTTTCATTTAAGCTCCAACAGGTACACATATATCAGATGCCATGACCTTGTGTATGACATTCTGAAACAATTCTGCATGATTATGTTTCTTAAGCTCCAGCAGGTACATAGGATATCTCATGTTAAGACATCACACATAACATCTTGTGAACACTCTTTGTTTTACCAAGATTGCTGCCAACACTTAGAATCAACATAAGTAATTATATGCAAAATATGGTATATATGATATATTGTTTCTGTTTCATTCATTCAAACACTTAATGATTGTTTTCCTTTGAACGATCAATGATCATTTGCTTCGGAATCCGACATTAGTATGGTAAAGCAATGACATGTTGATTAATCATACTTAATTAACAATCAAGGTATGTTTGACAATATGAAATTGTTGCATTAGGGTTCAGGACAGTACAAGGGTTGTGCTGTCAAAGAGTTATGCGATTAGGGTTGTGACTGCACAAGAGTTGTGCTTTAAAGTATCAAGTGTTTATGCGAAAAACGACGTCATTTTCAAATGAAATGTTCATTAAAATATAAAGTGTGACCAGGCAGTGGAACCCCCGGCTAACTCTGCGTAGCGTGATCAGTCGCCGAAATTTAATTTGGTTTATTTAATTAACAGAATTTAAATTAATAATAATAATGTGTTTATTATTATTGTCTTGTGGTGATCGGTTATGGCCTTAGTTTTCCTTTATTTTGTTTTTGGGATTTTAAAATACGACATGCATGTCGTGCCTCTCTTTTAATCTCTTAATGTAACTTTTTTTCTCATCTCACTCCCTCGTATGTAAAACGAGTTTCTTTTATGTAATGTAATGTTATGAAGAAAGATAAGAATACAATATCAAAGGAGGACAACCTTGAAGATCTTGCTTGGAGAAGCTTAGATCGTTATTAGGTTAGATTAAGTTCTCTCATTGGCTTGGGAGAACAATTGCGCTAGGGGCCATAAGTGTTTCATTTTATATGTTGATGCATGTGAATGTATGTTGATGCATGTGAGAGACGATATATAAATAAGTCGGTGGGATCAAAATAATTTCAAATTCCCTCAATGTAAATATTAAGTTTATGCTTTCCAAATTTTAGCACTCATCAAGACTAGTATCGAATAATGTATGTTTCACCTACACGAGGTGCATGTTCTATATTAGTAAGGTGCGATGGGATAATTGTAATATCCAATTGCTAAAACAATGGGTCAAACTTAACTAAACAAATTATAATAAGACTATATATGTTTAGAAGCAAGAGTTGGAAATGATCCATATAATGGATTGAAATAAGGAGTTATGCACCCAACTAAAATATTTGAGAGTTGTATTAGATACAATTGGAAGGAGTTCCTACCTAAATATCCTAGTTTTGTGTAATCCGCCTATGCGGACTTAAAATAAAGTGAAATGTCGATCTCGCCCCACTAGAAAATCTTCCAACGGGATTTTCCGAATCAAATGGTGAGGGTAATTTGTTTTGAGTAAAATAGTGGGAGCATATTTAATTAAAGGCCTAATTAAATATGTTATTTTAATGATACTTATATTTTCATAATTTTTATGTAGTTTACCATGACAATAAACACCTCTAATAACATTTGACGATCAATCCTTGATAAGGAAAAATTGTCTGGGACAAAATTTCTGGATTGACACCGAAATCCGAGGATTGTCCTCAAGCATGATAAAAAGTTGTATGCCTTGGAGACACATGTTCCTGAAGAGGAACCTCCTAGTTCTGCACCTAAGGTAGAAAGAGATGCTTATAAGAAGAATGTCAATGATGTCAATGAAGTTGCTTGCCTCATGCTAGTGATCGCGACTTTATGAGTCTATTGGGGTATTAACTGCAAGTGCACAGTCTAATCGCGTAGTAATAAAAGATATCGATCCCACAGGGACTTAATGAATCGATATACCGTTTTTCTAGGGTGACTTCGTAAAGCTAAGGCGGATGATACTTTGATGATTAGGGGGAAAAAGTAAAACTAAAATTGGATCTAGATTAAATATCGAATAACGCGGATATCGGTATGTAGTTCGTCGTAATTAGAGAATCAAATCTTCGTTGGTTTCTTAGTTTTAAAATAAGTCCTTTCATTAGACACTATTGATTAAAAATCTTTTCTCAAACTCTCGCTCTGTTGAATAGACTATGATTTTACCTTAACGTACGCTCTCACTATTTAGTTAAAACTAAAATCACTTTTTGAAAACAATAGAATCTATAGAAACTCTTTTTATTAAAATACTAACCGTTTAAACACCCTCGTCTCAAAATCTCACTCTGTTGACTTAGATTATATGATTAAACTTAAATGCTTAACTCTCGTCCTCACATTTAACCTTTAAAAATACTTTTTGAAAATGATTAGAATTTAATTAACTCTAAAAATTGCTTTCGCCCTGATTTAAAGTTAATGTCCAATTTACACTGTCCAGTTAAAAACTCAAACCGTCGTTCTATTGATTTTAACTTCTTTACGTCTTTTACTCTCGTACAAAAACTTTGCATTAACCCTGTAAATTGATACTATAAAAAGAGTGACTATATCTTTAAATAAATTTAAACCAACTTAGTTTTGATTCCTTTATTCCGCTTACTTTACATACCGATATCTAAGTTTATTTAGCCGGACATGCTAAACAAGCCTAAACAATAATTATGCTTAAATACAGCCATGTCAGACAAACAGTATAGATAAACAGCAGTACAGAGCATATATAAATTAAAACAATAAATTAATGAACCTGTAATATTAATAGAAATCTTGATTGTTCCCTAGCTTTGATGCTTGAACACTCCACCATAAACCGGTTGGATTTGTTCTTCACAATCTTCGATCAGACAGTAAAATAAAGGCGAAGGAATAAAATACTATGATCTAACGTAAGGTTAGATCCAGTAAAAACTACACAATAGTTTCCGGTGTAGAAACTAGTGTGAAAGAAAATAAATTCAATGCTTTGGAAATTAACTAGAAAAGAAAAGGAAATAAAAATTGCTAAGAAAGTAGAGTGCTGGAAAATTAAAAAGCAGGAAAAAATAATGCACGGTGCCGAAAACTGGAAAATTGAGAGACAGCCCCAGGGTCCATCATTGGTCCTATTTATATCCATCTAAAAATAACTGTTTCTTCCAAAGTCCCTTCAGTAGGTTTCCTCACGTTTCAACGAGTCAAGCGGGAGAATAGGTGAACGTGCTTCTGTTACGCGTCAAAGCCAAAAATATAGGAATGGGGGTGTGACGCTCGTCACACCTTGTGTGGCGCTCGTAACACTTAGCAGGAGGGCGTGACGCTCGTCACACCTTGTGTGGCGGTCATCACAGCATCACAACGCCTCTCCTTGTAGTTGTGGGCTGGGCTTTAGTGGATTGCTTTTCATCCTCTTTTTGCACCTCATTTTCTTTCTTTTTTCACGTATGCTTCAAATAATGTTACCTGAAATAAATAGAAGGAAAATACCAAATAATATCGAATAATATGAAATAAATCGAATCAAATAATAATATAATTTAATTAAATCGAGTCCAAAAATGTGATATTATTTCATGTTATCAAACTCCCCCATACTTAGACTTTTGCTTGTCCTCAAGCGAGATTCAATGTAGAAATCGGTTTAAAATACTAACCAGATGAAATTTCCAAACACACATCAATTCGTAGTAGGTTGCAAGTAAATCTCGTTTAAAAATAACTTGCGCTTAATCTTAACATCAACAATTACCGTTACTACCTCAGATAACCCCACCTTATGCAAACCAGTTCGAGTCACGCTATTATAACTATCTTAGTTCTTTTACTCTTATTTCACCCGTTTTCATTCTAGCGAAATCACATTAAGCCCTTTATCTTTTCGCGCACATAGTGGAGTAACCGGTTAGCGATTCTGATTCCCTTTTTAGCTGAAAGTTCTGGTACATAAGTTGGATAACTTCGTTATTTAGTCCATTGTAAATTGCGGGGGATCGGACCGTAGTCCGCCCTACCAAGTTCAGCACCAGAAACCGCTGAACCAACTCACAGTGGATCGTTCATACAATGTTTTTGTAGGGTCCGCAACCTTTGGATTAAATGATCGGGTAAGGATCACCTAACTTAATTAGTGCATTTCCTTATATATATATTTTTTTATGTTGTTTTGGGAATCATTCACTTATATTCATCGGCTCTCCACGTAGTTTGCTATTAAGATGGTGCCGACTTCTCGTATAAACTACTCAGGGTTACTATAAAACTAAAAGTTCAAGGGATTGGTATAATAGGTACTTTTCCTGATTTAGCATGTTGAGGTTTTTAGAGCGTTGGGGCGGTAATAATTTTCGTCTTAATTTTACTCAAGTTTGATAAAATAAGCAACCTTTATACTTATTGAGTGTGTTAAGTGTTAATTTTTTTTTTTTTTAAATTAGCTCAAGAAAATTTAGGGGAAAAGATAATACAAAATTTTCACACTAGGAACTCGACTTAAAATAAGTATATTATATTTAGATAAGGGAAATAACAATGAAAGGGAAGATAACATACTTGAAAGAGGAATGTTGGAAAAGAAATAATCATAACGGAAACAAAGTTTTCCCCCCCATACTTAAGTGAAACATTGTCCCCAATGTTTTAAAGAAAAGCGAAAAGAAAGGAAAATAAAATAAATATGCTCAATTTTGCCTGCGTCCTCTTGTTCTCGGGCCCGGTGAGCGTTGACGTACTTCCAAGTCATCAAACCTGTTGAGCAAATCAGTGAACCGCTGGTCGGTTATTGCATTCCTTGCTTCCTGTTGATGTTGCATCTGGCGCATCAGTTGTATCACTTCGTTATTCTGCGCATGCATGGCATCAATAGCATCCATGATGTCATCATTAGTTGCTGGCCTTCTTCTTCGACGACGTCGGGAGGATGGACCAGTTGCATTATCGGAAGGGTTAAGCGGGGCTGACTGTTGTTCAAGACCTTGATCACCTTGCTCCATTTCTTCAAACTCGTCCGGGGCCGGATTTGCTTGTGTAGGCTCGGTAGCTTCGGGAGCATTAAGGCCGTAGATGAATCGGTCGGGGTTGGTGACATCTATGAGGGAAATGTTGGGAAAAACAACGCTTGGGACTTCTTGGTTATTCACCATAAGATAATACCTTCCTTCTACCCTATTTTTGATTAAGCGGTTGGCGCGACAATAGCTTATATCCATAAATAGGGGTCGCAGAGATTGTAAATTTTGAAGTCGGTCCCCTAGATTCAAACCAAGTGCGATGGTGGTTATTAATCCTCTAATCATAAAAGGTTGGCGGCCTCTAGCACATAGGGTGCGGATATGGTGAAATAAGAAAGAAGCGGCATTTACCTTTGTATCCATTGCAAAGACGCAGTGGAGGAAGAATAATTCCTTGGCATTGACTTTGCTGTTGTTGGGTCGACCAAAAATGGTGTTTTGCAGAATGCGGATAAAATACCGGATAGTGGGGTTATGTATGTTTCCAGAGAGAAACTCATGTTCCTCAGGGTCGTCATTACCCGTCAAACTTCCCCAAAAATGTTCAATCTCTCTATATTCAAAAAGGTCTTCTTGGCTCATGGTGAATGTATCAAAAGAGGTAGGGAACCCTAAAAGGTTAGTAAACTCTTGAATGTTAAACTGATACTCCATATTGAACATCCTGAATTGAATGAAACCTCGGTTTATTCCTTTTCCATGGTTTGGTAAATAGATCAGGGAGCTAAGGAATTCTAGAGTTAGCCTTCGGTAAGTAACAAATTGTTTGCGAATAGGAGTGGTTTCCCACCCTATTTGATTCAGGAGATACAGGACACTATCTCTTAGCCCAAGTACGATCATTGCATCTTCATCAGCATAGAAGGTTGGGTGCATCTCTCTCTCAGAAAGTTCTTCAAATTTTTGTCTCTGAGCTCTCCCTCTGAATTTGATACCCATACGATCAATTTGTCCCATCAGGTTAGTGTTAACTAAAGAAAAGAAAAAACAAGAATTTAGTCAGGGTTTGGCCAGATGCCGAAAGAAGAAAAGAAGAAATAAAATAAATGAAGAATGAATACTAAATAAAATCAAAAGAATAATCAAAGAAAAGATAGTAAAAATTTATGGGTTGTCTCCCACGAAGCGCTTTGTTTAATGTCGCAAGCTCGACATAAAACTAGTAAATGTTAATCTATAGATTTAGGAGACAATACGTCTGATTTCAGGACTTGCGAGTCTTCATTGTTTTCATCATAGTGATAATGTTTCAGACGCTTCCCGTTTACGATAAATGTTTCCATAGATTTTCCCTTAATTTCCACTGCTCCACTAGGGAAAACATTAGTGACTTGGAAAGGGCCTGACCATCTAGAGCGTAGTTTTCCTGCGAATAACTTAAGTCTAGAGTTAAACAATAGGACTACATCGCCTTGTTTGAAAGTTTTCCTTGATATGCGCTTATCATGCCATTTTTTCGTTCTTTCCTTGTAGATTCTGGCATTTTCGTATGCGTCTTGTCTAAGTTCTTCTAATTCGTTTATATCAAGGATTCGCTTTTCACCGGCGGCCTTATAGTTTAAATTTAAATTTTTAATAGCCCAATAGGCCTTATATTCTAATTCTACCGGGAGGTGGCAAGATTTTCCGTAGATAAGCCTAAATGGGGTTGTTCCTATGGGAGTTTTGTAAGCAGTTCGATAAGCCCATAAAGCTTCAGGTAATTTTGATGACCAGTCTTTTCTTGACGTGGCAACTGTTTTTTCCAAAATCTGTTTAATTTCTCTGTTAGACACTTCCACTTGTCCACTGGTTTGAGGATGGTAAGGTGTCGCTACTCGATGTTTTACACCATACTTAAACAATAGCTTTTTGAGTATCTTAGATATGAAATGCGATCCACCATCACTGACTACTATTCTTGGGACACCAAATCTTGGAAAGATTATATTCTTAAAGAGTCTAGTTACTACTCGTGTGTCGTTTGTTGGAGAAGCTATAGCTTCAATCCATTTTGATACGTAGTCAACCGCTACGAGTATGTACTTGTTACCGAAAGAAGGTGGAAAAGGTCCCATGAAATCTATTCCCCACACGTCGAAAATCTCTACTTCCAAAATTCCCTTTTGTGGCATCTCGTCAAGTCTAGATATGTTTCCTGTGCGTTGACATCTATCACATTTCTTGACAGCAGCATGCACATCCTTCCATATGTTTGGCCAATAAAGACCGGCTTGTAGGATTTTAGAGCAGGTCTTGGATGTACTTGCGTGTCCACCATAAGGAGCGGAATGACAATGTTGGATTATACTTTCTACCTCTTCTTCAGGTATACACCGACGAAAAATACCATCGGGGCCTCTTTTGAAAAGTAAAGGGTCGTCCCAATAATAATGTTTTATGTCATGGAAGAATCGTTTCTTTTGTTGGTAGGATAAATCAAGTAGAACCATTCCGACGGCTAAATAATTGACAAAGTCAGCGTACCATGGTGTAACGTATACAGCCAAGGTGGTCTCTACCCGTTCATCAACTCTATTTTCTTCCAAATTAGCTATACGTTTATCGTACGAGAAGTCATCATTGATCTATGTTCTTTCCGGTTCCAGATTTTCAAGTCTAGAAAGGTGATCTGCTACTACGTTTTCAGTTCCTTTTTTATCTTTGATTTCCAAATCAAATTCCTGTAATAACAAGATCCACCTTAGGAGTCTAGGTTTAGCGTCCTTTTTTGTTAGGAGGTACTTAATGGCAGCGTGGTCAGTGTAAACGATTATTTTTGCTTCGACCAAGTAAGAACGAAATTTATCTAGTGCAAATACTATTGCTAGAATTTCTTTCTCGGTCGTGGCGTAATTCATCTGTGCTTCATCTAGAGTTCTACTTGCATAATATATGACATGAAGTTTTTTATCCTTTCGTTGTCTTAAAACAGCGCCTACGGCGTAGTCACTTACGTCACACATTATTTCGAATGGTTCATTCCAATCCGGAGTCTGCATTATGGGCGCGGAGATCAATGCTTGTTTAAGTGTTTGAAATGCTTCTAAACATTTATTGTCGAAGATGAATTCAGCGTCTTTCATTAATAGTCCGGTTAGAGGCTTAGTCATTTTAGAGAAATCTTTAATAAATCGTCGATAAAAACCGGCATGTCCTAAGAAGCTTCGTACTTCTCTCACAGTTTTCGGAGGTTGAAGGTTTTCGATTACTTCTATTTTGGCTTTGTCTACTTCAATTCCTCTATTTGATATGATGTGTCCTAAAACAATCCCTTCTTGTACCATAAAGTGACATTTTTCCCAATTAAGTACTAGGTTTACTTTTACACATCGTTTTAGAACTCTTTCTAGGTTTTCAAGGCATTCTTCAAAACTTTGTCCGCATACGGAAAAATCATCCATAAAGACTTCCATGATGTTTTCAAGAAAATCGGCGAATATTGCCATCATGCACCTTTGGAAGGTTGCAGGAGCATTGCACAAGCCAAACGGCATTCGTCGATAAGCGAAGGTACCAAAAGGACATGTGAACGTTGTCTTTTCTTGGTCATCAGGATGAATTGGTATTTGAAAGAAGCCTGAGTAACCGTCCAGATAGCAGAAATGAGAATGTTTGGCTAATCGTTCTAACATCTGGTCTATGAATGGTAAAGGAAAATGATCTTTTCGGGTTGCTTTGTTTAGCTTTCTATAATCAATGCACATTCTCCATCCCGATTCGATTCGTTTGGTTATAGTTTCTCCTTTTTCATTTTCGATAACAGTTATACCTCCTTTCTTTGGTACTACGTGTACAGGACTAACCCATTTGCTATCGGATATAGGATATATGATACCTGCCTCTAATAACTTCGTTACTTCCTTCTTCACTACCTCACTCAGGATCGGGTTTAATCTCCTCTGATGTTCCCTAGAAGTTTTACAGTGTTCTTCTAGCATGATGCGGTGCATACAAATAGAAGTACTTATCCCTTTAAGATCGGTGATGTTGTATCCTAGTGCGGTCGGATATTTTCTTAAGATATGTAGGAGTTTTTCGATTTCGAGTTTTCCTAGGTCTGCATTGACTATCACGGGTCGTTCAAGTTCTGAGTCTAGGAATTCATATCTCAAATTTTTGGGAAGTGTTTTCAGGTCGAGGGTAGGTTTCTTAAGGCATTGCGTAGGATCCGATGTTACTGCTAAACATTGGTTCAGTCTGTCTTCTACACGACAGTCAGTCAATTCGTCATTTTCTAATTCTGTTTCTTTTATGCATTCATCGATGATATCCATGAAGTAACATGTGTCTTCTATTGCAGGTGCTTTCAAAAATTTGGAAAGAATGAATTCAATTTTCTCTTCTCCTACTTCGAAAGTGAGTTGTCCTCGTTTTACGTCTATGATAGCACCGGCGGTTGCTAAGAATGGTCTTCCCAATATAATGGGGGTAACTTCATCTTCTCTTATGTCCATAATTATAAAATCGGTTGGAATGTAGAATTGACCTATGCGCACAGGAACGTTTTCAAGAATTCCTACGGGATATCTAACGGAACGATCTGCTAATTGCACAGACATTTTAGTTGGTCTTAATTCTCCCATTTCAAGTCTCTTGCATATGGACAAGGGCATAACACTGATACCGGCTCCTAAATCGCATAAAGCTTTGTCTATGACAAATTTTCCTATGTGACAGGGTATAGAGAAACTACCAGGATCTTTAAGTTTAGGAGGCATATTCTGGATTATAGCGCTACATTCAGCAGTGAGTGTAACGGTTTCGCTATCTTCAAGTTTCCTTTTATTAGAAAGAATTTCTTTTAAGAACTTAGCATATGAAGGCATCTGTGTAATAGCTTATGTGAAAGGAATGGTGACGTTTAATTGTTTCAGTAGGTCAACAAATTTTTTAAATTGGCCCGCGTCTTTGGTTTTAATTAGCCTCTGAGGATAAGGGATAGGTGGTTTGTAAGGCGGTGGAGGTACATAAGGTTCTTTCTTTTCTACGGTTTCCTTATTACTCTCTTCCTTTTCCTTAGGTTTATTTTCTTCCTCAGTTGACTTTTTAGAGTTTTGGTTTTCAATTCTTGGATCAGATGGTCCTTCTACCTCTGTTCCACTTCTCAATATAATTGCATAAGCGTGGCTTTTCGGGTTAGGTTGGGGCTGTCCAGGAAATGTACCAGTTGGGGCAGCAGTAGGCGCTTGTTGTTGAGCTACTTGTGAGATTTGTGTTTCCAGCATTTTGTTATGGGTAGCCAGGGCATCTACTTTACTTGCTAGTTGTTTAATCTGTTCATTAGTGTGTACATTCTGGTTTAAGAAATCTTTATTGGTTTGCTGTTGAGAAGCTATGAAGTTCTCCATCATGATTTCCAAGTTGGATTTCCTAGGAACGTTATTGTTAGGTGTAGATGGGGTCGGCTTTTGATATCCAGGAGGTATAGCTGGGGCTTGACTGGGAGCTTGTCCTGGTGTGTATAAAGCATTGTTACTCTTATATGAAAAATTAGGATGGTTCTTCCAGTTTGAGTTATAGGTATGCGAGTAAGGATTTCCTTGAGCATAGTTCACCTGCTCTGCTTGGATTCCTGTTAGGAGTTAACAATCTGTAGGCGTGTGACCTTGGATTCCACAGACTTCGCAATTTTGAGTCACGGCAACCACGGTGGCTGGAGGTGATACATTTAAACTTTAAATTTTCTGGGCAAGAGCATCCACTTTTGCATTAACATGATCAAGGCTACTTATCTCGTACATGCCAGTTTTCGTTTGAGGTTTTTCTACCATTGTTCTGTCGCTTCCCCACTGATAATGGTTTTGGGCCATGCTTTCGATAAGTTGATATGCGTCAGCGTAAGGTTTATCCATAAGCGCACCACCTGCGGCGGCGTCTATTGTTAATCTTGTGTTGTATAAGAGACCATTATAGAAGGTATGAATTACTAAGCAGTCATCTAAACCATGGTGTGGACAAAGTCTCATCATGTCTTTGTATCTTTCCCATGCTTCGAAAAGAGACTCGTTATCTTTCTGTTTAAATCCATTTATCTGGGCTCTTAACATAGCTGTTTTGCTTGGAGGAAAATATCAGGCAAGAAAGACTTTCTTCAACTCATTCCATGTGGTGACTGAGTTAGAAGGAAGAGACTGAAGCCATCTTCTAGCTTTATCTCTTAACGAGAAAGGAAAGAGACGAAGTCGAATTGCCTCTGAAGTGACACCATTAGCTTTAATAGTATCAGCGTATTGAACAAATACGGATAAATGAAGGTTTGGATCCTCGGTAGGATTTCCAGAGAATTGATTCTGTTGCACTGCCTGTAACAGCGAAGGTTTAAGTTCGAAGTTGTTTGCTTCGATTGCGGGTGGAGCAATACTCGAATGCGGCTCGTCTTGCGATGGAGCGGCGTAATCTCGAAGAGCACGAGCTGGTTCTGCCATCTCGGGTATCGACGAAGGAAGAAGATTTTTGAGATCAGGAATTTCGATTGGAGGAAGATTGTTTGCAGCACGATACTCCCGAATTCGTCGTAAGACTTGGAGATATCGTTCAACGTCGTTGATTCGTAAGTAATACGGTTCGCCTTGTGAGCGAGTGTGTGGCATACAAATCAACGAAAAACAAGAAAAAAAATAAAAAATTGCCTTAGTCTCTACAGCGTAACAGAAGAGTTACGATATCGACTAAATAAAAGTCCCCGGCAACGGCGCCAAAAACTTGATCACGACTTTATGAGTCTATTGGGGTATTAACTGCAAGTGCACAGTCTAATCGCGTAGTAATAAAAGATATTGATCCCACAGGGACTTAATGAATCGATATACCGTTTTCTAGGGTTACTTCGTAAAGCTAAGGCGGATGATACTTTGATGATTAGGGGGAAAAAGTAAAACTAAAATTGGATCTAGATTAAATATCGAATAACGCGGATATCGGTATGTAGTTCGTCGTAATTAGGGAATCAAATCTTCGTTGGTTTCTTAGTTTTAAAATAAGTCTTTTCATTAGACACTATTGATTAAAAATCTTTTCTCAAACTCTCGCTCTGTTGAATAGACTATGATTTTACCTTAACGTACGCTCTCACTATTTAGTTAAAACTAAAATCACTTTTTGAAAACAATAGAATCTATAGAAACTCTTTTTATTAAAATACTAACCGTTTAAACACCCTCGTCTCAAACTCTCGCTCTGTTGACTTAGATTATATGATTAAACTTAAATGCTTAACTCTCGTCCTCACATTTAACCTTTAAAAATACTTTTTGAAAATGATTAGAATTTAATTAACTCTAAAAATTGCTTTCGCCCTGATTTAAAGTTAATGTCCAATTTACACTGTCCAGTTAAAAACTCAAACCGTCGTTCTATTGATTTTAACTTCTTTACGTCTTTTACTCTCGTACAAAAACTTTGGTATTAACCCTGTAAATTGATACCATAAAAAGAGTGACTATATCTTTAAATAAATTTAAACCAACTTAGTTTTGATTCCTTTATTCCGCTTACTTTACATACCGATATCTAAGTTTATTTAGCCGGACATGCTAAACAAGCCTAAACAATAATTATGCTTAAATACAAATGTCAGACAAACAGTATAGATAAACAGCAGTACAGAGCATATATAAATTAAAACAATAAATTAATGAACCTGTAATATTAATAGAAATCTTGATTGTTCCCTAGCTTCGATGCTTGAACACTCCACCACAAACCGGTTGAATTTGTTCTTCACAATCTTCGATCAGACAGTAAAATAAAGGCGAAGGAATAAAATATTATGATCTAACGTAAGGTTAGATCCAGTAAAAACTACACAATACTTTCCGGTGTAGAAACTAGTGTGAAAGAAAATAAATTCAATGCTTTGGAAATTAACTAGAAAAGAAAAGGAAATAAAAATTGCTAAGAAAGTAGAGTGCTGGAAAATTAAAAAGCAGGAAAAATAATGCACGGTGCCGAAAACTGGAAAATTGAGAGACAACCCCAGGGTTCCATCATTGGTCCTATTTATATCCATCTAAAAATAACCGTTTCTTCCAAAGTCCCTTCAGTAGGTTTCCTCACGTTTCAACGAGTCAAGCGGGAGAATAGGTGAACGTGCTTCTGTTACGCGTCAAAGCCATAAATATAGGAATGGGGGTGTGACGCTCGTCACACCTTGTGTGGCGCTCGTAACACTTAGCAGGAGGGCGTGACGCTCGTCACACCTTGTGTGGCGGTCATCACAGCATCACATCGCCTCTCCTTGTAGTTATGGGTTGGGCTTTAGTGGATTGCTTTTCATCCTCTTTTTGCACCTCATTTTCTTTCTTTTTTCACGTATGCTTCAAATAGTGTTACCTGAAATAAATAGAAGGAAAATACCAAGTAATATCGAATAATATGAAATAAATCGAATCAAATAATAATATAATTTAATTAAATCGAGTCCAAAAATGTGATATTATTTCATGTTATCAGCTAGCTACCATGAACTCGGAGTTGCAAAATCAACATGAGAACATGGCAGCGTTCGATATGATTGGACACCTGAAGATGTTATATCAAGATCAAGCAAGGCATGAAAGGTTTGAAATTTCAAAAGCCCTTTTTTAAGGTAAGTTAGCTGAGGGAGCCCCTGTAGGTCCCTATGTACTCAAGATGTTTGGGTATATGGAGAACCTTGAGAGGTTGGGTTTTCCCCTCGGAAAGGAACTTGCGATTGATTTGATCTTGCAATTGTTGCCAGATAGCTTCAGTCAATTTATACTTAATTTCAACATGAATGATATGGACAAAACTCTTCCTGAACTGCTAGGCATGTTAAGAACTGCTGAGCAGAATTTGAAGTCAAAAAGGAAGTCCATTCTGATGATTAGAAATAAAAAGAGACACAACAAAAGGCCCACCAAACAGGGCGGTAAAGGGAAAGGCAAGGAAGTTGCCAAACCCAAACCCACTGCTCCTGCTTTGAAGCCTAGTGGAGGTATAGCAAAGGATGTCACTTGCTTCCATTGAGGTAAGACCGGACACTAGAAGAGAAAATTCCCAAAGTACCTGGAAGATAAGAAGAATGAAGTAGAGACTTCAACTTCATGTATTTTTGTTATTGAAATTAATCTATCTACTTCTGCATCATGGGTATTAGATACTGGATGCGGTTCTCACATTTGTACCAATGTGCAAGGGCTAAAAAGGAGTAGAGATTTGGAAAAAGGTGAAGTTAACCTACAAGTTGGCAATTGAGCAAAGGTTTTCGCTTTAGCCGTAGGAACTTATGTATTGACTTTACCTAGTGGTTTAATAATTTAGTTACAGAACTGTTATTATGTACCTACAAATAGAAAGAATATTATTTCCGTTTCTTGTTTGGACAAGTTTCGTTTTTCATTTATAATAAAGAACAATTGTTGCTCCATTTATTTGAATGATATATTCTATGCTATTGCATAAATGAACAATGGACTATATGTCCTTGATCTTGAAATGCCTATTTATAACATACTACTAAAAGGATGAAACCTAATCAGTTAGATCCAACTTACCCTTGGCATTATTGATTAGGCCACATAAATGAGAAACACATTTCCAAACTCCATAAAGATGGACTCTTGGACTCTTTTGATTATGAATCATATGAGACATGTAGATCTTGTTTAACTGGAAAGATGAAAAAGTCTCCATTCACAGGAAAAGGTGAAAGAGATAATGATATTTTGGCCCTCATACATACTGATATATGTGGACCACTGAACATACCAACCAGAGGAGGTTTTTAGTACTTCATCACATTTACTAATGATTTCAGTAGATATGGTTATGTGTATTTAATGAAACACAAATCAGAGTCCTTTGAAAAGTATAAGGAATTCAAGAATGAAGTACAAAACCAACTAGGTAATAATAGTAAAACTCTTTGATCAGATCGAGGTGGTGAGTATTTAAGCCTGGAGTTTAATGACCATCTGAAAGAGTGTGGGATTTTATCCCAACTTACTCCTCCTGAAAAACCCCAATGGAACGGTGTATCTAAGAGAAGAAATAGAACCTTGTTAGACATGGTCTGATCCATGATGAGTCACGTCGATCTTCCAAACTCCTTTTGGGGACATGCGCTATTAACAACAACTTACACACTTAACTGTGTTCCATCCAAAAAGGTTGAGAAGACACCATATGAGATATAGAGTGGTAAGAAACCACATATGTCTTACATGAAGATTTGGGGTTGTGAAGTTTATGTGAAACGACAAACTTCAACTAAGCTTGAGCCCAAATCTGACAAATGCTTATTTGTGGGGTATCCTAAAGAAACAAGAGGGTATTATCTGAGGGCAAAGTGTTTGTCGCTCGAACTAGAGCCTTCTTAGAAAAGGATTTTATTTCCAACGGAATCAGTGGGAGAAAAGTAGAGCTTGAAGAAATTCAAGAATCACAAAGCATTGATACATCTATGGAGGAATTAGAGCAGGAAACACAAGTAGTTGTGGAAAAGCAACTTGCTCAAGTAGAACAAGACCAGCGTAGGTTAAGCAGGATACGCCACCTACCTGAGAGATATGGATATCTCATAACTGATCAAGGTGATGTATTACTCATGGATGAAGATGAGCCTGTGACCTGCCAAGAGGCCATAACTGGTCCCGAGTCTGAGAAGTGGCTAGAAGCCATGAAATTTGAAATGGATTACATGTACACAAACTAGATTTGGACCTTGGTAGAGCCTCCTATAGGAGTTAACCCTATAGGATGCAAGTGGGTCTTCAAAAAGAAGACTTACATGGATGGTAAGGTACATACCTATAAGGCAAGACTGGTTGCAATAAGATATAAACAAGATCATGGGGTTGACTATGATGAAACCTTTTCACCAGTTGTAATGCTTAAATTTGTTCGGATTTTACTTGCTAGCGTTGCATATCATGATTATGAAATATGGCAGATGAATGTCAAAACTGCTTTCTTTAATGGGAATCTTCTTGAGGATGTGTACAGGAGACAACCTAAAGGATTTGACATTCCAGAAGAAGCCCAAAAGATATGTAAGTTACAGAGATCAATCTATGGTACCAATCTGATCCCGGTGATGCTCATTTGGTAGCTGTCAAGAATATCCTGAAGTATATGAGAAAGACTAAGGACTCATTCTTGATATATGGAGGTCAGGAAGAGCTTGCTGTAATTGGATACACCGATGCTAGCTTCTAGACAGATAAGGATGACTTTAGATCACAATCTGGTTAGGTGTTCTGCTTAAACGGTGGTGCTGTGAGCTGGAAAAGCTCAAAGAAAGATACAATTGTTGATTCTACAACCGAGGTCGATCATATTGCTGCCTCAAGTGCATCAAAAGAAGTTGTTCGCATCAAAAAGTTCATTAGTGAACTTGGCATAGTTCATAGCATTGTGGATCCCATAGATCTCTATTGTGATAACAATGGTGCTATCACACAAGCTAAGGAGCCTATATCTCACCAACGATCCAAACAAATGCTTAGGCGTTATCACCTCATTCGAGAGATAATAGATAGAGGAGATGTGAAAATATGCAGAGTGCCTACACTTGAAAATATTGCTGACTTACTGACAAAGCCTCTTGCGCAGCAGAAGCATGATGGCCATACTAAATCTATGGGTATTAGGGATATGCCTGATTGACTCTAGTGCTAGTGAGAGATTGTTAGTGTAAGCCCTAGAGGCCAATACTTTTGGTACTTGTGTCAAATTATTTATTAATAATAAAAGGCTTTTTTTTATTATATTTGTTTAATAAAGTCCCTAGAATAGCTAGTCCGTTTAATGTATCAAGTGTGACTTAATTATTACCATTAAACATAAGGACACTATTCTTAAAGTATCTGTAGTCGAGCTTTGTTCTGAAGTGGGATAACATTAAAGCATTAAGACTATTATGTATATAGACTTATGATCACATCTCATGGATCATGGATAAGGAGTTATCAAGTCTTAAACCTATGTATGAATCTTAGAAGTAATATTTATACTGGATTGACCCTCTATGAGAATACTACATAGAATGTTATGCGAAATGTCATAAGTCATTCTCATGGGGATAGTGGTGTATACCACCCTTTGACCTGAAACCATTATGGACCCTAGATTTAAAGCCGAGTGCTTTATTGTTGATCAAACGTTTTCCATAACTAGATGACCATACAGACAATTGATGGGTACTCCACGAAGCATGATGAGGGACATGAGTGACCTAGATGGAATTTGCCCAATCCTGCGTAACAAGATAAATGTCTAAGGGCCCAATATTGAACTGGACAAGGATGACACAATCTATGCCTTGTGTTCAATATAAATATAAGGGAAAAAGGGTAATTGTACACACAAGTATTATTATAAAAGGATTTCTCATATCACATGACATTTTCGTGTCTCGGGTAGCAGTGATGTGTTTCTAGATACCACTCACTATTTATTATGTTAAATACGTGATTTAATATAATTTCCAATGTCGCGAAAACCTACAGGGTCACACACAAAAGGACGGATTCATGAGAGATAGAGTAAATAAGGAACATCGTAAGGTACGGTGCACTTAAGTGAATTGTAGAACATCGTAAGGTACGATGCACTTAAGTAGAATGGTAAGGTACCACACACTTAAGTGTTTTTTGGTATATCATAAGATATGGGCCACATACACTTAAGTGAGATTTTTAGCTTGCAACTCACACAAGTGGTTCTATAAATAGAACTCTTGTGCAGAAGCATTTCTTTGGAGGAAATTTTGTCTCTCTCTCTCTCTCTCACACACACACACACACACACATACACACACACACACACACACACACACACACACACTCAAAACCTTCATTCATAGCAGTTAGTATTGAGACTGAAGGAATTCGTTTGTATGGACTGAGTAGAGGCGTTGTCACCATTCAATGCTCGTGATCACTCCTTAGATCTGCATCAAAGGTTTCAATCGCCACAAGAGGTAACGATTTCTATCACTGATCATGCCATTCGTAAGGATCACGAAAGGAGAATTTTTAATTTCCGCTGCATTTTGGATCTCAATTTTCCTTCATACAAAAAACTAAGAGTATCATAGTTTTAACATCATAAAAAACACATCTAATAGAAAGTTACAATCACATACTCCCTCTTTTTGATGATGGAAAAACTTGAGACGATGCATTTTTGTGTCCATGAAGGCTCCCCCTGAATGTATGCATCATAGCTTCATAAACTTCTCCTTCTTTGATAACATCAAAAAGAGATAAAATAATCTATTAGCAGTATCACATAGATACAATAGATCGCATATTCAATATATGTTACATAGACAATTGCAAAGATAAGATGTGCACCCACGTATACTCAACATACATGAAAATACACCAAATTAATAAATACAACAACATTACACATTAATCATTCAAAATAGTAGACATAGTACAACCATTGTCACAAGTTTGATCAAACTAGTAATATTGTCAATACATAACCAGCAGCAAAATAAATGAATTAAAGATAACAATGCATGAAGACTCAAAGCATGACTCAAGAACATGCACAACAAAAACATGAGACTCAAAAGACACAACACAACATAGTATCACAACACTTCATCCAACAGAAGTTCATCTTATTCCATCCTTGACCATTATTACCGTAATGATGATCCAAGAAGTCACACATCCCTCGGTAAAACCTTGTAACGGTAAATTTTTTGAGATTAAGCTATTGATTAACTTAACTCACAAAGCAAGAGTTTCCACCGCAGTTTTATTGTTTCTAAAGGAAAAGGGAAAAAGTACAAACAAAACCCGAAGAAGTTTTAAAACAAAACTAATAAAAAGAGAACAAGGGTCTGAGGGTTAGTTATGCAAAGGGAATGTATTAACACCCTAAACATCCATGGTACTCCATGGTAACTTCTTTTAAAATATGTACATTTTGGTTTGAAAAGGGTGTTGTTTGTAAAATATTGGAGAGATGTGAAAAGAAGTATATTTTTCTTATTTTTATGTTTGCCAAGACTTTTGAAGTCTCATGCCTACGTACCAACAAAGTACAATGGAGGATCAAAACCTCGTAGTTTATGGTAAAATTAAAAAAGGTAGTTTGTTTTAAATCATTTTTAATGGAGCTAAATTTTATCATTTTAAGGAGAATACTCGACTAGTCACCCATAAGTATAGGAACTTTGCATCATCATGAGAACGACTCCAATTTGGATAAGGATAAACAAGTATGCCACTAGCTCCCGCAGATGGAAAAAGAATTATCATCAATACTATGGAGATAGGAGAAGTATATCTCAACCATGGAAATGACTCATGTCTAACACCTTGAGAAACGTTTTAAAGGAAAAGTGCACAAGGGCATAAAAATGCTTTAGATGAGTTATGCATTTTTTTAGTCTTTTGAAATTGGTATGAGTATGCTTAAGATGGATTAACATTTATTAAGAAAAAGATTTTGAAAAATCACTTGACAAAAGTCAAGGTTTAGTGAGAAAGTGGTTCATGTTTAATAAACAAGAAGGTTTTGAAAAAGAGAGAAAATTTTGAAAATTAAAGAAAGGGGAGGAAAAGAAGAGACTATCCTAAAGCATAAAGCAAAAGCTAGGGAATACATACCTAACCAAGAGATATCAAGCTTTTATGACATAAGTCAAGCAAGAGTTACCTCCTTTGGATTAAGCCTCAAGCAAGCCAAAATAAGCAAATAGTAATCCAAGTATCATATGAAACCAGAGTAACTCAACTAAGTCTCCAAAATAAAGTCCATAGCCAAATGTTCCAGATGAATTCTAGGGTCTCAAATCACAAGTCCCAAAGAAAAGGTCAAGATCCTAATCCTAAGTCCATGGCTCCACAATGATGCCAAAGATAGTGACCACAAGTCCATGAGTTAGGAGAAACAAGTTTCTCTTTTAGGTTTTTTATTTTATTAATGTCTTCTTTACAATGATGTGCATAAAGTACAAAATGGACAAGAAAAACAAATGATAAAATCACAAATAGTATGATATGGGATGCTAAATATAAAGTATAAAGTAAATGACATAAAATAAAGGCATAAAGTAAATGACATTTGAGGTAAAACTTAATACAATAAAGTGTTAGTAAAGGATGTTAGTAATCAAATTGAAAGATGGTTTGGTTACTTTTTGGAGAGCACTCAACTATTCACTCACAAGCATGAAAATATGGACCTATACATCATTTGTGAGAAGGGCTCCAACTTGGATAAAATAAACAAGTATGCCACTAGCTCTCACAAATGGAAAATGAGCAACATTTTCATACAATACCATGAGTAACAGGAGACTTAAAATCTCACTTATAAAAATGCCTTTTGCTTTTGGGACAAATTTAACGCCATGTTAAGCAATCGTAATTGGACTTATGTAGAAGTCACAACTATCTGAGGTCGGTCAATGTTTGTGTTAATACATGCTATAGAAATGATATGTAAATCATTCTCCTAAAGTCATGCCACACAAAAGAAAAGAAAAGAGGGAATGATCAAGCACAAAGGCTAGGAGGATGGTCCATTACTTCAATCCACACTTCATGACACTTAGGATAAACTTATGCATCAATCCAAAGTACCTTTAATGATCCATGATCAATTAGGAGGTAGATTTGAAATGATGATAGTTCATCAAGTACCAATCCACACATCATGAACAAGATGGACACAAGCCATCCACTTGATCAAAGGGAAAAGAAGGAGATGAAGAAGAGAGACACAAGAGAAGTCACACCCAAATTGGACCAAAAGTTTGATCAAATAATCATCAAAATAAATCATCCATTTTGGTGGATTAGGGTTTTCAACCCATCAACACCCAAAATACATTGATTTTGATGAGACTTGAAGTCCAAACCATCATGATCCAAGGCCAACAGAAGTTCCCAAAGTCCCACAAATAAAGATGCAATTAAATGAAATAAAAATGCATCAAAGGTATTTTTTAAATGAATTTAAAAAATAGAAATAAAGTGAAATATCAATAAAGTCCTTCAAAACACCAAATAAATGGCCAAAAAAATTATAGAAGGTTGGAAATAAAATAAGAAACATATAATAAAATTTTCAAAATTTAATAAAGTTTGGTGGCAACTCTGTTGTATGTTCAATCATGCGACACGTTTGGGTATATTTCGTTAGGCTTCAAATACTATGCCTATAAAAAGATGATAAAAGCCCACTAATTGAAATCCCGAGAGGGCGACTTTGGAAAAAATTAGGGGGTCCTGGTGGATTGAAAACTTGAAAGAGCAATCCAGGAAAAAATTAGGGAATTGTATAAAAAAATAAAACCTGATAAGTGGAAAACCCAAAAGGACGACTTATGCAAAAAATGGTATATCATCCTGGTGGGCTAAGACTCGAAAAGAGCAGCCCAGAAAAAAAATTAGGGATATCCAAAAGGCATATGACTGCAGCACTTAAGCCATACTACAACAGGAACTCAGATGTGAACAATCAATTCAATCATCGTCGTCAGAAGCAAAGTATTGTGACCTCGAAGACCTAGGGATAGTAGCATGTGTTAGGATCAATAGGAATATGAATAAATATGTTTTCATTGCCATTTCCTTTTTTCCTTTTTTCAGTAATCTCCTCTTACAGGAATTATTTCCTTATGTACTATCACTTATGTACGGGTCAAATTCAATAAATAAAGCTTTTATTTCTTCAAACGTTATTCTTTGTTTTTAATTTTTTCCTACTTGATTAAAAAATGTTGATTATTTTTGGATAATGCATTAAAACATCGGGTATAATAAAAAGCTTTCAAAGCATGTTTTACTTTGATTTCGAAACATCGAAGGGATCGTAGTCTTCCATCAATGCATCACAAGCAAGACACAAGGATCCTAATCAATAGTCACAATTTAATCATCATGAAAGTTTCTTCCTTTCAATTCATATAGAGCAGTCTTAGATACCGAGAATATCATGGCTTGTTGCATGGACATATTTAGGTCTCAAGGAGTCAGAGAGTCAAAGTTCCACAGAAACCCTGATTCCCACAATATTCATCATACACATTATAAAATATGTGATAGCCCAAATAATGCATCATGCATAAGTAAATACACCACTTCAAAAAAAATGCATCCATACGAACATGCACACATAACATAGGATTGGTGACTGCTCTTAGAAGTCCAATCCCCAACTATACCAGTACAATTCCTTAAGTAGGGACACTTATTGGCCTTCCCCAGTAAGCAATACTTCCACAAGCACCTTTTCAACAAATGATTTTCCTAGCAAGCTCATTCACCATGAGTATTCAACAAAATATGTCTAGTAAATTGGTCATCCTAGATGATCATTATCAACCAGTGAGCAGGTGTTTATCTCTCACATCTCCAACTTAACAATTATCCCTCATGTGGGATAATTTATATCAAATACATAGGGTTCCACTATGGTTTCATCAAAACATCGACCAAAGGATCATCAGAGTCCTACCAAGATTCCAAATGATCGGTTGATCATAGGAATTGAAACGATCGGTGTCATACCCCAAATTCACCCTACCCCATTCAACTTTCATATAATCCACAACCTTATTGCATATACATTCATTCATTTCTCCATCACCATAATCGTATTAACATCCATAAACAAAGGCATATTGCACTGACTCAAGGCATGATGTTTACACCTGAGAGAAAACTGGAGTTTCCCAGTTAAAGCTCTAGAGAAAATACCAGCAAATTAAAAAAAATATCATTTTTTGGTATGTTAATCGGTTAACCAAATCCTGTTAACCGATTAACACAACCATGATTCCGACTCCCCAAGCAGATTTTGGTCTAGTTAACTGATTAACCAAATCCTGTTAATCGATTCACACAACCATGCACATGCTTCCCAGGCCATTTTTGGCTGTGTTAATCGGTTAACCAAATCAGGTTAACTAATTAACCCTGCGCAAACAACATCAATAACTCTAATTTTTTTATACAAAGTGATTTCTTTTTACCCACTTATCCACTTGTTTCCCCTATAAATAGGGACACTATTTCCCTTCATTTACCATGCTTTCTAGCCCCAAAACATTTTGTCCAAACATCATTCAAACCCCTTTTCTCTAAACCTAAGTCAAAACAAAAAATCATTCTCTCCCAAAAGTCAAGTCCCACCAACTTTTTTTCATTTCACATTTTCCCCTCCAAACTTCTCACTCTCTAACACTCACAACTCAACCCCTTCACTAAGTTTCCACCATAAATACTTTCATCCCAAACCCCTTGCTTCACATTCAAGCTCAACACAATTTCAACCTAGCTTTTTTCTTCATATTTTGGGTAATGATTGTAACTTAAACTTTTAAACTTTTTGGTTCTATTTTGTATTGAAAAATGGTTGGTTGTTCTTGGTTGGTTTGTTGAGAGGGTTTAGAGTCAAGCTTGCAAAAAAAAATGATTAACTTTGGTTTATACACTTTTTTTGAGATTTTTTGCTCTTACTAGCTTTTTGTTCACCTTTTTTAGTCTTACTTTGTGTTTGTTATCATTTGCTTTTATTATTGACTTGTTGTTACATTTGTTTGGTTGATGGGGTCTTTTAGATCATGATCATGGTTGTTTATAGTTGATTAAATCTTCAATGTTTCAAACCTATTAATGATTGATCAATAGATCATTCATGATACTTTGAGGCATTGATAGATTGCCTCTATTTCAACCATATTTGAGTTATTTGATGCATAAATGAAACCATGTTCTTTATATTAACTTGCTAATCCATTTGCTTATTGTTATTCTACTAACCACTAACTACTAACATTTATATTATTGCATTTTATTTTCTTGCAATTTATTTTATTGTTCATTTTATTTCATGTACTTTATGTTTATGTTCATTATTATCTAACCATATATCATTTACATTATGCTAACTTATTGGCTCTCTTACTACCTTGCTAAATAAAAAGAAGTAAAAACAAAAGAAAGAAAATAAACCATAATTATTTGAGTGACATAATTTGTTAAAATATTGGTGGATGGACTTAGGGTTGTATAACTTACTTTGTTACAAATTTATTGTTAGTTAATTTTTTAATCATCTTCAATACTTTGCATCAATGATAACTTATCCCTTAATGTGTAATACTTTGAGTCTTTTTGACCTATGGAAAAATAGTCCTCAAAATGTTCATTTTGCAGATATTAATGTTGTACCCAAAATTTGCCCTCCCCTTTTCTTCATATTTCCATCTAACCATGTGACTAGAGTTTCAATTGCATACATTGTTAACTCATGCATAAGCATCATTCATCACCATGGATTCCAAGTGTTTGACTTGCTGGGCTTTGATTTTTTTGTGCAACAATTGGAAATGCTTAATTTGGACTTGCACCGAGGCACCGAGGCCTTCAAAACCTTAATCTCTGGTGATCTCAGTGTGTCACACTCAACATCCGGTACTTGGTTCGTCCATTTTGTCCCGTTTGGTGCTCGAGTCTTTTGGTCATGATCTGAGTCCTTGGTCTCGTAACTTCCACCTTCATTCATTCACTTGATCATCGTCATGCCACTATTGCTTGGTCCCTAGGGTCACGTTCCGCGCTTCCATGAGTCGGTTATAGATCTTGAGTTTGGGTTCATGGTCGTGTTCATGTATTGAGTCAAGTCCTGTTCATTCAATTGGTCAATTCTATTCATTTTATCCCTAAAATATTCATTACATACATAAAAGGGTGCAAAAAGGGTATTGCATTGTAAAAAACCTCATTTTTGGAGGTTTTTAGCCCTGTGAGCCGACTCATGACTCGGCACAAAACCCCCGGGTCCGAACAGGTCGACAAACCAGTCGACTAAATTTTGGAAAATTTGAGTGAGTCGACTCACTCGCTCTTCACGTCGACTCATTCACCTGTTGTCTTTGAACCTTGTTCCCTCGGGTCGGAATAGGTCGACTCCCAAGTCGACTCAATGTTGGGAATTCATGATTGAGTCGACTCACCCGTCCCTTGCATCGACTCATTTCCAATTTTCATTTCAATCATTTCGCCGTGGGTCCGGACAGGTCGACTCCCATGTTGACTCAACCCTGGGAAAATCACTTTTTGAGTCGACTCATTCCCTGTTTGAGTCGACTCATAGTTTGTTTTGCAGGATTTTTGCACTATTAATGTGAGAAGGGAATTTTTGGGTTGAAGCATGATCCTACAACATTGAAGTTTAGCCAAGGCTTGCAATCCAAGGCAAGTAGACCCATGCATGAACACCAGAAAAGCCGTGAGCACTCGACGACACTCCGAGGTTCATTACTTAAACAAGCTTCAACCACCCACATTGTGAATACAATGATTCTGCAGTAAACCAAGTGCAACAAATTCACAAACACTTTAACTTGCACAATCATAACCAAAGCCAAAATCACTCTTGCAAAACATAACACAACCACTATTAACCTACAGTGGCAAGTCATGATAGTTATATCTTGCACTTAAACCAACATCAAAGCTTAATTTCATTCAAATTTCCACCTGCAATAGCCAGTCATAAACCACCATTTCCACTAAATTAACCAATTAACTAACTTCCAACTCAGTGAGTTAACTACCTAAACTCACTGAGTTTATCCTAACTAACTCCAGACCTCATTTAACTAACATCAAGCTTAACTCCAAGCCTCATTAATCCCAAGCCTAATCCCTATAAATTCTCATATTCACCATCTTTTAAAGTCTTCACTTTTCACTACTTCCTTACCACTTTTTCTGCAAACATCACCTTCAAACTTTTCTCACTTCATCTTCTCCATTTCCTCACCTTACACCAAAGCTCAAACCACCATTGGAGCAAGCTTCACATTGGAGTTTGTTATCAATTGAGCTAAACCTCTTGCATTCAATAATCATCCCTACATTCACATGATCAACATCAACAACAACAGTTCAATTCGGAATTTTTCAGAGTTGATCCTTGAAGAAGAGGAGTTCGTGGTAGAAGGAGAAGATTAAAGGTTCAAAGTAGCATATCTCTGGGTTTCTCTTCTTCATCTTCATCACTTCCAAATTGCAACAAATTCCAAGACAATCTCCCGTCTTATAGGTTGGTGAATGTTCATCTTTCATCTGTGCTTGTTTGCTGAATTTTTATACCATATTGTAGCTTGTGTAGTAGAGAATCAAAACCCCAAGGTTTTATGGTTTGATTCTCCTCCATCCTCATTTAATTTCAGATTTTGTGCTTAGGGTTCTTGACTTTAATTGCTCAATTTCCAGAATTATCTAATTTGTGGTTAGAATGGATGAGTGGTTAGGATAGAAGAGGTTGAGAGGAGTAAGAAAATGATGTTTCTTCTTATTTCCGGTCAGCTCCGCCGCGGCGGTGCCGGAGCTCCAATGGTGGTTCTTGTTTGACATGAGAAGTGGAAGATGATGTGTAGAGATGAGATAATACTGATTTTTTCCATATGTCTCTTTGCAATATCTATTGGGCTTAGCCATTAAGCACAATACTCTACTTTCTACACCCCTGTTGTTGAATTCTACATTCTTTATTTAGGGCTGCACCCCTTGGCCCAACATGTTAATTACCATTTCAATTACCTTCAATTCTAATTTTTCTTTGTGTTGGTAATTAGGTATAATTAGGCTTTAGGCTTTAATTATAACTAATTGAAGTTTTTTATAGTTTTCTAATTAGATATTGATTAAGTTTGTGTTCATAATCAGATTCTTTTTGTCAAAAGACAATTTTTTACCTTTTAGGGGTCATTTTGGACATTTCACTCATATAATCACATGTTCCCTTAGGGATTTTCCAACATAGATTTTGACTAACTATAACATGCTCCCTTATGCTAGCTTGATCAATGCTAACCATTAGATTAGGTTTTAACCCAAAATTCCAAACCACTTCAAACCCATGGTTCAAATTGATCCAAAACAATTCTGATCAATTAAATTCTTTGAACTTGTATAATCCCACAGTCTGATTTGAGTGACTGAAAGACCCTTGGTCACTTAATAAGACTTTTCTTCTAAGTTGTGGAGCTCGAAGCCTCAAGTCAGATTTCTCCATCAAGGCATCCTCAGTCCTACCAAGCAGCGAATTATGCAAATGCTTCAAAGGTGGCATCTTCGAAAGCTTGTCAAGTCAAAGTTGGAATTGTGTGCCATGGGCCTTAAGCAATAGAGAAGGAGTGAGACTGGAGTATTCCTACCCCAATTCTGGGTATCTTTGAGTATGGGACATATGACCTAGCTCTTATCGTATTCACCTCTATTCATAGACTTTGCACAATTCTAATCATACGATTGGCAAGTCTCTTTCCCTTCACAAAGTATCGTGCTATAAGGAAGGACTACATCAACAACTTATCAATCATGGATCAAGTTGTGAGACACGAGCCTTAAGCAAGGGAGAAGGAATGTGACTGGAGAATTCCTACCCCCATTCTGAGTATCTTTGGGTATGGGACGAATGACCCAACATTCATCGTATTCACCTTTATTTATAGGCTTTAGTATAACTCGAATCGAATGATTGATAAGGTCTTCATCAACACAAGCAACAACGGAAATTCTTCTCTCTTCATTCATATCACCTCAATTCCTATCAGTCAATCCTCATCCATTCCATGCAAGGGTTGCATGCCCATTTCTCAATCATAGCTTCAGGCATTGCCTATCAGTTTAGACTATGGCTTACTTTGTTGCTTTCCCTAAAGGTGCTTACCTTGGCAACCTTCTATCCCATGGAGTTCAAACTCGTGCTTGATCCTTTGCCTCAAGGTGCAGACCTTGGCAAACCCCTTCAGCCCATGGAGTTCAGACTCTGGCTTTATTCTTTGCCCATAAGATACAGATCTAGGCATTCTTACCTGATGGAGTTCGGACTCTGTCTAAACCCCATTTGTCCTTGTGATTGATCACCATATTTGGTTAATACCACCTCTTTGCTCGTTAAGAAATCTACCTTGCCTCTAGGCAATCCTATCAAATCACCTTGTTTTCATCCCTAGTAGGTTGAACTACGAAAGCTTTGATTTCCTCATTGCACTATAAGGATAGGGTAGGCAGGAGAATTCAGATTCTTCGCGAGCTATCTTATTTGTTGATCTACCTAATCTATTTCTTAATCAATCATTCTTCATTCATTCTATCAATACCATCTTTTTGAGATCAATCATACTTCTCATTGGACTTCTTGTCTATCCTTTTAGGACTATTCAATGACAGTCCACCTCATTAATCGAGAGTTGTTTGGCACGTCACCCAACCATTTAATTCATTCTTTTTTCGGCTAAAACGCCACTTTGCTCTTTGATTAAGAGTCTATGCCTTCCTTGGATCCAAGATACTATTCGTATTTGATCTCGAACTACTTGTTCCCCATCCAATGATATACTGTTGTCTTGTACACAACAATACCTTCTTTTGAGCACCACATTTACCCCTTTAAGACGTTGTAACACCAGTTCATCTTGTGAATCGAGAGTTGGTTGGCTCGTAACTCAGACATTTAAATCACTCCTTTAGTTGAAAGGCTTGTTTACTCTTTGATTCCAAGTTCCCCCTAGTTGTGGGTTCCCTTGATACCATTTTATTGGTACAAGTTATAACTTTCATCACTGTATGTCTCTCTCTCTATTCTCGTGGTTCCGAACTACATTGCTCTGACTTTCTCATTGCATGATGAGAGTACGTAGGCACGAGGATGTGAATCCTTGGCGTGCATACTTCTTAATTATTCCTCCTTCGACTTAGGGCATCACTCATATCTTTCATAATCCATTACCTACCTTCAATCATAAATCGTCCACCGCATTTCTATCTAGAGTTGCTTGGCCCGTCACCCAAACATCTTTATGGTACAAATCCCATTTATCTTATGTATTCCAAAACACCTTCACCTTTCGATTTCAAACAATACTTCTTCAGTCACTTATCACCAGATATTCAATTATATGACTTTGGTCACTTCACTCCATTCATCCCCAAGATATACTCATATTCTACCTTCATTCACTCCATGTGATATACCAGTTATCTTCGAGCCCAATACACCACACCTTTGTTCTTCATCTTGTACCTCCTTGTGAACCAAGAGTTGTTTGGCCTGTAACCCAAACACCTAATTCCTCTCTTTTTTGGTTGTCCCAATATAGTGATACTGTGTTGTAGGCCCTCACTTGTTGGTTCATACCAACTTTACTCTTGGGTTCATCTTTTCACCCTTGGTGGAGTTCAAAACACTATTCTTTGGTTCAGACCGTACTTTGATCACTCCTTTTCACCTCCCACTTCTAGTTCCTTGAACTACGAAGCTCTGAATTCCTCATTGCACTATGAGGATACGTAGGCATGATGGCCCCAATCCTCACCGAGCACTCTATCTATTTCTCTTCCTTTCCCCATTCTTTTGCGAGTAATCCTTATATACTACACCTATTCGAGCGAGAACAATCAAAACGGTTCTCATGGAGTACCATGGATGTTTGGGGTACTAATACCTTCCCCTTGCATAACCGACTTCCTTACCCAATATATCTCTTTCCCCCAGGTTTTATCGATGTTTTTCCTTCCCTGTGGGGATAAATAAAGTTTGATGGCAACTCTTTTGTATGTTCGAGCGGGCGATACGTTCGGGTATATTTCCGCTAGGTTCAATTACTAACCCCTAATTATACTTCACTAACTTTGTTTACCATTAACCTTTCTTATTGTAATTTTGGTACTACTAACTTGTTATTTATTTTATGTCATTTATATTCACTAACCATTATTATTGTGATATTTTCATTATTATCTTTTAATTTACTTTTATGTCATTACCTTGTAATTTACATTCAAGTACTCATTACCGTCATCATTGTACAAACTCATCATGCATGTTTATTTACTTGTTATTTATTTTATTGTTATCAAACATTAAAAACAACAAAAACATGATAAAATGATAAGACCAAAAATATTCACTCCACTCATTAATCACTTGGACTTAGAGGATTCCATTTAGGACCTTTGCTTGGAGACCTTCCTTTAATCTTTTGTGATAGTTTGTAAACACTTCAATTTTCGTCCGTAACTTACATTCATGTTGTAAGAATGGCATCATGGAACCACCTTAGGGGGACATGTTTGTAAGACCATTATCCTTTATTAAGCTTAGGTCACTTTTACACACACAAGGCTCTCTCCTGGGTTACCTTACAATGATACCCTTTACTTTCTTGTTGGATACATTGCATTCATGTTGCATAAGCTAAATTTCATAATCAAATAAGCAAACCCTTGATTCAACGTCAAGAGGCATTTTTATAATCAAATTCAAAATACTAAATAAGTGCAATTATTATTGTGCGCCATGAGTCTTAAGTGGTGGAGAATGGGTAAGAATGGAGCATTCATACCCCTACTCTGATTATTTTGGACGCAAAATGCTTGGCTTGTTGTCTAGAATAATCATATCTACCCCTAGACTTTCGTACAATATAATCACAAACATTCTTTTCATAAAACCCTTATTCAAGGTTAAAAAAATACAACTCATCAAACTCATTTTTGTGCCTTAGGACATCATCCTGAAAACCCTTTTCTCAAAGGTAAAATCAACCAACACATAAACATTTTCTACTCCAAACTACGAATCTTTGATTCCTCATCTCCAAATGAGTGATATGTAGGAAAAGGGCCCCAATCCTTGGCGAGCACTATAATAATATAACACCCCGTCTTTCACACACATTTCTTTTAAAAATAAAACAATGATAGATAAATCCCCATGTACGTAAAAACAACCCAAATGGTTCCCATGGAGTACCATGGACGTGAGGGGTGTTAATACCTTCCCCTTGCGTAACTGACTTCCGAACCCAAATCTAGGTTGCGAGACTGATTCCTTATTCTCTTTTGGCGCTTCCTGTGCACGTCTATTTTCCGAGGGTTTTATTGACTATTTCCCACCGCCTCTCCGATAAAGGTAAACTAAATAAAATCCGGTGGTGACTCTTTTGATTTTGCCTCTCTTTGGCACCTCTTTAGTCCCGATTTCGTTATCATGAAATCTCGGTAGTGTTATCTGGCGACTCTACTGGAGAGCCGATTTTCCCTAGGCAAGTCTAGTTTAGTTTGTGTTGTTTATCTTTTACGTATGTCGAGATTTATATGTTATTTATTTTTTCTGTATTTATTAATTTTGTTGCTAACCTATACATATTTTCTTTGTTTGTCTGTTGGTCCAAAACCATGGCTCTGTGACAAAAATTTGGAAGCAATAATGGTTGCAAAGAAAACCTTGTGTGAAAGAATCTCTACCCGAGTCTGAGATTTTGCTTGATATAGGAGAGGTTAAGTAGTATTTTTCAGCGAGATGCCTTCCTCGTTAGGTTCGTACGAGAACCTCACTTAATGGTAGATTCTCTTAAAGGGATTGATGACCCTCGTGCTTTCGGTGTAAGCATTTTTTCCTTTACTAGAGTAAGTGACCCTAAGATCCCTTTTGTAGAACCTTTAACCATGGCCATCCTAGATCGATGGTCGCGTAGTATAGGCCACTGAGGTGCCTTCCTCGTAAGGATCGATACAGAGATCTCACTTAGAGTAGATGATCTTGATGGAGCAGTCGCCTGACAAGTAAATTGACATAAGAAACTAACAATCAAGGGAGTCCATGATTCTAGGGGAAGTGTCTTATACCTAATTATTCAAAAGCCCTAGATCATACAAAGTGAGAATCCGGGTTTGAAGAACAGTCATTATTAAACCTCACACTTTGTCACGATGGTCTCAGATTATGAACGTGTGCCTAAGTTCTGTTAAAACCATTAATCTACTCGTCTATTCATTCATAAATAAACATTGAATTCATGCATTATTTGCATCTCACAAACAAAACATCGTACCACCTTCTGTTTCTAGCCCGCTAGCTGATTTCCCGATGTACGCTCAGAACTAAAAGCATGTCTCAAGCCATGATGGAAGAACTTCAGCAAGGCCAAGTTGCATTGAAGGAAGAGATCAGCCAACTGAAGACTAAGATGAGCTTGGTTACGGAAATCTTGAAAACACTGTTGAAAAAGGAAGGCAATCCCACACCAACCGCCATGATGGAAATGCTCTACCATGTGCTTCTTCCTGGCTCCACCTCACGTCATGAGTTGCCTTAGGGATACCGTCCCCAACCTGAACTTCTGAGGTTTCTTAATCAAAAACCATTTTTCATTCCTTAGCTAGCTCCAAGGAACCAAATATAAAATCAAAATTGGTACTCAAATCGGAGGCAAAACTCTTATGCTCAAAAAGGCTAGAAAAAATCAAAGAGACCGAAGAAACAATTTGACCCGATTCCTATGTCGTACAATCGAATTCTCCCTCTTTTGCTCAACAGATCATTGGTGCAGTTAAGGGAACTAGGCCCTCCTCCAACACCTCTTCCCTCGAACTACGACATGAATGCTAGGTGCGAGTTCCACTCAGGAGCACCCTGACACTCGATTGAGAGTTGTAAGAGCTTCAAATATAAAGTTCAGAAACTGATTGATTGAAAAGCTATCACGTTCACACCAAACGGCCTGGATAAACTACGCAACCTCATGCTACCATATGAAGGCACTTCTACAATGCCACAACTAGTGCCAATGGATGAGGAACAAGAAGCTGAATAAGAGCCCCCTTAGGGATTATCACACGTCAGCTTTTGCAAGCATGATGAAATTGGTCTACAATTGGAGCAAGGCTAATCGCGCCATCAATTATGTTATTATTCATTTGTTTTTGTGTGTAATTTCTTGCTTGTTATTATAACTTTCATTCTTAAAAACTTGTTTTTGCAACAATGAAATGAATATGCATGTTTTAAGTCAATCCAATCATGTTCACTCTTATTTTACTGCTGTTTAAAAATGAAACTTAGAAGGAGAATGATGAAAATAAGGTACACTAGCTCACTACATGTATGCTTTTAATAAAAACCTTTCTAATGATGTAAGGCATTGCTTAAAATCCCCAAACACTAGAGGTATAAGGATGATAACCCCTAGTTGACCCCTTTGAGCCTAGAAGTAAGAGTTTTCTTCAAAGCAGAAAAAACCCTCACATCTTAAACACGGGGTAGGATAGTCTTCAGCTAATTTGACCACATGTTCAATTCTTAAAAGGAAAAAGTAGGGAGTGTCCCACTTGAGGATCAACCATATCCTATGGATTGTCTTGTCTAAAGAACAACCACATCATTTCCCTCATGAGAGACCGGAATCACTAGCCCAATGGTTGTCCCTCACCAATAAAACAAGTGAGACAATCCTAGATCCTTTCAAACCAAATGAAAAAATGTCACACGATTTGTTCCACAAAAAAAACTCTAAAAAAAAGGGAAAGAAGAAATCCTGCTAAGTCGAAACTTGAAAATAACTGCCTTAGGCAAAAATTAGGGTATCTCGATGGATTGTAAGCAAAAAAAAATCCTTAGCAAGAATGCAATCGTGTGACTGTAAACAAAATAGAAAGGCCAGTGGTTGTCACTCCTGAAACCTTGTGGGTTCTTTCACTCCCATTGTTCTAAGAGGCGAACATTTGTGTCAAACTAGTTGAATTTAGGACTGAAATCAAGGAGAATGGGCGGCCTAAATAAATTTTTAAGCCATAAATCCTTTGTTTCTCAAAACCATGAACCAACCCATGTTACAACTCTCAAAAGACCTAATTGAAGCAAGGTCTATTTTGAAAGCATATTGCATTAGAGCTTGTGTCAAAATTGACTCTTATTTGTTTTGCTAAGTATCGGTATGACTTTTGTAACTAGTGATCCATTCACTACATGTCATCTTTTCAGTGGACAAACTTGGATTTCTAATACTGACATAAACATAACATTAGCATAAATAGTCTTTACTTGTGAATGAGCATTGACATCAAGAGGGTTTTCACAATGAACATGACTTGAGAAGTTTTGGTCACCCAAAAGAGGCAAATTTTACGAAGACTCCGATGAGCAAAGGCCATCCTCTAAGATTGATTTCACCAAAGGGGAAAGGCATCTGAAAACTCCATTGGGCAAGCAACTTCAATATCTAGTCAGTCTAGGACAACCACGTCGAGATTAGGCAAATTCTCCAAAGGCAGATGGCCAGGAACATTCCCTCAAAGATCAACCAGTTAGAGGCAAAATCCCTTCAAGGTTTGTACTAGGGAAAACCACCTCAAAATCATGAGAAAGTAAAAGCGCTCAAAGATATGGATAAATAGGGGTAGGCAATCCCAAGACACTAGGGCAGAATAAATCAAGATCACTCCATCACAAGGTTTGCTCCATAGGTTGTAATTGGGATAGTCCATGCAGATACTTGACAGACTGAGGCAAGACTAGCCATGAAGAGGAGGCCTTTCTTTATATCTTCATTTTTTCTCGCTCAAATCAAGGGTGAGGCATCATAGGATCCAGACCAAGCTCACTACATCAGCCAAGTTCAAAGAGAATGTCGGGAAGTCATGCTAAACATATCACCCCATAACTTGTCAACAATGAGCCTTGAAGTCAAATAAAAATATTTCCCAGTTTCAACCATTTTTGACCCACCTCAGAGAAATTTGTTGAACTATCCAAAACCATTGCATTGGTCATTATGCACCAACCCTGTCTCTTTGCTCATACATATCATGCATCATGCATAACATGAAGTCCTTTCCCGACAAGAGTAATGGAGCCAAGCCTCGTTTGATACCTTCAAAAACCTAAGCCTACTTGGCAAACCCAAAAATCCAATCACCATCAGATCCAACCTGATCCCATCCAAACCAAATTGCAAAACTCCATTCGTTATTGAGACCTCCCAAAAAAAATCTCTATTATTAACCATAAAGCTCGGCCATATTTGGCACAATCCATATATGACACTCTTTCCATCAACCCTCTGATGATAATGTTCCAAACCCTTCTTCCATCAATCTATAGATGGCATTTATTTCCATCAACCCTTTGATGACGACACCCTTTCTATAAACCCTTCGATGACGGAACCCTTTTCCATCAATCCTTTGATGACGACACCCCTTTTCATCAACCCTTTGATGACGATGATCCAAACCCTTTTTTATCAACCCTTCGATGATGATATTCGCCAACAATCTCTCATTGGAAACAAAATAAATCCCTAGAAAAATCTAAATACCCAATTGCAATCCCACATGCATTGCATGCATCACTTCATGTATAATTTACCCATCGAAATAGAAAGCTCCACAAAGCCCAATTATGCTTGGCACAATCCATAGACCACAGATTTGCATACCCCCAACAGCCCGAGCATACATCGAAATTCCGTATACATTGACATTTTGCATATATAATATTATATCATAGTATACTCTTCATAACGGGGCATGTATGTTTAGCGTAAGATGGATTCAAGGCTTTCTCAAAAGCATAAGGATCCCTGTGAATAACCCCAGAAGGATTCCTCAAAGTATCTCCTCTTTATTTGCCTTTTGCAAATAATGTTGGTCCTTTGTCAGTACCTTGCCTTTTGCAAGACCCCTCTGCTCTTTGCATGGGAAAACCCCATTTTGCCTTTTGCAAGAGAGACGTCACCTTTGTCAACTTTGCATGTTAAGCAAAATTGAGAGATTGAATGATTAACCTATTCTCTTATCGCTTGTTTCAAAAATTTCATCCCCGCCATTGTGCCTGAGGGATATAATGAGGTTTTCGTACCTACTGCAAAGTTCCATCTACCTTTAGATTTCAGGTATTCCAACCTTTTCTAGGAAGCGTCACTGAACTAAAACCTCCCCAACCTTTGCTAGGGATTTACCTCTTTAGATTTTAGGTATTCTAGCTGTTGCTAGGAAGCGTCACTGAACTAAAACCTCCCCAGCTGTTGCTAGGGATTTACATCTTTAGATTTCAGGTATTCCATTTGTTGATAGGAAGCATCACTGAACTAAAACCTCCCCAACTGTTGCCATGGATTTATATCTTTAGATTTCAGGTATTCTAGTCGTTGCTAGGAAACGTCACTAAACTAAAACCTCGCCAGCTGTTGCTAGGGATTTACATCTTTAGATTTCAGAAATTCCAGTTGTTGCTAGGAAGTGTCACTAAACTAAAATCTCCCTAGCCGTTGCCAGGGATTTACATCTTTAGATTTCAGGAATTCCAGTTGTTTCTAGAAAGCGTCACTGAACTAAAATCTCCCCAGCCGTTGCTTGGGATTTACATCTTTAGATTTCAGATATTCTAGTTGTTACTAGGAAGCGTCACTGAACTAAAATCTCCCCAGCCATTGCTAGGGATTTACATCTTTAGATTTCAGGAATTCCAGGTGTTGCTAGGAAGCGTCATTGAACTAAAACATCCCCATCCGTTTCCAGAGATTTACATCTTTAGATTTCAGGAATTCCAGTTGTTTCTAGGAAGTGTCACTAAACTAAAATCTCCTCAGCCGTTGCTAGGGATTTACATCATTAGATTTCAGGAATTCCAGTTGTTGCTAGGAAGCGTCACTAAACTAAAACCTCCCCAGCCATTGCCAGGGATTTACATCTTTAGATTTCAGGAATTCCAGTTGTTGCTAGGAAGTGTCAATGAACTAAAATCTCCCCATCCGTTGCTAGGGATTTACATCTTTAGATTTCAGGTATTCCAATCGTTGCTAGGAAGCGTCACTGAACTAAAGCTTACCCATGTTCTCCCCACAAAATACAATAAACAATCCTCAGTAGATGACTTCATATCAAAGTTATTTGCCATCTCATATATAATCTTAGCAAATACCCATCAATTCATATCACATTCATTCATTCCCAGTAGGGTAAAGTTTTTTGATACTTTTTGTATTTAATCCTCTCATACCTTGAATGTGTGGAAGCCTTTGCTATCCATACATTCAGGTTCAAGAAGATTCAATAAGAGCAATTGTCATACCCTAAAATTAACCTTACCCCATACAACTTTCATCTGATCCATGACCCTATTGCACATACTTACATTCATTGTTCCATCACCATAATCACATTAACATCCATAACCAAAGGCATATTGCATGGATTCAAGGCATGGTGTTGGAGTTTTCCGGTTAAAGCTCTTGAGAGAATACCAGCAAATTAAAAAAAAACTAATTTTTTGGTCTGTTAAGCAGTTAACCAAATCCTGGTAACCGATTAACACAGCCATGATTCAGACCTCCCCGGGCAATTTTTGGTCTGGTTAACCGATTAACCAAATTTTGTTAATAGATTAACACAGCCATGTGCAGGCTTCCCAAGCCACTTTTGGATGTGTTAATCGGTTAACCAAATCAGGTTAACTGAGTAACCATGTGTAGACAGCAGTAGTAAATCTATTTTTTTACACAAAATGATTTATTTTTTACTCATATGTCCACTTGTTTCCCCTATAAATAGGGACACTATTTCCCTTCATTTACCATGCTTTCTAGCCCCCAAAATTTCTGTCCAAACATCATTCAAACCCCTTTTCTCTAAACCTAAGTCAAAACAAAAAATCATTCTCTCCCAAAAGTCACCTCCCACCAACTTTTTTTTATTTCACATTTTCCGCTAAAAACTTACCACTCTCTAACACTCACAACTCAACCCCTTCACTAAGTTTCCACCATAAATACTTTCATCCCAAGCCCATTGCTTCACATTCAAGCTCAACACCAATTCAACCTAATTTTTTTCCATATTTTTGGGTAATGATTGTAACTTAAACTTTTTAACTTTTTGGTTCTGTTTTGTATTGAAAAAATGGTTGGTTATTCTTGGTTGGTCTTTTGAGAGGGTTTAGAGTCAAGCTTGTAAAAAATGATTAACTTTGGTTTACACACTTTTTTTGAGATTTTTTTCTCTTACTACCTTGTTGTTCACCTTTTTTAGTCTTACTTTGTGTTTGTTATCATTTACTTTTATTGTTGACTTGTTGTTACATTTGTTTGGTTGATGAGGTCTATTAGATCATGGCCATGGTTGTTTATAGTTGATTAAATCTTCAATGTTTTAAACCTATTAATGATTGATCAATAGATCATTCATGATACTTTGAGGCATTGATAAATTACCTCTATTTCAACCATGTTCTTTATGTTAACTTGCTAATCTATTTGCTTATTGTTATTCTACTAACCACTAACTACTAACTACTAACATTTATATTATTGCATTTTATTTTCTTACAATTTATTTTATTGTTCATTTTATTTCATGTACTTTATGTTTATGTTCATTATTATCTAACCATATATCATTTACATTATGCTAACTTATTGGTTCTCTTACTACTTTGCTAAATAAAAAGAAGTAAAAACAAAAGAAAGAAAACAAATCATATTTATTTGAGTGACACAATTTGTTAAAATATTGATGGATGAACTTAGGGTTGTATAACTTTCTTTGTTACAAATCTATTGTTAGTTGATTTTTTAATCATCTTCAATACTTTGCATCAATGATAAGTTATCCCTTAATGTGTCATATTTTGAGTCTTTTTGACCTATGGAAAAATAGTCCTCAAAATGTTCATTTTACACATATTACTAACCACTAATTATACTTCACTAACTTTGTTTACCATTAATCTTTGATATTATAATTTTGGTACTACTAACTTGTTATTTATTTTATGTCATTTATATTCACTAACAATTATTATTGTTATATTCTCATTATTATCTTTTAATTTACTTTTATGTCATTACCTTGTAATTTACACTCAAATACTCATTACTATCAACATTGTACAAACTCATCATACATATTTATTTACTTGTTATTTATTTTATTATCATCAAACATTAAAAATAACAAAAACATGATAAAATAATAAGACCAAAAATATTCACTCCACTCATTAATCACTTGGACTTAGAGGATTCCATTTAGGACCTTTGCTTAGAGGTTTTCCTTTACTCATTTGGGATACTTTGTAAATACTTGGATTTTCATCCGTAACTTTCATTCATGTTGTAAGAATGACATCATGGCCCGACCTTAGGGGGACATGTTTGTAAGACCATTATCATTTGTTTAGCTTAAGTCACTTTTACACACACAAAGCTTTCTCTTGGGCTACCTTACAATGGGACCCTTTACTTTTTTATTGGTTACTTTGCATTCATGTTGTATCAGCCAAATTTCATAATCAAATAAATAAACCCTTGATTCAACGTCAAGAGGCATTTTCATAATCAAATTCAAAACACTTAATAATTGAGATTATTTTTGTGCGCCATGAGTCTTAAGTGGTGAATAATGAGTAAGAGTGGAGCATTCCTACCATTACTCTGATTATTTTGGACATAAGACGCTTGGCTTGTTGTCTAGAATAATCATCTTCTCCCATAGACTTTAGTACAATATAATCATAAACATTCTTTTCATAAAACCATTATTCGAGGTAAAAATAATACAACTCATCAAACTCATTTTTGTGCCTTAGGGGATCATCCCGAAAACCCTTTTCTCAAAGGTAAAATCAACCAACACATAAACATTTTCTACTCGAACTACAGAGCTCTGATTCCTCATCCCTGAATGAGTGATACGTAGGCACAAGGACCCCAATCCTTAGTGGGCACTATAATAATAAAACACCCCCTCTTTCACATACATTTCTTTTAAAAATAAAACAATGATAGATAATACCCCATGTATGTAAAAACAACCCATATGGTTCCCATGGAGTACCAGAGACGTGAGGGGTGCTAATACCTTCCCCTTGTGTAACCGACTTCCGAATCTAAATCTCAGTTACGGGACCGATTCCTTACTCTCTTTTAGCTCTTCATGTGTGTGTCTCTTTTTCGGGGGTTTTATCGACTATTTCTCCTCGCCTCTCCGATAGAGGTAAACTAAATAAAATTCGGTGGCGACTATCGTACCCCAAAATTTCCCCTCCCCCTTTCATCTTTTCACTTAACTCTTGACTTAAGATTCATTTGTATTTATTCATACCCACTCATATGCATCATTCATTTATGTTGACACTTGCTAACTAATCATCATAGATTCAAAGCTCGTGGATTGCAAGGCTAAGGTTTGCTTGTGGATAAAGCTTCAGAAATGGAACATGGCTCTTCATATGATCATCATGGGAATGAAGCCATAATTTCTTGGCCTTTGGGATATGGATTCAAGGAGACCCTATCATGGCTGTCTATTGGGTATTGAACCCTAATTCTTAGTGTTGTTTCCATGGGATCTTGTGGGTGGTTCTTAAGCACTAATTTGATAATCGAAACCCTAATATGGGCCATTTGTGCCTGTGAATGTTTCTAACCATAAGGCATCACCTTTCATTTGATCATTGGTGCATTGGTTTTATTTAAGTTCTATTTCATCAGGAGATTTCATTAGGTTCATTAGATAGTCTATCAAAGATTTCAATTCAATGGCATTCGTGACCATTTCAATCCATTTAATACCTCACTTTAGTCATATCATGTTCTTTCTATCACAAACGTCCATGTTCATTATAGAGGTCACATTGATTTGCCAATTTAGTTACAATTGACTTTTGGTTAACTGTTGACTTTTTGGTCAACTGGTTGACCAAAGTCAACTCACCATTTTTGATCCCCTAGCACTTGTTTCTATGCATTGTATCAAGATCCATCACAAGATCATTCGATCATTTGGTTTTTGTATGGTTTTACATGATTTTTCCTCCATTTTTAGTCATTTTCAATCCAATCTTTCCATACACATAAACCATATAAATTCAATCACAAATGCCATGCATTCAAATGAATACCTTCACATTTCCACCATTAAATTAATTTATCTATTTCCACCTGAACCACTAATCCATTTCCCCCCTCTTTTCTAGCCATGCTACATTTCCACAGTGTTCCATGTTTAACCTTGTTTAATTCCAAATTTCATGTACATAAACCATTCATGAGCCAAACTCCAAGACTATTCATTACCCTTTCAATTTCCAAATTACTTTTCAATTACAATTTAAACCATTTACAAAAATCCAATTCCATCAATTACATGCAACCATTTAAGTACATTGTGAATCCAAATTACATGTAATATTTACAAGTTACTTGACCAAATTACATATAACCATACCTTGAAATTACCGTATCCTACTAAAGGAAAAGGGCGATCCAAAACGCAGCGGAATTTAAAATTTCTCCTTTAGTGATCCTCACGAATGGGCATGATCAGTGATAGAATTGTTACCTCTTGTGGCGATTGTAACCTTTGATGCAGATCTACGGAGCGATCACGAACGTTGAACATGACAACGCCTCTACTCAGTCCACACGAACGGATTCCTTCAATCTCAGTGCTAACTGCTACGAATGAAGGCTTTGAGTGAGTGAGAGAGAGAGAGAGAAACGAAATTGCAACTACACAAATGCTTCTACACAAGGGTTCTATTTATAGAACCACTTGTGTGGGCTGCAAGCTAAAAAGCCCACTCAAGTGTATGTGGCCCATATCTTATAATATGCCAAAATCACTTAAGCGCGTGGTACCTTACCATATTTCGTATTCTACTTAAGTACACTGTATCTTACGATGTTCTACAATTCACTTAAGTGCACCGTATATTACGGTATTCCTTAGTTACTCTATCTCTCATCAATGCGTCCTTTTGTGTGTGACCCTGTAGGTTTTCGCGGCATTGGCAATTATATTAAATCACGTATTTAACTTAATAAACAGTGAGCGGTATCTAGCAACACATCACTTCTACCCAAGACACGAAAATGTCATGTGATCTGACAAATCCTTTTGTGATAATACTTATGTGTACAATTACCGTTTTACCCTTATGTCTATATTGAACACAAGGCATAGACCGTATCATCCTTGTCCAGTTCAATATTGGGCCCATAGACATTTATCCTGTTACACAGGATGGGCAAATTCCATCTAGGTCACTCATGTCCCTTAGCATGCTTCGTGGAGTACCCATCAACTTTCTTTATGGTCATCTAGTTACGGACAATGTTTGATCAGCAATAAGGCACTCGACTCTACATCTAGGGTCCATAGTGGTTTCAGGTCGAAGGGTGGTAAACACCATTATCACCATGAGAATAACTTATGACACTTTGCATAACATTCTATATAGTATTCTCATAGCAGGTCAATCCAATATAAATATTACTCTTAATATTCATACCTATGTTTAAGACTTGATAACTCCTTATCCATGATCCATGAGATGTGATCATCAGTCTATATACATAATAGTCTTAATGCTTTAATATTATCCCACTTCACAATAAAGCTCGACTACATATACTTTAAGAATAGTGTCCTTATGTTTAATGTGATCTCATGATTAAGTCACACTTGATACATTAAACAGACTGACTATTCTAGGGACTTTATTAAACAAACATAATAAAGAAAAAACCTTTTATTATTAATAAATAATTCGATATAAGTACCAAAATTATTGGCCTCTAGGGCTTACACCAACAATCTCCCACTAGCACTAGAGCCAATCTGGCATACCCCTAATGCCCATAGATCTAGTATGGCCATCATGCTTCTGCTGCGCAAGAGGCTTTGTCAGTGGGTCAGCAATATTGTCAAGTGTAAGTACTCTGCATATTTTCACATCTCCTCTATCTATTATCTCTCGAATAAGGTGATAACGCCTAAGTATGTGTTTGGATCGTTGGTGAGATCTAGGATCCTTAGCATGTGCGATAGCACAATTGTTATCACAATAGAGACCAATGGGATCCACAATGCTAGGAACTATGCCAAGTTCACTAATGAACTTTTTGATCCAAACAACTTCCTTTGCGGCACTTGAGGCAGCAATATACTCGGCCTCGGTTGTAGAATCATCAACTGTATCTTGCTTTGAACTTTTCCAGCTCACAGTGCCACCGTTTAAGCAAAACACATAACCAAATTGCGATCTAAAGTCATCCTTATCTGTCTGGAAGCTAGCATCGGTGTATCCAATTACAACAAGCTCTTCCTGACCTCCATATATCAAGAATGAGTCCTTAGTCCTTCTCAAATACTTAAGGATATTCTTGACAACTACCCAATGAGCATCACCAACATCAAATTGGTACCTACTCGTTGCACTTAAAGCATACGAGACATCTGGTCGAGTACATAACATGGCATACATGATAGATCCTATTGCAGATGCATATGGAATCTTATTCATGCAATCCCTTTCTCCCTTAGTTGAAGGGGATTGTGTTTTTGATAGACACGGGTCATGTTGCATAGGTATGAATCCTTTCTTGGAATCATGCATATTAAAGCGTCTCAGCACTTTGGCTATGTACGTACTCTGACTTAGGCCAAGCAGTTTTTGTGATCTATCTCTATAGATTCTGATTCCTAATATATAGGCTGCTTCACCTAGGTCCTTCATAGAAAAGCATTTCCCCAACCAATACTTTACTTATTGCAGGGTAGGGACATCGTTTCCAATGAGTAATATTTCATCTACATATAATACTAGGAAAACGATCATGCTCCCACTAACCTTCTTGTAGACACAAGGCTCATCTTCGTTCTTGATGAATCCATATTGTTTTACTGTTTCATCAAAACAAAGATTCCAGCTTCTGGAAGCTTGCTTCAATCCATAGATTGATCTTTGTAACTTACATATCTTTTGGGCTTCTTCTGGTATGTCAAATCCTTCAGGTTGTGTCATGTACACATCCTCAAGAAGATTCCCATTAAGGAAAGCAGTTTTGACATCCATCTGCCATATTTCATAATCATGATATGCAGCGATAGCAAGTAAAATCCGAACAGATTTAAGCATTGCAACTGGTGAAAAGGTTTCATCATAGTCAACCCCATGAATTTGTTTATATCCTTTTGCAGCCAGTCTTGCCTTATAGGTATGTACCTTACCATCCATGACAGTCTTCTTTTTGAAGACCCACTTGCATCCTATAGGGTTAACTCCTACAGGAGGCTCTACCAAGGTCCAAACTTGGTTTTTGTACATGGAATCCATTTCAAATTTCATGGCATCTAGCCACTTCTCAGACTCGGGACCAGTTATGGCCTCTTGGTAGGTCACAGGCTCATCTTGATCCATGAGTAATACATCACCTTGATCAGTTATGAGATATCCATATCTCTCAGGTAGGTGACATATCCTGCTTGACCTACGCTGGTCTTGTTCTACTTGAGCAGGTTGCTCTTCCACAACTACTTATGTTTCCTGCTCTAATTCCTCCATAGATGTATCAATTCTTTGTGATTCTTGAATTTCTTCAAGCTCTACTTTCCTCCCACTAATTCCTTTGGAAATAAAATCCTTTTCTAGGAAAACTCCAGTTTGAGCGACAAACACTTTTCCCTCAGAAGGATTGTAGAAGTAATACCCTCTTGTTTCTTTAGGATACCCTACAAATAAGCATTTGTCAGATTTGGGCTCAAGCTCAGTTGAAATTTGTCGTTTCACATAAACTTCGCAACCCCAAATCTTCATGTAAGACATATGTGGTTTCTTACCACTCCATATCGCATATGGTGTCTTCTCAACCATTTTGGATGGAACACGGTTAAGTGTGTAAGCTGTTGTCAATAGTGCATGTCCCTAAAAGGAGTTTGGAAGATCGGCGTGACTCATCATGGATCGGACCATGTCTAACAGGGTTCAATTTCTTCTCTCAGATACACCGTTCCACTGGGGTGTTCCAAGAGGAGTAAGTTGGGATAGGATCCCACACTCTTTCAGATGGTCATCAAACTCTAGGCTTAAATACTCACCACCTCGATCTGATCGAAGAGTTTTAATATTCTTACCTAGTTGGTTTTGTACTTCATTCTTGAATTCCTTGAACTTTTCAAAGGACTCTGATTTGTGTTTCATTAAATACACATAACCATATCTACTGAAATCATCGGTAAATATGATGAAGTACTGAAAACCTCCTATGGATGGTATGTTCAGTGGTCCACATACATCAGTATGTATGAGGGCCAAAAGATCATTAGCTCTTTCACCTTTTCCTGTGAATGGAGACTTTGTCATCTTTCCAATTAAACAAGATCTGCATGTGTCATATGATTCATAATCAAAAGAGTCCAAGAGTCCATCTTTATGGAGTTTGGAAATGTGTTTCTCATTTATGTGGCCTAATCGACAATGCCAAAGGTAAGTTGGATTTAACTCATTAGGTTTCATCCTTTTAGTATTAATGTTATAAATAGGAATTTCAAGATCGAGGACATATAGTCCATTGTTCATTTGTGCAATAGCATAGAATATATCATTCAAATAAATTGAGCAACAATTCTTCTTTATTATAAATGGAAAACCAAACTTGTCCAAACAAGAAACGGAAATGATATTCCTGCTAATTGCAGGTGCATAATAACAGTCGTATTACTCTAGCGAGTACAATAACCAAAAACATTTTCTTGGTCCTTATTTTTTAATCAAACATTTTCCTTCAATAATTTAATTCCCTGTTAATAAGTAATTAAGCAAGAATGAATAATAAAAGCAAATTTCCCTTAGACAAACACACACTAACCCTAGATTTAGAGAGGGAGTCCTATTGAGTACAATGGAGGTGAGGAATACCTAATACCTTCCCCTTACTTAATTGACTCATGGGACTTAGTTTATCACCATTATCTATTAGGTTTTATAATTATTTCCCTGTTCCTTATGAACAAATAAAGAATGATGGTGATTCTGTGATTTCCCAGCCGCGACACAAGCGCTAGAGCTTTTCACAATTGAATTAACTGATTTATATTATCTGCAAAAGCATAAGTCACATGGTTTTAAAAAAAAGGGCACCCGGATCCCCATCCTCACCAGAGTTTTCATCTCTCGAAATATTCATACGCACTAATTATCGCATGAGTACTTATCCGCCTTTTCTTTTGCTAAAAGTAAAGTACTTCACCGGGACCAAACCCTTCTTCATATTTGATTCCCTAATACCATGGATTCAAATCCTCTTTCATTTTCACTTCTTCAAGAGATAGAGAAGCTAACCTGAAGTGATAAAAAACGATAGGCCGATATAAATGAAATCTGGACCCATATTTCAGAAAACTGCCTCTGCAAGAGCGTGCGCTCCCCACCAGAGATGAAGACGAATAAAAGGTCATATGCACCTTGCAAGTGACAAGTCTCACCAATACAAAATGCTCCAAAAAATATCATCCTAGTTAGAGGAAAAATAATTGGACCAAGATACTTAAGGATGAAGGGAGATCAATCCTTGATCCATAACGTCATTCAACAAAGTACAAGTTACATAAAAAAGGTCGGAGAAGAGCCCTAATGAAGGATTCCAAGACTTGTACCCGACATAAAGTTGGAATTTATTCATGAAATCCAAATCTCTCGAATGAATCTACGAGGGGAAACTTTTATATGGTTCATCACAACCACCTCAAAATAAGAGAATGACATGCGTATACACAACCTGGTAAAGAGAAGGCCATACAGAGGAACCAAACAACCCTCAAAAGAGCTGCATACCCTCTCATCCAAATCTACCGATAAACTTGGGTTACAGTTTTGAAGGTGTTCAGGACAGAAGGAGTCCTAACTATTTAGGTGGCCACCCATTGGCACCGATTAGCATTGTTCAACTCTATTAATAGAAGACCCCTACGAGATAATACATCATCTCTATGATGGTCACTAGGATTGACCCATGACACGATATCATGTCTCCCTTCTCACTCCAGGTGACAAGCAATTTCAACGTCACTAGGGTGATGACCAGTTGACTCCCAATATGTTTTAACAAAGCAACTGACGCGTTCTTTCCTTTGATAGGAAATATTCATTTCCGCCTCAGTCAAGATAATAGGGGGCATCAGTATCTCTTCAAGGTTTTCACCCTCGTCAGATTTCATAGGAAACAAATGTTGGAATATTTTATAATTTAAATATTATTTAATTATTATATTCCAATACTTATTATGTAGGCATATATTTTTTAATTATATTATCTATTTATCAAATTAAGAGTCTTAATTGATTAAGTGGTCAAATAAATTTAAAAGGCTATTAAGATATTTATTTAGTAATTAATTAATTAATTAATTGGATATGGGCTCAAATATGAGTGGATGTCTGGATGGCTCATTTCGGAATAATGAGAACCTTAATTGGTCATCACCTTATATATAGGTTATGATCCCCAATATACCATACACAAACAATTTATCTCTTCTCCTCATCTGAAGAATATTCAAGGCATTAGGAGTATCGGTTGAGGAAGAACCATACAAGCCACATGTGTTCCTTGTTTGTCTTCTAGCTTTCAGGATTACCGCCAATGAAAAACTTTCTCAATATATCCAGGTATTCCTGCAATCTCGTCTCTCATACAGTAACACGTCGTAGATCCTGTAATTATATACATGTTCGTATTATATATTCTACTCCACACTAAAGTATATGACATAATATGTAGAACATGTATATGTGATTAACTATTATTGATTTAATTCCAATAATAGAGACTCTAAAGTATCCAAAGAGAGGGCTTCATCGAAAATAGAATCTCCTGAAGATGCTTCCATCTTCGAATCATTGCTCAAAATGATGATTCCTAATTCAAAACCCCAACTAATAAAGGGGGAGAAATGTGATTCAGACTCCACTCCCTTTTTCGAAGATGAAGAAACACTACCCTCTAAGTTACTCTCGATGATAATAGGGTTACCACTCATCATAATGAAAATGCGATAAAAACTTGAGTAAAAGATGATAGGTAAAGAAGGTTCCTTTAAGTATGAGGGTGAAAGCACTGAAGCAAGGGAATGAGCTAAAAATTCAAAGCTTTAATGCTTTAAAATTTATAATATGTGATGGCAGTTACTTGTGAAGACAAGTGCTCCTAGATAAGAGGAAAAAACTCAAAAAGGAAAGGGGAACTCAGTTTACAAGATGCCTAAAACATTTATCCATAATACTTTTGCATCTTAATAAGCAAAGTCAATCAAAAGATCAGATCAAAAGCAGGAAGTAAGGGAAAATCAACGGTCAAATTTCATATGGGAAAAATAACCATATTCAAGGGCACTCGAGTACACATAAAGTTGTGTCATGTCACCTCATACCTTTTTAGGTCCCACGTCAAATAAAAATAGAGAAATGCTTTAATAATGGGATTGCATTTAATGCTGACATGTGCATTTTGCTTTGGAAAAACCAAAGCGGAGCATACTAGCGACACCCAGATGGACATCCTTTGAGGTCGACCACTACCACTGAAAGACTCCCCTAACATCAAACATGGCCAACGAGTCTTAGGGGAAAATGTTTCGTACTACTCCACCTAGGCCAAAGAGTTGGGACCTACTACTCCATGTCGAACGAAAGCCCAATAGCACGAGACCTATTATCCATCCTACTCCATCAAGCCCAAGGTATAAATACCTTCATAAAGGGTTCTCAGGTACACAATCTCTAATATCCATTTTCACTACCACTATCTTAAACCCAAAACTGACTTGGGCGTTCGGGTTCTAACCATGAAGGTACCCCCATGAATCCACCATATCAGAGATAGCAAACGCCGATTAACGACATCGTATCAGGACTGATATCTATGGTTCAAGAAGCATCGTGGTTTTAACCTTCGATCCATTTTGTCACTTTGACATAGTGCATCGAAAGTTTCACTTCGTCGTAATTTCTCCAATCATCACCATTTCTAGTTCCGCAAAGGAACATTATTCTTTTACATCATACTTTTGACATTATTTAGAGTTTGGTTAATATTTGTTAATATATTAATGAAAATAATTGGAAAAAAATACTAGAATAAAGAAAAAAATATATGACTATACTATCTAAAACTTAAATATAGTAATTTATTTTAAACTTATTTTAATGGTACAAAAAGTTTGAGAAGATAGTACAATTATCCACTACAACAATATTGATTTGCAATACACTCTCCAACATGAGAAATGTTATTTTGTTGACAATAATTGCTACAACCTGGATCATTATTTGTACATGGACCTTGTCCAATGGAATAAGTCCTTGAGGATTGTGAATCAATGGCTCATCCTGTGATAACTAGATTATTGTAAGATATTGTGTCCAAATAAATTTTTTGAATTTATAAAGTCATTTTAAATTGCATAAAATTATACTCTTTGTATCATAAACAAATTGAAAATTTTAATTAATTGTTAAATGAAAAATAAAATTATGAATTAACCCAATGAAAAAAAATGTAATATAATAATTTGATTTTTGTGGCTTGTAAACATGGTACATGGTGTCAAAATAGATGCATGCATATCACTGCAATGAACAAATGCACTCAGTTGATACTAATAGCCATCTTTTCTTCTTTTACAATATGATAAAGGAACGTCTATCATGCACTAATTATAGAGATATTTAAGATTTTTTCATAATTTTTTTTAAATGAAAATATAATCTCTTGTTTTAAATTTGTTTTATTTTTTAAAATGTTAAAAATAAATTCATTAACCCAGTCGACAAATGGATTGAATAAAATAGTGTTTATAAATGAAAAAAACTATGTACTCTAAAATATTAGGACACATTTTTAAGTGTTATGAACCTGTCTCATATCAAATCCATTTCACTTGAACCAAGATATAAAGGTCGGTTCACATGGAATCTTTAATCTTGAAACTGACTTGGGTGTTGGAGTGCTAACCTTGCAGGTTCATCTTACGCCGTGGTATTGGAGATCAACATCACCACTTCAAGATACTCCAATCATTAACCACATCCAAGTGGTTAAGTGAAATACAATACACCATAAGATTGAGTGTACTTAAGTGGGATTTTTTAGATTTCATCCCACACAAGTGGTTCTATAAATAGAACCATCGTGCAATTCTTTGACACTTGATAAAATTTGATTTCGAAACCTAGCTGAATTATCTCTCTCTCTCTCTCTCTCTCTCTCTCTCTCTCTCTCTCTCTCAAAGTCTTAATTCGTATCAGCTAGTATTGAGATTGAATATTCTTCGTACGTGTGGATTGAGTAGAGGCGTTGATCTTTGTCCAAAGCTTGAGAGTTTTCATTTGTTTCTGCATCAATGGATTTAATCACCACAAGAGGTGATTGTTTCTATCACTCGTCATGCTCATTCATAAAGACGACTTAAGGGGAAATTTTGTTTTCCGTTGCATATTGTAACTCGATTTCCCTTCAGTGTTGACCTACCCTAGGATAACATATGATTAATAAAAGTGATAGAAGTGGGATCGTCTGATGACAAAACGAATTATACTCTGACATCTTTCTATTTGTACAGTTCAAGCGTCAGAGTTTTTGCATATACTCTCCTATCGAAGCAACATAACACTAACAACATCATATCAGGAGTTGCTCGCATTTGACTAACATCATAACTATTCGAATTATTCCGTACCAGAAATATCAACCATATATACATTGTCTTTAAATAATTATTTATTGTTTTCTTACAATGATTTTTTATTTTTGTTTCGCGCAAATAGTGAACTTGTTCAAATGAGTACTTTGGTATTATTGATACATGATGTAAATATAATATCTTTCATGTAAGGCTATCATTATTTATGTTTTGAATTATTATTGTTGATATTGTGTTTGGTCATACTATTATTCTTTTTCTTTATACTTTTGACATTATTTAGAGTTTGGTTAATATTTGTTAATAAATTAATAAAAATAATTGAAGAAAAACTAGATTAAAGAAAAAAATATTACAAGACTATCAAAACTTAAATATAGTATTTTGTTTTAAACTTATTTTGGTGGAGTTTACAAATAGTTTGAGAAGATGGTACAATTATCCACTACATCAACATTGATTTGCAATACACTTGCTAACCTGAGAAATATTTTTTAGTTGACAAAAATTGCTACAACCTGGACCATTATTTGGACATGACCTTGTCCAATGCAATAAGTCCATAAGGATTGTGAATCAATGTCTCCTCCTGTGATAAATAGATTATTGTAAGATTTTATGTGCATATATAAATTTTGAGTTTATAAAGTCATTTTAAATGGCAGAACATTATACTCTCCCTATCATAAACAAATTTAAAAATATAATTAATTGTTAAATGAAAAAGAAAAACTATGAATTAACCCAATGAAAAACAATGTAATATAACAATTTGAGTTTTGCAACTTCTAAATATGACACCTGATCTCAAAACAGATGCAATGCATAGCATTGCAATGAAAAAATGCACTTTGTTGATACCAATAACCATCTTTTCTTCTTTTATAATATGAGAAAGGAACATCTTTCAGGCGCTACTAATAAAGATTTCTAACAATTTTTTAATAAATAATTTCTTTTAAAATGGAAATAAAATCTCTTATTTTAAATTTGATACCTTTTTTAAATGTTAAAAACAATTGCATTAATCCGTTCAAAAAATAATTTTAAACATAAGAATTAAAAATTGATTTACCCAATCAACAAATGCATTGAATACAAATAGTGTTTATGAATGAAAAATAATATGTACTCTTAAATATTAAGATAAATTTTTAAGTGTTCTAGACCAGCCAAAGACCCAAATAGCTTAAGCGTAATTCCTCTCAATTCCACTTCACTTAACCCAAGATATAAAGATCGGTTTGTCGCATCTCGAAACACGCACACACAAAACAGAGTCGCCACCAATGTTATTTATCCCATAAAAGGGAAAGGAAACATTGAATAAACCTAAAGAAGGATGAATCTGATGATCTTGCAACCAAAAGACGGATAAGGGAGTCGATTACGCAAGGAAAATGTATTAGCACCCCTCACGTCTGTAGTACTCTACATGATCCACTCTTGTTGTTCTAATCAAAAGGGTTTGTTTTTTCTAAGACTTACTACTAAAAAGGGGAATGCATGCGGAAATATTGAATTATTTACAAACAAAAAGAAAGTTTTTATTATTAATCTCGGTTAGGTTCTGCAACCCAATGCCTACGTATCAATGAAGAATCAGAGCACCGTAGTTCTTCTCAAAAATTTTGGTTTGTTGGTGCTTTTTATGGGTAACCACCCTTATTAAAAAATTTCATAAGAAAAGCCAAGAGGCAAAAGAAGTTTGATTGGTTGAGTATTTTATTGAAAGAATACATCAAATTATCCATCCAAGGCAGGTGGTACCTGAGTGCTTCTCTCTTATTGTTGAAAGAATTCAAGTAACATTAGCATGTTTTTTGGATTTTGATTAAGAAAATGGATTTTATTTTAGAAAGAAATGCAAAGGGAAAGGAAAATCTAAATGGATTTTGAAGAGAAACCTAATGTGGACGTGCAATAGTGGTCCTAAGGTTAGGATAAAAAGGGAACATTTGCCTAAATTAGCATGCAAAGATAGACTTACGATTAAGGATCAAGGGGACTACCTAATGTTGTCATGCTTGGCTAACCAACCTAAAGTCTACTTTAGTTCAATCTTAACCAAGAATGAACCAAAGAAATCCTATGGGGAACATGTTATCCACACAAGGAAAAGAGATTAAAGAAGAAGACAAATCCATATCAAGTCATGGTGAAAGTAAATAGAATGTAAACAAATGCAACCAATATCAAGTCATAGAAGAATAAATGAAGCAATAATAATCCATATCAAGTCATGGAAAGAATATACAAACAATAGCAACCCATATCAAGTCATAGGAGAAGGTAAAAGCAAATAGCAATCCACATCAAGTCATGGAAGAGATGAATTAGAAGACAAGTTATCAAATCAAGATGGGGTCTAAGAGTAATGAAAAAGGTCATTCAAACTTCACACACAAATCAAAGTCAAGTAACTTGATAAACAAGTAAATATATCATCCTAGAAAAGGAATCCTTTATCAACCAGATGAACAGAAATTAAAAGGGGGATACTCATAGGTCATAGGACATTGACAAAATCTTTTTCAATGCATCAAATATAAATTCTAAACATTAAAAGGTATCAACCAAAACCATAAGCTCTAAGTTCAAGCATAACCAAAGTCAAAAGATGGACATCATCCAAACAAGGAGTCCTTTGTTCAAAGTAAAAGACAATGTGAAATGTAATTGAGACATAAATAAATAGAATGAGCACAATATCAAGATACCCAAAGAATGGATCCAAAACTTCTAAGAGCTTCACCATCTATCAAACCTAAAACTAGGTCAAGGAAGAAAGTAATATAGCTTTTAATATGTCATCATGATGAATGGTAATGGAGTACCACTCAAGGAATCATAAAAGCAAGACATAATATTGCCAAGACCAAGTAAAAACTAAGTGTAGGAAAGGGAAATAAAATCTATTAGACTCATAGTTATTCAAGGTAGAACGCACAAGACAAAATCCAACTGAGGCCTCCTAGAGCAAGTAAGAAGTAACCAAGATAAGTAAGCAAAGAAAAACCAAATGGAGATGCTCAAAATAGTTCACATGGGTGGATTTTAGTCTCCTAGATGATGGTGATGAAGTCAAGGGTGGAATGGGAGATCCCCAATTGTTACACAAATGTAATTCAAAACAAACAAACCAAATGCACAAATGTGACACAAGGAAACAAACATGTCCTTCATAATTTCAAGAAAAATAGTTAGAAGCAAAAATAAATTATAAAACATTTACCATAGGAATATGAGGTCAAAATCACAATATAACCTTGGGATACTCTCAAAACCATGTGTAAAGTATGTTTAGGTAATTAAATCATCTAGACTATCACAGGCAAGTAGTCACTACAAAGATGCATTCAAAAATAGATTCAAAATTGACTTAAAATTAGCAACCAAAGCAAGAATGAAAACTTAAAAGACCTATATGCATATGTCTACTAGTGTGTAAAACTATGGTTCAAAACTTAACAAAAAAGAAAGATTAAAATCACCCAAACAAAGTAAGATAGCATAGAAACATACATATAATTAAAAATGATGAAATAAATTAAAAAATAAATAAATAATATGAAAAATTAAATAACACTCGAAATGGTCTTTATGAATTTAATTAATATTTATTGGCCTACAAGAAATAATTTAAAAAGAATTAAGTACAAGAAAAATAAAAGTAAGTGGTAAATAAAAGAGGGGGGTGCATTAGTAAACCTAAGAAAACACTAACCAATGTGTAATTATGCTCATGGGCTCAGAAAAGGGTGGTGTGAACAACGAAACAACTAGGCCCATCAACCAAACTAACCAAAAGCTTCGTTTTTTGCCGCGTGACAAATGAAAAAGGAAATAAAATGTACAAAACATGTGAACCTGGTCATCAATCGGTCACACCAACCATAAGTCATTAAAAGACAAAACGTAACCCCCAACCAATCAGAAACATCCAGTACTTCGTCCCCAACCTTAAGCTATGCAATATGAACCCTAAACCTGGTTCCACAAGCAACGCTTCCAACCCTAATATCTTATTCTACAGTGCATAAAAACGCAAGAAATCAAAAGAAAAAACATAGAACTTATGGGGCACTACAATGTCATTTCAAACTAAATTCAAAAATAAGGTCTAGTTTAAGAGAAAAGTGGAATGGAAGTTAGAGAAAACTAATTATAACCAACTTTCAACAAGCTCAGTATATCACATGTTTGAGTATACAGGCGAAAATAATGCAATGAAACAACTTCAATTAACACTCCTAATCATCTATGGCATGTACATGCTTCAAAATGGATATGATATGAAGAAAATATAACCTACCTAGTGGAGAAAAGTCCACTTATTCTTGATTCCAAGTGAGTTACAGAAGCAAGACCAACGAAGTTTGGTTCTTCTCTCTAAACAAGGATGGTGTTGGATTAATAACAAAGATGAATCCAAAAATGATGCAAGTAAAGGCTTTTATGAAGTGCTGCAACTCCTAAACTTTTTCTCCAAAATGATCTCTCTCCCCCTTAAATAGGTTAAATTTCACTTATATATCCTTCCTTGATAAAGTGATATGCTTTGCCCTTTGTACACAAACGTTGGAAGGCAAACTGGTCCAAAAAGTAGTTGAGTCTTTTGGATGCAGAACGACGTTTGACTTGGGAAGAATAAAAATATTCAGTCGTCTTTTAGATGTTCAGATGCAGTAGGAAAGGGATATCTCTTGATATCTTGGGAAGAAGTGTGCATGAAGCAAGCTTGGTCAAAAGCACATCTCCTTCATTTGGCAAACCTGGTGCATGACATGCATGCATGGGATAACATGTTGCTTGGCCAAAAGGAGTAAGAATTGAACTGAAGTTGAGTGGAAAATGGCCTTGCTGCAAAGGAGTGTGATGGATTCAACCAAAGAGATGGTTTAGAAAAAGCTTTCAACCTTGTGATATTGAGCCAACATAACTCCATGCTCTCTTGGTCAAAAGCATTGAATTATAGCTCTTTGGAAAGAGGGGAATGAGAGGAATAGGTTTTATGTTGAGGTCGAATCCTAATAGGGTCTATAACCTGGTGGAAAATGATCATGAAGCATGTGGTTTGGAAAGAATGAAAACTTGGAAAATTTTCACTAAGTACACAAGTCATTCAAACAATCCAAAGCCACGACTTGTGAGAGTGATATCTCAATCTATGGTGATCCAAATGATATGCCCTTGGAAGTAATGGAAATGAGGGATCTAATACTTTAACTTTCATGTTGGAAACCATATGAGATGACTCCCTTAAGATCTTGAAAAAATTCCATGAAGAATGCTTTGTAATCTTGACTTGGATACTTAGAAAATTTCAAAGTCTTGGAACAAAAGGATGAAATTGGAACACCCTACTTTCCACGACCATATCTTGGACCATGATGATCCAAATGGCTCAATATTGGTACCTCCTTGAAGCTTGGATGAAATAGAACAAAATCCATGTTAAGACCAACTTGGTTTGGAGTCTTGATCATCTAGAACAAAGGTCATGAAAGTAGTTGTTCACTAAGGCTAAACTTACCAAAAATAGTAAGTTTTAAAACCCTAGTTTCCAAATTAAGCAACTATCCACAATTTATTTTTGATGAATCTCTTGACTTTTCTTGATCAAATTTCTCATATAGATCAATTTTGACTTGAAGAACACAATGTTGCCCCAAAAGATCAAAAGTTGACTTTTTAACCTGCTTAATTGACTTTTCCCCATTTGAATCAAACCAATAATCATATGACCAATTGAACCTCTTATAAATGGAATTAATGACCAATCCTTTACTCATATACACTTAGGGATACATAGAGTATCATGGAATCAAGTTTTGCTCAAAAAGTCTGAAATAAACTGATTTTATCACAAACCCTAATTTTAGTCAAAAATGACAAGATAAAAGTGCACATCCTCACAACCTTAATTCTTCTAGGGAAAGTTGGAAGAACTTTGGAACAAGGATGTCTTGTATGATAATAGGATGAAGATGATCCAAAATTGGTCCATGAGTATGCCAAATACTGATATAATCAAAACTTCTAGCTAAGGGATCAAGGGATATGAGGGTGTGATCCAATTCCATCTTCTTGCAATTCTCATTCAACTGATGGAGTAATGGACCATTTGAGATGTTTTATGGCATGAGGAAACCCTTGTGGATTGAACGATAAAGAGGTTGAGGATATCCCAACCCTCTTGTATTGATTGTCACAACTCTCTCTTTTAAAGCTTGAAGAAGGCCACAAGGGAGATGCCTTGATCTCATAAACAAAGAACAAAAGATATGCATGAATGTATACAATGATAAACATGAGCTAACTTTAGTAAAAAAGGAAGAGGGTAAATTTTGGGGTACAACAGCTGCCCCTATTCAATCTTCTTGCACCTGAGAGGTTAAAAAGAAGCAGCATTTTCAAATGTTCAAGGTGGGAGAGGATTTAATACCAAAAGAACCCAAAAATTTGCACTATGGAAAGAAGGCAAAAGGTTTAATCACATGGGCTGCCAATCTAATCGGGCACGTCCGTGAACAGAAGACGTTGCACCGGGAAAGAACTGGATCCACAACAAAGATTACCAGGATAGAACTGGCTTTAACAATCACGAAGACTACCAAGATAAATGGGTATGTCTGTGGACAAAAGATGTTGCACCAGGAGGGAACTGGATCACAAACAAAGACACCAGAATAGAATTGGATTTGACAAGATTACCAGGGTAGGACTGGATTTAACAAGATTACCAGGATAAAACTGAATTTGACAAGATTATTAAGATAAAACTGGATTTGACAAGATTACCAGGATATGATTGGGTTTAACAAGATTACCAAGATAGAACTGGATTTGACGAGATTACCAAGATAGTACTTGATTTAACAACATTACCAAGATAGAACTGGATTTAACAAGACTACCAGGATAGAACTGGATTTGACAAGATTACCAAGATAACAATGGATTTAACAATATTACCAGGATAGCACTGGATTTTGGTAAGATTACCAGGATAGGACTGGATTTGAAAATGATTACCAGGATGGGACTGGATTCTGGAAATGATTACCAGGATAAGACTGGATTTTGAAAATGATTACCAAGATATGACTGGATTTTGAAAATGATTACCAGGATAGGACTGGTATCTGGTTGGTAGAGTCAAGAGGAGTTTGTAAGGATGAAAAGAGATTGGAGATATACCAAGGGACAAATAACTTTGTCGGGGAAATAAAATAAACATCATTGGCGTATGTTATGATGCATGTTTGAACTCTTCTATGGCGTAATACTCCATGTAAAATGGGAATGCTACGCACATTTTATGGATATGATGTAATGATGCCCAATTTAGTATGAGAATAGATAAAACCACAAAAATAAATCTGCTGAAGACAAATTTGAAACACTAGGACTCTGCGAGGAGGGGCTCTGCAAAAAATAAATTGCAAGCTCAATAGGCTCTTGCCGCAAATGAGGTGGACTTTTGCTGGGAAGAAAAAATATCCGCTCTATGAGAAGTCTTGATCTAAAAGTCTCACCAAGGCGAATCTACTAGGGAAATAGGGAATTTCCCAACCAATATTTCTCTGGTGACTATACAATCTTTAATTACCACAACTGCTGGTGGAAACAAGGCAAAGCTGAGAGTCATCCTCGCTGATTATTGCTTTTAAACATCCCAAATCATAGCTAAAATATCTCAGGTATTGTGTAACCACTTTGTCTACCAACCCGACCACGCATAAAATCAAAAGCACGTTCAAATGTCCTTTTATCATTTTATGTAAAGCCCAGGATTTCCAAATACAATGATTATCAAAATAATTCGGATGTTTTTGCAAAAAAAAACAGGTAAAGGAAAAAAAAAACACTTTTGAATGAAAAGAAAATTTTATTAATTGAGAATTCACCTGTATATAGGCCTTTACATTAAGAGGCAATTCCTAGGAAGATGTAATTACAAAAACAACAATAAAAGACTTATTACAAGGATGACAATGTGAAAAATGGATTCCCATCAGATTCTGGTTCTGCTATAATTCCTTATGACCTTAACGCTCTCATCCCTTTGCTTTCTAAAGAAAAATGATTCAAACTGATTCCTGCCCCTTTGAGTTTTCAACTTGTGGTAGTATGAAGAAATCAACTGATCCATAATCAGACGTAGTCGTTCGCTTTAAATCCCTAACTTTTTCTTGGATCACCCTTTCAGGTTCGATCCACCGGGATACCCTTATTTTTCTAAGCCGCCCTTTCGGGTTTTCAACTTAGCGGGTGTACTCGATATTTTTGTTTTTATCCCTTATTTTTTGCCCGAACCTTCTTATTCATCCTTTTTTAGTTCGTCGGGATGCCTATTTTTGCCTAAGCCGTCGACTTAGCGGGTCTTTTTTATGCGAAGTATTTTTTGATTACGTCTGTGTTTACAGGGAGTGGAAAGTCCTCACCATCCACAGTAGTGAGCATCATGGCTCCGCCAGAGAAAATCTCCCTTATCACATATATCCCTTCATAATTCGGAGTCCACTTGCCCCTAGGATCAGACTGAGGAAGAATAATTCTTTTCAACACGAAGTCACCAGCTTGGTAACTCTAAGGACAGACTCTTTGATGAAACGCTTTCTTCATCTACTTTTGGTATAACTGCCTGTGGCATATAACATCCATTCTTTTCTCTTCAATGAGGTTCAACTGATCTAATATGTTTTACACCCACTCGGCCTCGTCGATTTTTACATCTGTCAACATCCTTAAGGAAAGGAATTCAACATCGATGGATAAAACTGCCTCCATGCCGTAAACTAATGAGAACGGAGTTTCCCCAGTTGAGTACGTACCTAAGTCTGGTAACCGTGTAGAGCGAATGGTAACATCTTATGCCAGTCCTTGTAGGTCACCACCATTTTCTGCATTATCTTCTTTATGTTCTTATTTGCTGCCTTTACTTCCCTATTCATCTTCGGGCGGTAAGGAGAGGAATTGTGATGCTGAATCTTAAAACTCTTGCATAATTTTGTCATCATCTTGTTGTTGAGATTGGACCCATTATCTATTATGATCTTCTCAGGGATCCTATAACGACAAATGATATTGTGCTTGATAAAACGAGTAACTACCTGCTTAGTCACATTGGCGTAGGAAGCAGATTCCACCCATTTGGTGAAGTAATCGATAGCTACTAGGATGAAATAATGTTTGTTTGAAGCCGTAGGCTCAATGCGTCTGATCATATCAATACCCCACATTGCGAAAAGGCCATGGAGATGTCAGAACATTTAAAGGCATGGAAGCAACATGCACTTTATAGTAATAGATTTGGCATTTATGACATGATCTGGTGTGAAGATGACAGTCAGTCTCCATAGTCATCCAATAATAGCCTGCTCTCAAAATCCTTTTTGCCATGGTATGACCACTTGAGTGTGTTCCAAACGTACCCTCATGAATTTCTTCAATAGTTATGTCTGCTTTTGTGTCTGCCCACACATCTGAGTAGAACAAAGTCATGATTCCTCTTATACAGCACGTCATCACTTAAGAAAAACCGAGCAGACAACTTTCTCAATGTTTTCTTGTCAGGGATAGTTGCGTCTTCTAGGTATTCTTGTTTCTACAGGTATCTCTTGATATCATAGAACCAAGGCTTATCATCCCAAATTTTGTCATTATTGTAACAAAATGTTGGCTCGTCCAACTTCATAATGCTGATAAAAGGGGCCTCATTTTCCCATTTGACCTTGAACATTGACGCTAGAGTGGCTAGCGCGTTTGCTAAATGATTCTCTTCCCATGGGATATGGTTGAATGTGATCTCTTCAAAGTATGGAATCAACTTCATCACATGTTCTTGGTATGGAATTAAGTTTGGATGACGAGTCTTCCAATCTCCATTAATTTGGATAATGACCAAGGCAGAGTCTCCATATACCTCAAGATGCTTGATTCTCAAATCAATAGTTGCTTCAATTCCATAGATGCAAGCTTCACACTCGGCCATATTATTGGTGCAATCAAAACAGATTTTGGTGGTGAAAGGAATGTGAAAACCTGTGGGAGAAGTAATGACATCTCCCACACCGTTCCCTAAAGCATTTGGAGCACCGTCGAACACAAGCGTCCGTCACGATCCTGGTTTTGGGCCTTCATTTGCGTCTGGTCGGTTGTACTATTCATTGAGAAACAAGACATCAGGAAAATCAAACTTCATCGACTGGTAATCCTCCACTGGCTGATGAGCTAGGTAATCAGCGATTATACTACTCTTGATGGCCTTTTGAGTTATATACTGGATATCATATTCTGTTAAAATCATTTGCCAATGGGCAACCCTCCCTGTAAGGGCAAGCTTCTCAAAGATATGTTTGATTGGGTCCATCTTTTAAATCAAAAGAGTAGTGTGGGTCAACATGTACTTCCTTAGCCGGCGAGAAGCCCATGCTAGAACACAATAAGTTTTCTCAAGAAATGAATAATTTGTTTCACAGCTGGTAAAGTTTTTGCTTAGGTAGTACATTGCATGCATTTTTTTACCAGACTCATCATGTTGGCCTAATACACACCCCATTGATTCGTCAAGGACAGTGAGGTACATGATTAAGGGTCTACCCTCCACTGGAGGCATAAGAACATGAGGTTCTTGTAAGTACTCTTTTATCTTCTCGAATGCCTTTTGACAATTATCGTTCCACACCACTACCTGATCTTTTCTTAATAATTTGAATATTGGTTCACATGTAGCTGTAAGGTTGGAGATAAACCTAGCGATGTAATTCAATCTCCCCAAGAACCCACACACTTCTTTTTCAGTTCTTGGCTCATGCATCTCTTGAATTGCTTTTATCTTTGCAGGGTCGACCTCGATTCCCCTTTCACTGATAAAAAATCCAAGTAATTTACCAGACCTCACTCCAAAAGTACATTTGTTGGGATTTAGCCTTAGCTCGAACTTCCTCAATCTTTTAAACAACTTCTACAGGTTGATTAAGTGTTCTTCCTTCGTGTAGGATTTTGCAATCATTTCGTCCACGTAGCACTCAATTTCTTTATGGATCATGTCATGAAATAGGGTTACCATTGCACGCTGGTAAGTTGCCCTTGCATTCTTCAGACCAAAAGGCATAACCTTGTAAAAAAAGGTTCCATAAGGTGTAATGAACATGGTCCTCTCCATGTCTTCTGGAGCCATTTTAATCTGATTATAATCGGAGAAGCCATCCATGAAAGAAAATAATGAGAATTGTGCAGTATTTTTAACCAATACATCAATGTGAGGGAGCGGAAAATCATCCTTAGGACTTGCTCTGTTCAAATCACGATAATCGACACACATCCTTACTTTACCGTCCTTCTTAGGTACTAGAACAATGTTGGCTACCCACGGAGGATAAGAAGTAACTGCCAAAAAACCAACATCAAATTGCTTCTGCACTTCATCTTTGATCTCTTTAGACATATCAGAACGCATTATTCGAAGTTTCTGTTAACTGGTGGACATTCTTCCTTCAAAGGTAGCCTATGCACCACAATATCGGTGTCCAACCCTGGCATGTCTTGATAGGACCAAGTGAATACATCAATAAACTCTCGCAACATGCTGACTAACCTGGTTTTCACACTTTCTTCCAAAGAAGAACCTATTCTGACCTCTTTTACGTCGCCCTCATTTCCAAGATTCACAACCTCAATGTCTTCTTGGTGCGGCTGGATGACTTTTTCCTCTTGCCTTAATAATCTTGCCAACTCTTCAGGGAGTTTAAAGTCTTCATCACCTTCTTCTTCGGCTTGGTAGATCGGATTGTCAAAGTCATAATGAGTGATAGCAAAATCGTTATCAATGGGATCCGAGGCAGACATGGATCTGCATTAATGATGTTTTTATGCTTTTTAGGAAATGTTTGGTAAAAATAAAATATTGCCATTTTTAAAAGGAAAAGCTAAAAGAAAAAAATAGAAAAGCATGGATCAAAAATTTTGAATGCGAAAATGTCATTTATTTTATGATAGAAAATTGTATATGAAACAAGGTGGCCCTACATGACTCACCACGCCTTGGGTAGAGCGTGGGAATTATTGTATGATAAGAAAACATAAGGAAACTACTCTTGATTAAATGTTACTTGGGTGATCTCCTTTACGGTCCAATTGCGAAGTTCTTCATCTGGAACACTTGGTAGGATCCAGTTGTCGATGTCATAATCACTATCTTCATCATCATCACGAACAGCATTGGCCTGATCATTATTGATGAATCTGACACTTGTAAATCTCATCGGAGTGAGAATCTTTGAGCTTGGGGAGCTATGCCTTGCCGGGAGGTATTGAAACTGAGGCCCAACTTGTCAAATTTCAAAGGAAGATCTAACACACGACCCTAACCTTTGGGGTGACCACTTTCAACCACTACTCTGGCGTCTTTCAATGAAGACATGGAAGCTACATGCCTTTTATCCTCAAAAAGAGGGGTTTTGATCATTTGGATTATTTCGAATGCCTGAAATGGAGTTTCATGTACTTCCCCTTCAACCTCTACATATCAGAAAGATGTCAGATGACTCACCATGTACTCTTCCTCGCCACACACAGTAACAATCCTACCATCACTTGGGAATTTCATTTTCTGATGTAATGTAGATGTTACAGCACCTGCCCCATGAATCCACGACCGTCCTAACAAACAAAAGTATGCGGGTTGTATGTCTATAACGAAGAATGTCGTATCGAAGACTTGGGGTCCAATTTTGACAGGTAAGTCTACTTCACCAAAAACAACTCTTCGAGACCCATCAAAGGATCGGACTATCAAGTCATTGGGGCGCAATTTTACTCCTGCATAATCAATCTTCATTAGGGTAGATTTAGGAAGCACCTTCAAGGATGATCCGGTTTCTACCAACACGCGGGATAACGTAGTTCCTTTGCATTCCATTGAAATGTGCTAGGCTTTGTTGTGATTGCGCCCTCCTGGGGGAAGATCAAAGTCTGTGAAACCTAAGCTGTTATCAGCGGAAATACTGGCCACAACCCCTTCTAATTGGTTGACCGTGATGTTTTGTGGCATAAAAGCAGAACTTAATAGCTTCATCAAGGGGTTCCTGTAAGCTTCAAAACATAATAACAAGGACAAGATTGAAATTTTGGATGGTGTTTGACCCAGATGATCTATCACTTTATAACCATTTTTCCTGATCAATCTCAATAACTCCTCAACTTTTTTGGACGAAGATGTCCCAGGTACTACATTTGAAGCATTAACTTGTGAGAACCCTGAATTGTCACTCACCACTTGTTTACCCTTGGCCCTTGCCAAGGTATCAACATTATCTTAGATATCTTGTGGAGAATATACCCTACCACTTCGGGTAATTCTTCATATACCGGCAGAGTTGTCAATATTCAAACTTGTGTCTTCACTTGGTTTGTCTTTGGATCGTCTCCCTTCTTGCCTAACTCCATGGTAATAGACATCTGACCCATAATACCAAGGTACAACATTCTCGCGGGAGTAAGGGATAGGACCAGGCAATGTAATTGTCAAAGGTGTAGGTCTGGTAGGTGCTAGAATATTTGCAGGAGTATATGGAATGGAAATCACTGCCACCTCCTTCTCTGCAACTCTCTCGTCTTTCATGATCTTGTCACACTGTAGAATACCTTCATTGGTCAAATTTTGAATTCCAATCCTCAGACTAACACACCTCTCAGGCTGATTCTGGAATTCACAACAAATTGGGGGACATCCAGGAAAAACTCCGCTTTGGATTAGGTAGATCTTAATACACGGTAAAGGAGTAGATAATAGATTCACATCCATGACCAAGTTCAAACTTTCACATTCTTCCACCATATTAACAGTAGGTTCGCCATGAGTTGGCATCGGATTTTGAATGACATTAGGTCCATTGTCCGGGGTAAACTGAATGGCCTTGGAATCCAACAATTCTCCACATTGTGGCCTATACCACCAGAATGAAATTCGCAGTGAGCATTAGGATTATAACCTGCAGGGAGCCTCTTAGGAGGAGGTGGCATGCCCCTTAGATTAACCAACTTTAAATGTAACAAATGCTGGAGTACTTGAGAATAAGTCATATGGAGCGGATCAAACACTTTCTCAATCATGGGTTGTCTTGGTTGATTGTAATTGCAACGAGGAGCGATTTGTTGTTGTTGTGGTTGTTGATATTGTGGTTGTTGTTGTTGAAGAGTTGCAGTGACTGGAATGGCCACGACATTCACCTGTTGTTGTTGACACGAATGTTGATTTGATAATGTTATTGATGTTGGTAGTGTTGTTGATGTTGTGGTTGATATTATCGTCTACCTCTGCCTCTCTAAATATAAGCAACACTTGATTAACTTCCTTCTTCTTAGGGTAACCACTGAACAGTTTCTTACAAACTCCACCTGCAGAATTCCCAGTGGTGGGTGACTGTATTTTACCCATCTTAAGACCGACTTCGATTCTCTCTCCAGCCATTACTAAATCGAAAAAACTAGTAGAAGTACTACCCACCATTATGTCATAGTAATGGCCTTGTAAAGTACCCATGAACATATCAACCAGTTCTCTCTCCATCAATGGAGGTTGAACTTTAGCCGCTAGTTCACACCATTTTTGAGTGTATTCCTTGAATGACTCATTAGGTCCCTGAGTTAGACATTGTAATTCGGTCCTATTTGGTGCCATGTCAATGTTGTATTGGTAGTGCTTTACAAATGCTTCCACCAAATCTCTCCAATTTCTGATGTACATTCTTTCCAGATGCATATACCACTCCAAAGATGCCCCAGTTAGGTTGTCTTGGAAGAAATGCATTAACAACCTCTCATCTTCAGAGTAAGCAGACATCTTGTGATAATAAGCTCTGACGTATGTCTTTGGGCAAGTTGTACCAGCATATTTGTTGAAGACATGAACTTTGAACTTAGGTGGAACCCTTACCCCTGGCACCAGTCCCAGGTCAGTAGTGTCCATCCCTAAAACACCTTATCCTTAAACCTTTCTTCCAATAGACGGTACTTCTTATCATCAACATGAACGCTTAGATCACTGTTATGCAATGAATACATACCTTTGTTACGGTCCATTTCTAAATCTTGTATTTGAGGGCTTCTCTTTATCTTGGGGTGTCTCTGCATGTCCCCAACAATGAGATATGGTGCCCCGTGATTGTACATCGGTGGTGGAGGGGTGGAAAATTTCCATGCAGACCCTGGTTATGAGCATGATAACCATTAACATGTTGATCATTAAAATTCATCCCAACAAAATTCATAGCAATATTGGGACGGGGTTGCCCCATAGAAACATCTTTGAATATCAACTCAGGTCGTTCATTCTCAACACGAGGTCTCTCCACAAGAGCCCTTAATTCTTCCTGATTACGAGTCACATTGGTAATGGCATCCATGAACTGTGCCATCCTAGTATCCATTTGGTTCCTAATTTCGTCAATGTTAGCCTAGATTTGATCCATCTGACGTCTTTGATTATTTCTTGTGGCGTAACGATGAATGACTGAATTTGCAATCTCTGCTAAGAAGAGCAAAGTCAATAAGAGGAGTCTGACCAGAAAACCTGTTATGAATATCGTATGAGTGCATGAATGAGTGTAATACATGTAATGACATATATATGTATTTCCAAGATCTTAAAATTTTGATTCAAGTTATATAAGAGAAAAGTAATAGAAGATAGATAATGAACACTTGGATAGACTGAACGTCTACTTCATTAACAAACCAGAGTAGCATAGATAGTTCTTACAAAAAAGGGTAAGCATACAATCAAGAGTGAAAATCAAAAAGATCCCATAAACAATCCTGATGGTGATTTAATACATGAAAAACAAAAAGGACCAAACTAGATCTTCCAATCCACATAAGTCAAAGGTCCTCCACTCTTGAGATACTTTAGACTCCAAGCTTTGGATTCTTCAAACATCTTCTTTGTTCCTTCCTGATTGTGCTTTTGGACAAGGTTTTGGATAACCACATCTTTCCGAGAAATCATACCATCCAAATACCTACACTAATCAATCAACTTCTCACATTCGTTGCATTCTGGGAGTTGAATTTGTAAAGGAGCATTCTCTCTCTCTCTCTCTCTCTCTCTCTCTCTCTCTCTCAACTGAGCTTTAAGGATTGCAATCTCCCCCACATCTTTCTCCATATTAATGTGACTCCCCTTGAGCTGGATTTCCACCCCTATCCTCTGAGTATTTTCTTATTTGAATTGGGCATTCTTGTCCTGCAGCTGTTTCTCCAATCTTTTAATCGTTTCTTTGTACTTCTTCTCCATCTTGGCTTTGGTGACTTTGAGTGACTCGCATTCTCGATGCTTTTGCTTGATTTCCTCTTCAACATCTTCAAGAGCTCTCTTTTGTTCTTCGATAACTGTAGAGGTATCCCCTCTAACTCTATTGACTTTAGTCTTCTTTCTGATTCTTCCATCCATAGCAAGACCATAGTTGCCAAGCAATTCATCCCTTTCTCTGAGTTTATGAGCCAAATGCATCCTTTCTTACCTAAAGCTGAAAACTTGCATGCTTAAATCTTCCTTTTCTTGCTTCAACTTCTTATTCAAAAGCAAAGTCTAATTTAAGTATTCTCTAGGCACAAAATCAGGGTGATCCGGCTCTTGAGGATATAATGGCTTTTCGATTGGAAAAGGAAGCAAGACAGTTTGAACTCTCTCTTTGATCCAGTATGTATAAGGAGGATAAGCAATACAATCTTTCTTGCCAAAGAATTCCTTTCCTTTGCATGAAATATGGTTCCAAGCCTTAACAACCTTCTTCATCATCTCAACATCATCGGTCACATTGTAGAACAAATATTCTTGTATGCTTTTATCCTCTGGAGATCCTTTCAAAGCATAGCCCAATTATCTTTGAGATAGCACAAGATTGTAGTTTATACCTCCCCTAATTCCCATGAGTGGCACATTGGGAAATTCTCCGTAACTCACAATCACCTCAGACCTTTCCATTCTATCCAACCTCAAGCTATACCACACCGGGTTATTAGAAGTAAGCCCCATCAATATCTTAGACCATTTCGAGGTTTCTTTGTTATCTGCAAACACTCCTTTGCAAGGGAGATGATTTCGGAACCAATGATACAAAAGCGGAGCGCAACACCATACTAAACCACCTCTCTGCTTGTGATTTCTGGAGTGAATGGAATGGAAAACGTCTCCCAGAAGTGTTGGCACAGGGTTCCCTATCATGAAGATACGAATGGCGTTCATATCGACAAAATCAACCATGTTGGGAAACAAAACAATGCCATAGATACTGCAAGCTAAAATAGTATTGAAAACCTTCCAATCCTCTTCCTTAGCCAAAGCATCCAGAGTGGTCAAAAGGAAGCTTAGAAGAAACCCAGGGAGTCCTCCTTTTGTCTTTAGATTAGCATCCACCATATATTTTCCCAAATAAAGGGCAGTAGTAATAAGTTCAGAATCAGGGACCTCCATAGACGCATGAAAGGAACTTGAAGTTTGATAGGGATTCCTAGAATAAATGAATATTCTTCAAAAGTTGGTGCCAACTAATAATCTAGGAAGGTAAAGAACCACAAAGGAGGATTGTAGAACTATAGCAGAGTGTGAAGTGCACTGTGTTGATACTTGCTGAGGGGAGGTTTGAGGTAACCTACAATCTTCATCTCTTTTGAAAATTTCCAAGTTGTCAGGAGGGGATCTTTCAACCATCTCGAGAAGGGAATCCAGGTTGACTTCAGGAAACTTGTAAGAAACATGTCCACCTCTACTGGTATCTATATTTAGAGACGACTTAAATAACAAGAATCAAGAATTAAAAACACTTGGAAATACAAAGACATGTGTGTTAAGAGAATGATCATAACAAATTCTCATGAATGCAAGTGTGGTTTCCATATCAATAGATAACTAATGTGCTTGATGGCTGGCTGAATGTCTTAAGTTCAAAAAATTCTACGTAATTCTGAGAAACCAGATATGATGAAGGCTTGTTTTGTAACATCCATCCCAACTCATAGTTAGGTTCTGACCAAAACAGAATAGAATTCTAAATGGCAACCGAAATCTATGGCTTTCATAATAACACTTTGTCTGGTGCATAATGTAACACCCTAAACCCCGAATAATAGATTTTAAATAAAAATAACAAGAAAAGGATGTTACTCCATCATAAATACTTCATAAATCATAAAACAACAGATGTTGCACAGCGGAAATTTACTTAGAAACACCATAAAACATATAAAACTGAATCAATACATCATAATCAAAATCTCATAATAGTTGATTACAAACAAATCAAAGTAATGCAAACAAACACCCTTATCCCCAGTTTTACAGATCAAAACATTCTTATTTGAAAACTAGAATATACGGAAGATAAAAGTCCCCTGAGAGGCAATAGCCATCTCACTACAACAACGAACTGCAGTCCTGCTATCACCTATGCAAAGCACACCACAAAACCAACAAACAAGAAAGAGGTGAGAATATACTTACATATAGTAACAGTGTGATTTCAGCAACAAAATGACATTAAAGAAACATAACAATCATACATAAATGATATATATATATATATATATATATATATATATATATATATATATATATATATATATATATATATATATATATATATATACATATATATATATATATACATATATACATCAATTACAATCACAAACGCACATCACAACAAAATGCAATGCTATGATCCACCAACTCCATCACCTATATGCATGTGGTACCAAAAATATATTGTGGAATCAGAGGAATGTTACTAATTCTATTCCACTAGTCCCTAGTCCTTCCCACGTAGACCAACGATCCCCACCAATCGATCTGAGACTCACCCATGGTCTTTTCCACCAAGACCAACGATCCCCACCAATGGATCCGAGGCCACCAAAATGGACCGAAGTCCCACCTAAACTCCAAAATACATGAATGCATGGTAATATGAATCACGAATATGCATTTCATGGACAAGCATCATAATTCCCCAAAATTATATATAATAATACTTATAAACACCATAATACTTATAAACATCAAAATTATCCCAAAGGATATCACCAAAATATGTTCCATTCACGAACCAGAAATTATCCAATAAGGATCACCCAAATTCAAATCACCTAAAATTTTATTTATTAAACAATATATTCACTTTTCTTACACCCAAAATTATTTAGTTAATTATACTCCTAAAAGTGAGTTAAATATACTAATATTTTTATAATATTTTATAAAAGGTATATTTAATTATTTTATGACTATTTTATCACGATTTCAACTAAGAACAAAGATTTTGTTAGTTTTAACTTTGTTGTAAAAAATATAACAAATAAAACATAAATTATTGAAATTTCAGAAAATAGTAAAACGATGTTTTCTAAACTTATACGAGTTTAAACGGATTAAAAACTGAATAGTCACTATTCACAATGAGTTTGATTTCTGGGACGATTCCCTTTCCGAAAATATATAATATGAATTTTTCTGACATCGGACGCCAAACTTGCACAAAATTTTGTTTAACCACTCTGAAGTGTGACTTCTCCTTCGATACGTGCAACCAGCTCTCCTACCTCATATTTTCCAAGTGTCCGCCTCCCAATATCGAATTCTTACAACATACCATTCCCAATGACAAATTCCCAAAAGTTATGATTTTCCCTAAAAGATTAATTTTAGAGCTTTTAGATTTCCCCAAAAGGGTTACGGTTAACAGAACCATAAAATAAAAGACAAAGAGTGACCAAATGAGATTATCTCTATAAATACTTATGAGATATTATCATATATAATTGACCAAAAGGGTTTATCACCAACATGCAATTTCATATCATATTATAGTTTAACATCAAAATTTAATTTACTTTTATTATTTTATGGATCCAAAAATCATATCGATCATCAAAATTCATATGGATCACCAACAGTGACCAAATGGGATTATCCCATTTAGACACAGATCGTAAAGACGATAGACTCCCAAAACCAAAATTTCAATATAAAATATATTATTAATACAAAATATATTATTAATACAAAATCATACATACCAAAGGGGTTGGGCCAAACAACATATGGTCAGAGAAAATCAGCGTGATAAAATACTTGTATTTTGATTTGATCCATTTCAAAATGAAAATAACAATAACATGACACTGATGAGAGGGTAAGGGAACCCTCATCATATATAAATGACCAAAAGGGTTTATCACCAACATGCAATTTCTTATCATACTATAATTTAACATCAAAATTTAATTTTATTATTTTATCGATTCAAAAATCATATCGATCACCAAAAGTGATCAAATGGGATTATCCCATTTAGGCACAGATCGTAAAGACGATAGACTCCTAAAACCAAGATTTCAATATAAAATATATTATTAATACAAAATCATACATACCAAAGGGATTGGGCCAAACCACATATGGTTAGAGAAAATCAGCGTGATAAAATACTTGTATTTTGATTTGATATATTTCATAATGAAAATAACAATAATATGGCGCTGATGAGAGGGTAAGGGAACCCTCATCATTCTGCTTCCTAAAAAGCCACCCTATAGTAAGCAATCTCCCCCTTACCTTATCGAGCTTTCAAGGTCTTAATGTTCATCTCTCTCCAAATCGCTGCCTCAGGATCTCTCCCAAAATGGCCTCCCCAGACTCAGATGTGTCGTTTAGCGATATGTCTAAAACCTTGATTTTTTTTTCTAACTCGCTTACAATAATATATTATGTTTAATCCAACTAAAAATTAATTCCCAAATATTTAATCTCAAACGAAATATTTATTTAATTAATAAATAAAGTTAAATAAATCTTAAATTAAATCATTATTCAATTAAGCGTCACACCTTTGATATTTAAATAAAATATTTATTTGATTTTAAAAGGAAAATATGTTTTTAACATAAGGTGTCACCCTATATTTAAATAATTAAATAATTATTACTATAAACCTCAAATAATAATAATCGTTATTTTAAATAGTTAAATAAAATATACCGCTCTTAACCAAATATTTTAATAATTATTAAATTATTAAAATACCCTCGAATACTCTAAAAATCCATAAAACACCCAAAAGTATACCAACATCACATAAATAAATTATCAAATAATTCATAAAATTCTATAATAAAATAAAAATAATTAAATAAATTAGGGGCATTACACATAAGGCATGCAAGACAAAAGTATTCTTATAAAAACCTCATATGGGCGTGGTATGCCATACAAACTCTTACGTGTCAGGCGCCACGAGAGCTAATATGACTATCCACTCTAACCTACGTGTCACTGTGTAGCGGGGTATTCGTTACCATTAGAGATATTGACTAAATCCAAGGTAAATCATACAAGTCGGGTCGCCACCGCACTTCTATTTATCCAAAGGAATGGTTAGAAAGCGAGCAAAAACCTAAAAGTTTTATCAAATCAAAAACTAGTAAAAGAGAGTCAGAGATCTGGTAAGGGGGTTGGTTATGCAATGGGAAGGTGTTAGGCACCCAAAACATCCTAGGTACTCCTAGGGAGCCCTTTTCACACTTGTTGTAAGGTTTGTATTTTTGTGAAAATTTGTTGTGCAAACATGATTGAAGAGATGAGAAGAGAATATACAAGTTATTTACATTTTGGTGTTTGGATGGATGAACCCATTGCCTACGTACCATCTTAAAAAAGATTAGGATCAAAACCTCGTAGTTCGGGGTAAAAATCTCAAAATGAATTGGTGAATTGATTGGTCCAAAAGCCTTGAGGTCTTTTGTTATCCAAGGGAGAAAACTCAACCTAAAACCACAAATCCACCATGTGAGGATAGCTTCAACATGCTAGTGAGGGGTTAACCCTATAATAAGCATGGAAGACTCATTGTCCATCACTAAGGATAGAGGCGAGTATTATATCTACCTCAAGGATAACTCAAACCTAATAACTAAAGGTTATGGAAAATTTGATTAAGAAAGTGGCCATTGAAACCACAAAAGGACATTTGAATGGGTTATATTTACCAATGAAAAGTATGTACAAAATATGGTCAAAGTTGACTTAGAAGTTCAATTCAAAATAAGTATTAAGAAAAGAAAGTTTGAAAATCAAAAGCATAAGGTTTAGGTTTCTAATGTTGAAAACAAGTATTAAATGTTTGCACAAAAGCTTTGGCTTGGGTTAGAGTGGAGGGAAGAAGAAGAATGGCTAAGATCCTAAGCAATGCCAAAGGTGAGGGATAAGAAACAAAACCACAAAAAGGAGTTCCTCTCTTGAGATCATATGGATGATCCAAGTAGCTCCCATCCTTTGGAATAAGCAATCACATAAGCATAAACTCAAGCAATCAACAATCAAATAAACTCTTGGAAGGTTCCTCAATGTCTTGAATCTCTCTCTCTCTTAGGAGCTCATGGTAATGGTTCCTCAATTTGGCTCAAGTGGAAATCCCTAGCACAAAGAAACACACACATCAAAAGGTTCTATTAACAATCAAAGAATGGACAAGAGGGAGTTTAGAATATGGTCCTTTCAATGTTCATCTTCAAGCTTTAAGCATTCTAAAGGCATGAGGCCTAGTTGCTCTTTGACATTTAAGCATTCTAAAGGCATGAGGCCTAGTTGCTCTTCAAACTCCATTAGCTTGGGTAAAGTCCTAAGATCTAAGTCCATTTTGTCCAATTCTTTGCATTTGGTTCACAACAAACAGACAAACACAAGCACAAAAGATATATATACAATTATATGCTCAAGTGAGCAAAAGGCAAATGGCATTAACATAAACATGTGCTCAAGCGAGCAAAGCAAAAAGCAAATGGATAATATGTGTAAGAATAGTAAATTGCATAAAAGTAAAGAGCAAAAGTAAATGTTAATGGTTAATAGATAGTGTTAGTAGTTAGTGTGCCATAAGGCAAATTTAGCGCTATGTTAAGCAATCGTAATTGGACTTATGTAGAAGTCACAACTATCTGAGGCCGGTCAATAATAATGTAGTCAACAATACAAGTTAGAAGTCTTGATTAGTAAACCAAGTTCCAACAACTTGCCATGCCAAAAAGAAGAAGAGAATTGATCTTGTATTGGTTTAAGCCTTGTGTATGATTTAGGAAACAACCTATCCTTAATGCAAAGCCATTCACTTGATCAATTGGTCAAGATGAATTAGATTTGAATCAATGAAGATTAAGTCTCCCTAATCAATGCTAACTTATCAACCTTCAACTCATTGATAAAAAAAAAACAAAAAAGAAGAAGAAGAAGAAAGAGATGGATAATGGAGAAGGAAATGGAAAGAGTAAAGTGCATAAGGTGAAATAAAATGTACCAATCCATGTGTGTTGACCAAGTGACATTGAAAGTCAAAGTCAAACAATGAGAAACTAGAAATGGGATGAAGATTGGAGGTCAAATAATAAGCAAAATATTTTTGGCATTTTTAATATTAAAAATAAACTTGAATTAAAATAAAAGAAAGGTCAAACTTCAAAATCACTTCAAATCAACCTTGAAAGGTCCAAGTGATTTATCCCAAGTTCAACCAGGTCAAACAAAGTTTGACAATTTTTTTTAGCATTTTTAAAAGTCAGAAACTATTTTTAATCAATTAAAAATGAATAAAAAATAACCTAATTGAACTAAAATCTCAAATAAATCTCAAATCAAATTGATGATAATATTTTTCATAGATCTATCATCATTCAAATAGGTTAGGAAATATTTTTGTATTTTTTGAATATCAAAAACTATTTAAAATGAATTAAAAATAACCATAAAAGAGAAAATTCACAAAAAATATCAAATGACAAAATAAAAAATATTAAAAATCAATTTTAGAAACTAGAATTTATTTGGAGAAGAATGCTATTGGTCCCATATATTTTGGATTTAAAATGAAGAAGATATGAATTTTTGAAAATAAAGGAAATAAAAGTATTAAAACAGAAATTAATAAAATCGAAAAAACCAGGAGCGTCTGATCAAGCCTCATTAATTGACGTGGCTGATCAGACGCTCCACATGCGCGCTTCCATGGTAGGCTTTAGTCAATGCGAAACATGTGGCATTATTGAAAGTAAACAAAATGCATGGCTGGGATTAAAACGTGGGAGATGCATCCAACGATCCAGATTGAATCTGGCATGGTGGACGGTGGCCGGCGCCACCGTCTTCTCCGGCGAGCACTCAAGCTCCGGTCAGAGTTGCAGGTCCTCCAAACTCAACCAAAATCCACGATCTAGGTACCAAATTAAAGCTAGGGTGTTGTACATCACCCCTGTACCATCCATTTCTACTCTAGATCTCCATAGTGAGAGAAATCAGAGGTTGAAACTTGATGGTGTTCATCATGAACTTGTTAGATTTTGAAAATTGAATGCACAGCAATGATGCCTCTTGGAGAGGACTTTAGACAACACAATAGCCAAGCAAATAGGTCAAGAAATAGTGAATTTCGAAGAAAAAACCAGTTGAAGAGAACCTTTGAATTGTGGTGATCTGAGCTTGCTTCCTTGCTTCCTTTGGCCAAACAGAAGTACAATGGACTATGAGAGAGAGGTCTAGGAACTTTAGATCTAGAAATTCAACCAGATTTAGTTGAATTTCAGATCTGAGAAATTTGAATGAAAATGAAATAGTTCCTTTGGTGAGAGGTTTGGTTTTCAATTCAGCAGCATTTCAGGTTGATTCATGGATCATTTCAAGTGAAGCAAGCAAGTGTATTTATAGTAGAAGCTGATGCAAGGAGGTGGAAAATCCGTGTGCATGGCAAGAGGATCTTCATTGCATGGGCTTGCATGATCATGTAGAAGGCCCAAATCTAATGCCAAATGCAATCTGAAGTATAATTGAGCTGAAATGGACGTGTAGTTGGCAATGCATAGACTTGTGTAATGAGTTTCAACATGTTATGCACAATTATGCCTAAAAATTCTCCTCTTCGAAAATGCCATTTGCCAAATCCAAACATGAGCATGTGAGTAATGGTTGGAAAGGTCTTGATGTAAGGAACAAATGTTATGTTGGGAAAAAATCCTTTTGAAGTGTGGAAATTAGTGAATTTTGAATTTAAAGTATAAGGTGCAAAACATGCAAAGGTGAGGTTTCCAAATTTGGACAATGTTCAAGCCCCTCTGTTTTGATGATGCAAGCCTCAAATGAAAAAACCTTCAACATCAAAGTTGTATATATTTTCAAGACAATCAAAATGGACTTAACTTTTGCATCATTTGGATTTTTGATGATAGCGTTATGGGCACTAGAAGTTGGACTTTTTTTGCCTTTCAATGCATTTGGTCCAAAGTGACCTATAATGTATTGTATTATCACATGTATTTCCTTTGAGATTTTGAAATTTTGTTCAACATAACATTTGAATTATACATCTTAAGCTTTCCAATGCATTTGATCCCACCTCAAAATCATAACAAATGAATGAGTTATGTTCTTGGGAAGTTGACCCAAAATTAGGGTTTCAGTCAAAATGACCTATAATGTATTGGAATTGGAGATGACCTTCCAAGCTTCAAATCAATTTTTGATGAACATGAAAGTTGTTCATATTGTCCTTAGGAACATTTTTTCTTTTGCGATCATATCCATTTGACCAACACATAAAAAGTTAGGTCTCAGTGTATTTTAAAATAATCAGATGAATTGACTGGTCAACTTCTCAAGTCCATGACTCATATCTTGATGAATTGATGATTGAGGGCACTCAAATAAGTTCAAATATGCATGAAATTATGAATTAAAGAAACTTACCTTTATTGTATTTGATCATGGGCTGAGGTTGCTTCAAGAGCAAGGCATTATGGATGATCTGATGAACTAGGGTTTCCTTGGGGAACAAACCCCAAACCCTTTGACTTGCTTTGATCAAAATGATGAATTGAGATGCTAGGGAGGCATATTTGATGGATGAGAGCTTTGGGAACCATTGCCATGTTTGCTATCATCTTCACTTGGCCATATCTCTGCACAAAGGATCTCCTTGAAGCTCTTGATTTTGTGATTGCTCAAGCTACAAACAAGAAATGTTAGTGACATATTTTTGTGCTTTTGGTTAATAAACAAAATAAGAAAAGCAATAATATTCAATTCAAGCATGCTTGGTGATCTCAAACCACTCACAAGAGGTCACACCCAAAGGTAAAGGGAACCAAGATGCTTATGATCCTTGAGGCAATGCAAATGCAATGTTATGATGCCATGAGGGATCTTAGGGACAAAATTGGGGTCTTACAGATGCCCCTATTTAAGGTCATTCTAACCGAAGAAGTGAAGGTTAAAATATTCGTCTCGACGGGGTAGAATGGGCTTAAATAATAACAAAGAGACAAATTTTGGTCCCTATGAGACCTCATGATGTGAATGTATGTATACAAACGGTAATAATCTGTGGGAGGATAAGTCCACAAAGGAAAAGATCAGAAGGAATCTGATAATCCCTATGAGTAATTCACTCTATAGGGCAGAGACTCTACCGAGGGGTAAAGGGATAAAAATGCGTGAGCAGGTCACGACTTGAAACTTGCCGAGAGGCACGAAGGAAATCCAGTGAAACTCATCAATGGAAAGACTCGAGCTGACTCAAAGATGCACGTATTGGGGAATATGCCAATACAACAAAAATTATCCATAATGGATACTTCGGATAAAAATACGGACTCAGGTGGGGAAATAACAAATGAGGTATTACCGATTACTGGGTAATAAGCTCAAAGAGACATGCGATCTGAACACCGGTATAAAGGTGAGAGAACAACAAGCTCTGGGAGAATGAATATCTAAGACCGGTACAAGGGTGAGAGATATCAAACATCCGAGATCATTTGAGGAAAACCTAAAAAAGGTACGCTTCAGCTCAGGAAAATCTGACTCCGCAGGGGGACAAATGGTCATAATAGGGAGCAGAAGGAAGGAACACCAAGGATACCGGTTACTGGGCATATAATAGGTGACCAACCAAAACGTGAATCGGGGAATATTCCCAAGACACTCATCATCCAAAAGAGGGATAAAAGCAAACTCGATTATGGGATGGACATTCGATTCCAAAAAGGGATACGAATCTTACTCAACTGGGGAAGAACAAAAGGCTTCGACCAAAGAGTGCATGAGATATATTATCTATTACCGTCAGAACGTAGATAATGTACTCGCATGGAAGATTATCCACAACCAGTTACTGGGTTAATAAAGGATAGATCGACCGACAAAGAAAGGCATCGGGATACCGAAACTAGGTATATAATGATGACCATTCAAGGGGAGCAACAACCATTACTGGCAATCGTATATGAAAGATGACTTGCTGGGGATAAACTGCCTGATCAGAGCAATCATCCAAGAGATATATCACCGGGGGTGAAGGATTTATCAATACCGAATATTGGATAATGATGACCGTCAAGGAGGGGATTACATCTACCGGATACTGGGTAGAAAACCACGGAAAGGTAACCGTCATCGATTAGGATGAAAAAGAGGTTAACTCTGCAAGGGGATGAAATAGGGTTTACAACTACCGGTATAAGGGTAGAAAACCACAGACTCTGTCGGGGATAAGATGAATGATTACTGATTACTGAGCAATTATTCATTTATACCACAGGGAAGCGCAGGAAACAGACACAGGAGGCCAATCTAGGATCAAACTAAAGAGGAAAGCTGAATCAAAACTCGTCCTAGTGAGGATATAACTCAATAGGGAATCCCATCCCAATATATGTGTTAGGAGGAAACAGAAATAATCATCATCCACGAGGATATAACTCGGTGGGGAATATGGGAGGAAAGGTAAACACTTTCTGCTTAAGGGGCTGACTCTATATGGGGAGTTCAGACACCGACATTTGCTTGGGGAAACGTATTACCAACTAGCAGGGGATCGTAAACAAAGATATATGGCAAAGAAATGCGATATGAATATTCGAATATTTGAAAACTATATGCACACATGCGTAGTTTATGTATGATGAATGCTGACAAATAGACGTTTCTAAACACCAACAAGTCCAGCGAATAAGCACACAAACATTCGGTACTACATCTCAAAGGGAGAAAGCCAGGATAACAAGGATCTCTTCAGGGGAGGAGCGTCAGTTGTTCCTACTGGGGGCGAAGTCATTGCACAGATGGACTCCGATATAGGGGCCACTCAACTGGGAAATTATCCAAAGGGTCATCAAATACCATATTACCAAAGAGATCACATCTGCTGAGGAGGAAAGATCACCATCCTGCTGAAGGGAGGAGAGATGAACATCTTACCAAACACCCTGTTCGGTAGAAAAACCACAAAAGTCTCCGGAGGAAGAGGATACCAGCAGGCCTGGGATATGAACAAATGTCCTACCCTATTGGGGATCATACCATCTTTGGGAGAGCACTGAAGACCTCTTGAGTATCCTTATGTCATTGTGAATGTTCACTTTGTTTAAAAACAAAATTATGAAAAATTTGATTATTTAAAATAATGATATTTTTTCAATTAAAACATGCAAAACATTTGTTGAATAGAAACAAATAAGAGTGTAAATAAATGGATAAAGGCTCAAATTTATTTGATGGAATGGTAGTCTGCAAATGGCAAGACTCCATAGATCTTTACAAATTTGAGATTGGTGATGTATATTGGAAAAGGGCTACATTGAACATAATGACCATTTCTCCACCAATTCTGAATCCGATGTATTTGAAGCTTTGGTTGATGATGAATGGGCGAGAATCTCTGACGGATAACAATTGTAGAACAAAGTCTTGTCAGGATGCAGTTACTTGCCAAATCCCTAATTTTTGCCTAGATTGCCCCGGGGTGAGGTATTCAATCTAGCGGGATACATATATTCATTTTTTCATGTCTCTAACTTTTGCCTGGATCCCCCTTTCGGGTTTTCAATCCACCGAGACGCTCATTTTTGCCTAATTCGCCCTTTCGGGTTTTCAACTTAGCGAGTTATTCTGTTTTTTTTTGTTTTTTTAGGCGAAGTATTTCTTGACTGCATCTGAATTCACAGGACAAGTGAAATCCTCCCCATCCATAGTTGTAAGTATCAAAGCACCGCCTGAAAAGGCTCTCTTGACAACATATGGACCTTCATAGTTTGGAGTCCACTTGCCCCTGGAATCGGGCGCGAAAGACAAGACTTTCTTGAGCACAAGGTCACCTTCTCGGAACACACGAGGCTTGACCTTCTTATAAAAGGCTTTCTTCATCCTTTGCTGATATAACTGACCACGGCACATGGCAGTCAATCTCTTTTCTTCTATCAGATTCAACTGGTCATAACGACTCTGAACCCATTCAGCATCAGTCATCTTGGCTTCCATCAAGACTCTCATTGATGGGATTTCCACCTCTACTGGGAGCACCGCCTCCATGCCATAAACGAGAGAGAAAGGGGTTGCCCCTGTTGAAGTGCGAACAGATGTACGATATCCATGTAAGGTAAACGGCAGCATCTCATGCCAATCTTTATATGTGACAACCATCTTCTGGATAATCTTCTTGATATTCTTATTAGCAGCTTCAACAGCCCCGTTCATCTTGGGTCTGTAAAGAGAAGAATTATGATGCGCAATCTTGAACTCACTACATAGCTCTTTCATCATCTTGTTGTTCAGGTTAGATCCATTATCAGTAATGATCTTATCTGGTACACCATATCGGCATATGAGTTGATTCTTGATAAACTTCACAACCACATGCCTGGTCACATTAGCATATGATGTTGCTTCAACCCACTTAGTGAAGTAATCAATTGCTACAAGAATAAATCTGTGTCCATTGGAAGCTTTTGGCTCTATCATGCCAACAATGTCGATTCCCCACATGGAGAAGGGCCATGGTGACGAAATCACATTCAGAAGTGTTAGGGGAATATGAATCTTATCCGCATAAATCTGACACTTATGGCATTTCTTCACATATTTGCAACAGTCAGACTCCATTGTCAGCCAATAGTAGCCTGCTCTCAACATCTTTCTAGCCATGACATGTCCATTGGAATGAGTACCAAATGAACCCTCATGGACCTCAGTCATCAACAGGTCTGCTTCGTGTCTATCCACGCATCTGAGCAGAACCATGTTAAAGTTTCTCTTGTAGAGTACATCACCATTGAGGTAAAAACTTCCTGATAATCTCGTTAGAGTCTTCCTATCTTTCACAGATGCCCCAGGCGGGTAAATTTGGCTCTGCAGGAAACACTTGATGTCATAATACCATGGCTTATCATCTTTTACTTCTTCTATTGCAAATACATGAGTTGGTCTGTCCAAGCACATCACAGTGATATTGGGAACTTCATTCCAAAGTCTTACCACAATCATTGAAGCAAGTGTAGCAAGAGCATCTGCCATCCGATTCTCATCTCGAGGAATATGATAAAAGTCAACCTCAGTAAAGAATGTTGAAATCCTCCTCGCATAATCCCTATATGGAATGAGGCTAGGCTGATTCGTTTCCCACTCACCTTTAATCTGATTAACAACGAGGGCCGAATCACCATATACATCAAGATGTTTGATCCTTAGATCAATGCACTCTTCCAATCCCATAATACAGGCCTCATACTCAGCCATATTATTTGTGCATTTGAAAGTTAGCCTTGCTGTAAAAGGGAAATGTGTGCCCTGAGGAGTAATAATCACTGCCCCAATACCATTTCCATATTGATTTACAGCGCCATCAAATACCATGCTCCAACGGGAACCAGGCTCTGGCCCTTCATCAAGCGTAGGCTCATCACAATCTTTCATTTTCAAATACAGAATCTCCTCATTTGAGAAGTCATACTGAACTGACTGATAATCCTCAATCGGTTGATGTGCCAAGTGGTCGGCCAAGATACTACCTTTAATAGCCTTCTGAGCTCGATACTCAATATCATACTCAAATAACAACATCTGCCAACGGGCAATCCTCCCTGTTAAAGTAGGCTTCTCGAAGATATACTTGATTGGATCCATTCTGGATATTAACCAAGTCGTATGATTCAACATGTACTGGCGTAAGCGCTTAGCAGCCCAAGCCAAAGCACAACATGTTTTCTCAAGCATTGAGTATCGAGACTCACAATCAGTGAACTTCTTGCTCAAATAGTAAATAGCATAATCTTTCTTCCCTGATTCGTCTTGCTGACCAAGGACACAACCCATTGAGTCTTCAAGAATAGTCAGATACATAATCAATGGTCTTCCTTCCACGGGCGGAGACAGGATCGGAGGCTCAGATAGATACTCTTTAATACTGTCAAAAGCTTTCTGCCAATCCTCGGTCCAATCATGAGACTGATCTTTCCGGAGGAGCTTGAATATCGGTGCACATGTGGCAGTCATGTGGGATATGAATCTGGAAAGGTAATTCAAGCGGCCAAGAAAACCTCGGACTTGCTTCTCAGTTTTGGGTGCAAGAATCTCTTGTATTGCTTTGACCTTTGCAGGATCAACTTCAATACCTCTTTCACTAACGATAAAGCCCAACAACTTACCGGAACGGACTCCAAATGTGCACTTGTTCGGATTCAGACGAAGCTTATATTTCCTCAAACGCTGAAAAAGCTTCAACAGGTGTTCTACATGTTCAACTTCCGTTCTTGACTTCGCAGTCATATCATCAACATACACCTCAATCTCCTTATGCATCATATCATGAAATAAGGTGGTCATAGCTCGTTGATACGTGGCTCCGGAGTTCTTCAAACCGAAGGGCATCACTCGATAACAGGATGTTCCCCAAGGTGTGATGAATGTTGTCTTCTCCATATCCTCGGATGCCATTTTAATTTGATTATATCCGGAAAATCCATCCATAAATGAGAAGACATTGAATTTAGCTGTATTATCTACCAACATATCAATGTGTGGTAGAGGGAAATCATCTTTCGGACTAGCTTTATTCAAGTCTCTATAGTCCATGCACATCCACAATTTTCCGTCTTTCTTAGGCACAGGCACAATATTGGCCACCCATTGAGGATATGTAGAAGTCACCAAAAACCCCGCATCAATTTGCTTCTGAACTTCCTCTTTGATCTTTACTGCCATATCAGGATGAGTTCTTCTGAGCTTCTGCTTCACAGGCACACACTCAGGTTTCAAAGGTAGGAAATGTTGCACAATATCAGTATCTAGACCAGGCATGTCTTCATATGACCAGGAAAAGACATCGACATATTCTCGTAACAACTCAATCAACCCCTTCTTAACAGACTCTTCCAGGAGTGCCCCAATCTTCACTTCTTGCACACAATCCTCAGACCCCAAGTTGACTGTTTCCAGATTCTCAAGATGCGGCTGAATGATCTTCTCTTCATGCTCAAGTAGACGGGTAATCTCGTCAAGGATCTCTTCAACATTATCTTCTTCCGCCTCAAATATAGGGAATTCAAAGTTGGGAGATGGTGTTGGATCATTATGTTCAATGGGTTTGATTAACTTGCATAATGATTTTGGATGTAAAGAGCTTTTAGAATTCAAACAAGGCAAATCATTATGCAGATGAAAAGATTGATTTTATTCTATTTTTAGGGTTTTATGTGATCACCAATTTCATGCAAAAGCGAAAAGGAAAAACAATTGGAAAAACAAACATTTAACATGAATCTATTGAATGAAAATATCATTGTATTTATGCGCCAAGAATGTCATCACTTCTCCTTTTGGCATGGGAGAAGGACTTTTAAACACAATGAACATTACTTTGACTTATGGATAACTGTTGGAATATCCACAGCGACCCAATTATTGCAGATCCCCCCAGGGATGACGAAATTGCCAAAATCCTCTTCGTCCTCTTCCAAGATGGCAGCAGCATCCTCGTCTTGACTGGTGTGGATGAAACCTCCACTCTTGAACAACCCTTGCATTTTGGAAACCCCAGAAGAATAACCTATGCCAGCCCGGGACTTGTTGTCTTTTAACTCAATCATTTGCCCCAAACCAGCAGTTGTGCCATGCTCAATGGCCAACTTTGCATCTTTGTAGGAAGCAAATGAAGAAGTTCCCTTCTTAATAGGCTCAGCAATAGATAAAGCTTGGAACGGAGTTCCAACTTCATCCTCAGCATCTATATAAGAGAAGGAAGACAAATGACTAACCAGGAGAGCCTTTTCTCCCCCTACTACCACCAGCTTCTTATTCTTTACAAATTTCAATTTCTGGTGTAGGGTGGATGTCACGGCGTCCGCCTCGTGAATCCATGGTCTGCCCAAAAGACAGTTATACGATGGGCGAATATCCATAACCTGGAAGGTAATCTGGAAATCACTTGGTCCGATTTTGACTGGGAGATCAACCTCGCCAATCACAGTTTTGTGAGACCCATCGAAAGCCTTCACAACTACTCCACTCTGCCTCATGGGAGGCCCTTGGTATGACAACTTCGAAAGAGTGGTTTTTGGCAATACATTCAACGATGACCCAGTGTCCACCAGAATATTGGACATAGCGTCGTCTTTGCAACCCATAGATATATGTAATGCCAAGTTGTGGTCTCTTCCCTCCTCGGGGAGATCAGAGTCACAAAAACTCAAGTTGTTACAAGCGGTAATGTTTGCAACAATGCTATCAAATTGTTCTATCGTGACATCGTGGTCTACGTACGCCACATCCAACACCTTCTGCAGAGCCTCTTGGTATGGTTCTGAATTAAAAAGCAATGATAACACGGATATTTTGGATGGCGTTTGTAGAAGCTGGTCTACAACGTTGTACTCGCTCCTTTTGATGAGCTTCAGCATCTCATCACAATCTTCTTTCGCATTGCCACTCGGGCCAGCAGAAGCAGGAGTTTTTAACGTATAGGAGAGCTTAACAACAAGTGCCGGATTCGGAGTTCTCACGGCATTCCCAATCGGGCGCTCAACAAAATCAGCATCAACACTTCCTCGAACATCAACTTGAGGCTTTGACGGTGCTGAAAATACACGACCACTGCGGGTCAACCCACTGACATCGGCAATGTTAACAACAGATGAGGAGGACAAGGACACCTCTTTCCCATTTTCCACCGCTACAGCATTGTAGTGATAGGGAACTGCCTTCTTAGAGGAATACGGTACAGGTCCGGCTGGTTTGATGACGAGAGCAGGAGAAGCCTTCTGCTTGCTACCATCATACTTGATGACAACAGGCTCAGGTATCCGAAACACCGGGGAAATTACATTGACTTCGGGCTCATCTTCGTCAACATTTCTATTTTGAAGGATCTCAATGACTCCTTCGTCCAACATCTCTTGCACATCTTTGCGCACCTGGCGACATCCTCTCTGATTGACGGAACAGACTCTACATCTGTCGTGATCATGCTCATAATGGCTATAGTCACACAACAATCTATGCATCTCAACCAGCGATTGCCGGATATGACTGACATATTTCACCTTGTCCTTGCCAGGGCAGCCCTGAACCATATTGACAGACTTCCCATGCTCGGGCAATGGGTTCTTCTTTACGTTCGGACCTACGTCCTCGAAAAACAAAATCCCGCTTCTCACAAGGTCTTGCACCTTGGTCTTCAAGGGATAACAGTTCTCTACGTCGTGTCCGGGAGCAACGGAATGATACACACAATGAAGCTCAGGCTTGTACCACCACTGGGGGTTAGCAGGTACAGCGGAAGGGTCTCGCGGAGTGATCAACTTTCTATCGATCAGAGACGGATAGAGTTTGGCATAAGTCATCGGAATTGGATCAAAGGTGACCCTCTTCCTCTCATAGCTGGTGCTGGCATTACTGTTGTTATTTCGAGGATGATAGGCCTGCTGTTGTGGATGCTGTTGTTGTTGATATTGTTGAGTTTGCGGTTGCTGATAGTGTTGAGCTTCTCTGAAAACAGGTGCTATATGAGCCACCTGATGTTGATTGTTGATCGGGCGAGCAATCTTCCTCTTCACAGAGGGTCTTCTTTTGACATGGGAAGAAATGACATATGCCTCTCCCTCCTTCTTCTTTGCAAAGCTTCCATATCTCTTTGCCGAAGAGCCTTCGTCTCGAGTTAAGCGTCCTTCACGGACCCCCTCTTCCAATCTCATCCCCATATTCACCATTTCGGTGAAGTCTGAGGGAGCACTGGTTATTATTCTCTCGTAATAAAACGAGCTCAAGGTCTTCAAGAAGATCTTGGTCATCTCTTTTTCCTCTAGGGGAGGCACTATATAAGCTGCCAATTCGCGCCATCTCTGGGCGTACTCTTTGAAGGTCTCTTTCTCTTTCTGGGACATCGCCCTCAACTGGTCCCTATCAGGGGCCATATCCATATTGTATTTGTATTGCTTGACGAAGGCCTCGTCAAGATCGTTGAAAGATCGGATGTTCAAACTCTCAAAACCCATGTACCACCGGAGAGCGGCACCAGACAGACTGTCCTGGAAATAATGCATGAGCAGTTGGTCGTTGTCAGTTTGCGTTGACATCTTGCGAGCATACATCACAAGATGGCTGAGAGGGCATGTGTTTCCCTTATACTTCTCAAAGTCAGGCACTTTGAATTTAATAGGGATCTTCACGTTAGATACAAGGCACAACTCAGCAACACTTTTACCAAAGAGGTCTTTCCCCCTCAAAGTTTTCAGTTCCTTGCAAAGCTCAAGGAATTGGTCCTTCATATCATCCATCTTTTCATAAACGTCTGGGCCCTCAGATGGCTCAGAGTGGTAAATGGTATCTTCGACCCTTGGTAACGTGTGTACAACGGGCGGTGGCACTGAAAGGATCGGGCTAGATGCCGGCAGAGAAGCAAGAGTAGGGGCGAAACCCTCTGGTACAAAGTTGGGGGCATTCCCCAAGGGAACCCGGATGGCATAGATGGCGGAAAATGAGTCGTTGCAGTAGGCACAGTAGAAGTCACGATCTCAGAAATGACAGTCCTCTGGGGAGGAGTTGATGGCATTGGAGAAGATTGGCTCTGAGCGGCCAAGAATGACTCCATCAAGGCAGTCAACCTGGCTACTTCCTCCTTCAGCTCGCGGTTTTCTTATTCTAGATGATCCATCAGTCTTGAAGAATTGGCTCTTGTGTAGTACCGGTGAGTCAGCTTGTCTTCAAAATAAATGAAGAACATAGAGTTAGACCATAGGACAAGAAGCCGGGAATAAAACCTGCTTATGCACATGATGCATGCAATGCTTGTGCATATGATTTGTTTTTATTTCAGAGGAATTTTAGAGTTCTATTTGCAAATATTTGGAAGTATTAAACATTTATCATATATGAAAGTATCTTGTCACTAATATCTGGAAAATAGTTTTACATCAAAGAAGTACAGCATTGGTAACCATATACAAGAGAAATAGAAAATAATCATCCTATGGGTCCCTAGAAACAATCATCTAAAGCTCGGGACACAGGAAGATAAGATGCACGAATCCTCTGCACCTCTTCCTCATAGGCTGCCTCCATATCTGCCTTCTCCTTGGCGAGTCGATCGTACTTCCTCTTCCAAAACTTGGAAGACTGAGGAAGTAGAGAAGTCCATGTATCATTAGGATCATCAATAACCTGATGCTCGAGGAACTCAATCAAAGCATCCTTTTCCTTGATATGCTGAAGCAACTCTTCTCGTTCACGGATCCAGGCACGTGAACGGTCTTCGTCTCTCAACTCCTCTACTCCTTGATCAGGGAGGGTTGAAGGCCCAACCATAACCAAAGGAGTATGTCTTGGATACTCGTACGGCATGAGATACTCAGACGCTCTCTTCCAAACCCAAGCAGTGTAAGGCTCTAAAGCGACACAGTTCTTAGGTCCCAACTCATTCCTTCCTTTCCTAAGAATCTTGCGCCAAGCGCGGATCATCCTAGCTTTCAAGCCTTGGGGATCTTTACCCTCCTGAAAGAACACACCCTCCAACAGAATGTTATTGGGTTTATCCTTTAGGGGGAACCCAAGCTGACGTCGTGCCAAAACAGGGTTGTAGCTAATCCCACCACATGTACCAAGAAGAGGCACATTCGAGAATTCACCACAAGAGTCGATAATCTGCACACCATCATACACACGATTGTACCAAGAGATATCATCATTAGTGAGAGACATAAGCCTCGTGGACCACCGTAGACATCCCTTGTTCTCTTTGAAAGCGACCGTCTACGGTAAGTGAGAAATAAACCACTTATACAACAGAGGCAAACAGCACACAATGGCGCCACCACCCTTTGTGTTCCTCATATGCAAATAAAAATAAGTGTCACCCAACAGAGTCGGAACGGGATTAAGAGTAGAGAAAATCCTAATAGCGTTCACATCCACAAACTTGTCGATGTTGGGGAACAACACTAACCCATAGATGAGAAGTACAAATATGGCCTCAAAGGCGTCCTCGCTCATGGCCTTCCCATACATAATAGCTTGAGTAATGAGGAACTCAAAAGGGAGACCTTGAATTCCACCTTTGGTAGTCATATGAGCACCAACCAGAGATTCATCTATATGCAACATGTCTGCTATCTCTTGAGAAGTAGGAATACTCTCCAAGCCACTGAACGACAACTGGTCTATAATAGGTATACCCACAAGATAGGCATACTCCTCAAGCGTGGGTAAAAGCTGAAAATCCGGAAATGTGAAGCAACGGTACAGAGGATCATAAAACTGCACCAATACACTCATCAACCCTTCATCCACCTGAGTAGTCAGAAGGGGAAGAAGCTTCCCAAAACGAGCCTTGAAACCCAAGGGATCTAGTACATAGGATGTCAAATTCCTTAACTCTTTCAAATCTGGTTGTCTGAAACTGTACTTCTTTGTATTCCTTCTTTGTCTTTCCATGTCTGAAAAATTTGCAAATAGACCTCTTAAGTTCCTTGAAAATCTTCTTCATTATTGATGATATGGATGCAAATGGGTGCATGAATGCATGAATGCAACAATCACACTCAAGGATCAAGCAAAGCACACCAAACAAAGGTCATGGGATGGATCATGTCATCCTTAATATCAATCATCCATTTTGGTGGATTATGGTTTACACCTTATCAACACCCAAGTTCCATTGATATTAAGGACACATGAACGGATCAACCACGAATCAAGGGTTTGTTGCGAGTCACGAGCATGGAGTTTCGGTTAAGAACCACCCAAAGGGAGTGTGCTAGGGTTTAAACCTGCCAAACATGTTCTACAAGAGGTTCCCATAGTCATCATCCCATCTTTCGGATATTATCGGAGAAACGACTACTCGTATTCCAAAAATATTCTCAAGAGAGACTCTTATGAGTGTAGTATCGCGTAACAATCGTATCAAATCTTACACATGAACGAATTTCGCACTACATCCTAAGAATAAGCCAAGATGGGCTTGGTAAACTAAGGTCCTTGGCTTCTAAGGTCTATATTGGAAAGAGTAATGTCTAACCACAACTACTTGTGTGACATTATTGATCCCAATATAACCTCCACCAAGTGAATGGACTTGCAAGTTAACTTGCTAAGGAATAACTCTACACAAGTCAACAAGACTACACCATTCTCCTATCCTAAGTGCACTTGAGTCCGGGTATAGAACTCATCTCACAAAGATCACCAAGCATACAAGGAATTAATATTCAAGCAATTCAATCATTACGTACAACACAGTAATCCCAAATTGCACAAAAATATATCACAAAACCATATACACAACAATACAACAAAAATGAAAAGTAGGCAAAACCCACTAGGCAAATGTTTTCCCCAGCAGAGTCGCCACTTTTTTGTAGCGGGGTATTCGTTACCATTAGAGATATTGACTAAATCCAAGGTAAATCATACAAGTCGGGTCGCCACCGCACTTTTATTTATCCAAAGGAATGGTTAGAAAGCGAACAAAAACCTAAAAGTTTTATCAAATCAAAAACTAGTAAAAGAGAGTCAAGGATCTGGGTAAGGGGGTTGGTTATGCAATGGGAAGGTGTTAGGCACCCAAAACATCATAGGTACTCCTAGGGAGCCCTTTTCACACTTGTTGTAAGGTTTGTATTTTTGTGAAAATTTGTTGTGCAAACATGATTGAATAGATGAGAAGAGAATATACAAGTTATTTACATTTTGGTGTTTGGATGGATGAACCCATTGCCTACGTACCATCTTAAAAAAGATTAGGATCAAAACCTCGTATTTCGGGGTAAAAATCTCAAAATGAATTGGTGAATTGATTGGTCCAAAAGCCTTGAGGTCTTTTGTTATCCAAGGGAGAAAACTCAACCTAAAACCACAAATCCACCATGTGAGGATAGCTTCAACATGCTAGTGAGGGGTTAACCCTATAATAAGCATGGAAGACTCATTGTCCATCACTAAGGATAGAGGTGAGTATTATATCTACCTCAAGGATAACTCAAACCTAATAGCTAAAGGTTATGGAAAATTTGATTAAGAAAGTGGCCATTGAAACCACAAAAGGACATTTGAATGGGTTATATTTACCAATGAAAAGTATGTACAAAATATGGTCAAAGTTGACTTAGAAGTTCAATTCAAAATAAGTATTAAGAAAAGAAAGTTTGAAAATCAAAAGCATAAGGCTTAGGTTTCTAATGTTGAAAACAAGTATTAAATGTTTGCACAAAAGCTTTGGCTTGGGTTAGAGTGGAGGGAAGAAGAAGAATGGCTAAGATCCTAAGCAATGCAAATGGTGAGGGATAAGAAACAAAACCACAAAAAGGAGTTCCTCTCTTGAGATCATATGGATGATCCAAGTAGCTCCCATCCTTTGGAGTAAGCAATCACATAAGCATAAACTCAAGCAATCAACAATCAAATGAACTCTTGGAAGGTTCCTCAATGTCTTGAATCTCTCTCTCTTAGGAGCTCATGGTAATGGTTCCTCAATTTGGCTCAAGTGGAAATCCCTAGCACAAAGAAACACACACATCAAAAGGTTCTATTAACAATCAAAGAATGGACAAGAGGGAGTTTAGAATATGGTCCTTTCAATGTTCATCTTCAAGCTTTAAGCATTCTAAAGGCATGAGGCCTAGTTGCTTTTTTTATCATTTAAGCATTCTAAAGGCATGAGGCCTAGTTGCTCTTCAAACTCCATTAGCTTGGGTAAAGTCCTAAGATCTAAGTCCATTTTGTCCAATTCTTTGCATTTGGTTCACAACAAACAGACAAACACAAGCACAAAAGATATATATACAATTATATGCTCAAGTGAGCAAAAGGCAAATGGCATTAACATAAACATGTGCTCAAGCGAGCAAAGGAAAAAGCAAATGGATAATATGTGCAAGAATAGTAAATTGCATAAAAGTAAAGAGCAAAAGTAAATGTTAATGGTTAATAGTTAGTGTTAGTAGTTAGTGTGCCATAAGGCAAATTTAGCACTATGTTAAGCAATCGTAATTGGACTTATATAGAAGTCACAACTATCTGAGGCCGGTCAATAATAATGTAGGCAACAACACAAGTTAGAAGTCTTGATTAGTGAACCAATTTCCAACAACTTGCCATGCCAAAAAGAAGAAGAGAATTGATCTTGTATTGGTTTAAGCCTTGTGCATGATTTAGGAAACAACCTATCCTTAATGCAAAGCCATTCACTTGATCAATTGATCAAGATGAATTAGATTTGAATCAAGGAAGATTAAGTCTCCCTAATCAATGCTAACTTATCAACCTTCAACTCATTGATCAAAAAAAAGAAAAAAGAAGAAGAAGAAGAAGAAAGAGATGAATAATGGAGAAGGAAATGGAAAGAATAAAGTGCATAAGGTGAAATAAAATGTACCAATCCATGTGTGTTGACCAAGTGACATTGAAAGTCAAAGTCAAACAATGAGAAACCAGAAATGGGATGAAGATTGGATGTCAAATAATAAGCAAAATATTTTTGGCATTTTTAATATTAAATATAAACTTGAATTTAAAATAAAAGAAAGGTCAAACTTCAAAATCACTTCAAATCAACCTTGAAAGGTCCAAGTGATTTATCCCAAGTTCAACAAGGTCAAACAAAGTTTGACAAAAAATTTCAGCATTTTTAAAAGTCAGAAACTATTTTTAATCAATTAAAAATGAATAAAAAATAACCTAATTGAACTAAAATCTCAAATAAATCTCAAATCAATTGAAAAATTGATGAGAATATTTTTCATAGATCTATCATCATTCAAATAGGTTAGGACAATATTTTTGTATTTTTTGAATATCAAAAACTATTTAAAATGAATTAAAAATAACCAGAAAAGAGAAAATTCACAAAAAATATCAAATGACAAAATAAAAAATATTAAAAATCAATTTTAGAAACTAGAATTTATTTGGAGAAGAATGCAATTGGTCCCATGTTTTTTGGATTTAAAATGAAGAAGATATGAATTTTTGAAAATAAAGGAAATAAAAGAAATTAAAACAGAAATTAATAAAATCGAAAAAACCAGAAGCGTCTGATCAAGCCTCATTAATTGACGTGGCTGATCAGACGCTCCACATGCGCGCTTCCATGGTAGGCTTTAGTCAATGCGAAACATGTGGCATTATTGAAAGTAAAAAAAATGCATGGCTGAGATTAAAACGTGGGAGATGCATCCAACGATCCAGATTGAATATGGCATGGTGGACGGTGGCCAGCGCCACCGTCTTCTCCGACGAGCACTCAAGCTCCGGCCAGAGTTGCAGGTCCTCCAAACTCAACCAAAATCCACGATCTAGGTACCAAATTAAAGCTGGGGTGATGTACATCACCCCTGTACCATCCATTTCTACTCTAGATCTCCATAGTGAGAGAAATCAGAGGTTGAAACTTGATGGTGTTCATCATGAACTTGTTAGATTTTGAAAATTGAATGCACAACAATGATGCCTCTATGGAGAGGACTTTAGAAAACACAATAGCCAAGCAAATAGGTCAAGAAATAGTGAGTTTCGAAGAAAAAACCAGTTGAAGAGAACCTTTGAATTGTGGTGATCTGAGCTTGCTTCCTTGCTTCCTTTGGCCAAACAGAAGTACAATGGACTATGAGAGAGAGGTCTAGGAACTTTAGATCTAGAAATTCAACCAGATTTAGTTGAATTTCAGATCTGAGAAATTTGAATGAAAATGAAATAGTTCCTTTGGTGAGAGGTTTGGTTTTCAATTCAGCAGCATTTCAGGTTGATTCATGGATCATTTCAAGTGAAGCAAGCAAGTGTATTTATAGTAGAAGCTGATGCAAGGAGGTGGAAAATCCGTGTGCATGGCAAGAGGATCTTCATTGCATGGGCTTGCATGATCATGTAGAAGGCCCAAATCCAATGCCAAATGCAATCTGAAGTACAATTGAGCTGAAATGGACGTGTAGTTGGCAAATCATAGACTTGTGTAATGAGTTTCAACATGTTATGCACAATTATGCCTAAAACTTCTCCTCTTCGAAAATGCCATTTGCCAAATCCAAACATGGGCATTTGACTAATGGTTGGAAAGGTCTTGATGTAAGGAACAAATGTTATGTTGGGAAAAAATCCTTTTGAAGTGTGGAAATTAGTGAATTTTGAATTTAAAGTGTAAGGTGCAAAACATGCAAAGGTGAGGTTTCCAAATTTGGACAATGTTAGAGCCCCTCTGTCTTGATGATGCAAGCCTCAAATGAGAAAACCTACAACATCGAAGTTGTAGATCTTTTCAAGACAATAAAAATGGACTTACATTTTGCATCATTTAGATTTTTGATGAAAGAGTTATGGACACTTGAAGTTGGACTTTTTTGCCTTTCAATGCATTTGGTCCAAAGTGACCTATAATATATTGTATTGTCAAATGTATTTCCTTTGCGATTTTGAAATTTTGTTCAACATAACATTTGAAGTAGACATCTTAGGCATTCCAATGCATTTTATCCCACCTCAAAATCATAAAAAATGAATGAGTTATGTTCTTGGGAAGTTGACCCAAAATTAGGGTTTCAGTCAAAATGACCTATAATGTATTGGAATGGGAGATGACCTTCCAAGCTTCAAATAAATTTTTGATGAACATGAAAGTTGTTCATATTGTCTTTAGGAACATTTTTTATTTTGGGATCATCTCCATTTGACCAACACTTAAAAAGTTAGGTCTCAGTGTATTTCAAAATAATCAGATGAATTGACTGATCAACTTCTCAAGTCCATGACTCATATCTTGATGAATTGATGATTGAGGGCACTCAAATATGTTCAAATATGCATGAAATGATGAATTAAATAAACTTACATTGATTGTATTTGATCATGGGCTGAGGTTGCTTCAAGAGCAAGGCATTGTGGATGATCTGATGAACTAAGGTTTCCTTGGGGAACAAACCCCAAACCATTTGACTTGCTTTGATCAAAATGATGAATTGAGATGCTAGGGAGGCATGTTTGATGGATGAGAGATTTGGGAACCATTGCCATGTTTGCTATCATCTTCACTTGGCCATATCTCTACACAAAGGATCTCCTTGAAGCTCTTGACTTTGTGATTGCTCAAGCTACAAACAAGAAATGTTAGTGACATATTTTTGTGCTTTTGGTTAGTAAATAAAATAAGAAAAGCAATAATATTCAATTCAAGCATGCTTGGTGATCTCAAACCACTCACAAGAGGTCACACCCAAAGGTAAAGGGAACCAAGATGCTTATGATCATTGAGGCAATGCAAATGCAATGTTATGATGCCATGAGGGATCTTAGGGAAAAAATTGGGGTCTTACACACTGGCCTGGGTAGTGGGCCTTTTACCTCATAGTAACATCCCACCTAACCTGCAAACAGAAAATCTGGCAACCAGCACCACAACAGTATCCAAAGCATGGAGAATAATTGAATGCAATGAATGTAATGAACAAGTGCAAAAAAAACAAAGAAATAAACACCCAAGAAAGAGAAACACAAACAAGAGCAAGGACTGACTTGCTTAGGGTCCCCGAGTCTCCAGCTGGCGTATCTCGAAAAACACGCGCACAAAACAAAGTCGCCACCAATATTATTTATCCCATAAAAGGGAAAGGAAACACTGAATAAACCTAAAGAAGGATGAATCTGGTGATCTTGCAACCAAAAGACGGGTAAAGGAGTCGATTATGCAAGGGGAAGGTATTAGCATCCCTCACGTCTGTAGTACTCTACAGGATTCACTCTTGTTGTTCTAATCAAAAGGGTGTGTTTATTCTAAGACTTACTACTAAAAAGGGGAATGCATGCAGAAATATTGAATTATTTACAAATAAAAAGAAAGTTTTTATTATTGAGCTCGCTTAGGTTTTGCAACCCAATGCCTACGTATCAATGAAGAGTCAGAGCACCATAGTTCTTCTAAATTTTTTTGGTTTGTTGGTGCTTTTTATGGGTAACCATCCTTATTGAAAATTTTCATAAGAAAATCCAAGAGGCAAAAGAAGTTTGATTGGTTGAGTATTTTGTTGAAAGAATACATCAAATGATCCACCCAATGGAGATGGTATCTGAGTACTTCTCTCTTATTGTTGAAAGATTCAATTCAAGTAACATTAGCATGTTTTTTGGATTTTAATTAAGAAAGTGGATTTTGTTTTAGAAAGAAATGCAAAGAGGAAAGGAAAATCTAAAGGGATTCTGAAGAGAAACCTAATGTGGACATGCAATAGTGGTCAGATAAAAGGGGAACATTTTCCTAAATTAGCATGCAAAGATAGACTTATGATTAAGGATCAAGGGGAATACCTAATGTTGTCATGCTTCGTTAACCAACCTAAAGTCCACTTTAGTTCAATCTTAACCAAGAATGAACCAAAGAAATCCTGTGGGGAACATGTTACCCACACAAGGAAAAGAGATTAAATAAGAAGACAAATCCATATCAAGTCATGGTGAAAGTAAATAATGCAACTCATATCAAGTCATGGAAGAATAAATGAAGCAATAAAAATCCATATTAAGTCATGGAAAAAATATACAAACAATAGCAATCCATATCAAGTCATGGGAGAAGGTAAAAGCAAATACCAATCCATATCAAGTCATGTAAGAGATGAAGTAGAAGACAAGTTATCAAATCAAGATGGGGTCTAAGAGTAATGAAAAAGGTCATTCAAACTTCACACACAAATCAAAGTCAAGTAACTTGATAAACAAGTAAAGATATCATCCTAGAAAAGGAATCCTTTATCAACCAGATGAACAAAGATTAAAAAGGGGATACTCATAGGTCATAGGACATTGGAAAAATCTTCTTCAATGCATCAAATACAACTTCTAAACTTCAAAAGGTATCAACCAAAACCATAAGCTCTAAGTTCAAGCATAACCAAAGTTAAAAGATGGACATCATCCAAACAAGGAGTCTTTTGTCCAAAGTAAAAGGCAATGTGAAATGGAATTGAGACATCAAGAAATATAATGAGCACAATATCAAGATACCCAAAGAATGTATCCAAAACTCCTAAGAGCTTCACCATTTATCAAACCCAAAACTAGGTCAAGAAAGAAAAGAATATAGCTCTTAATATGTCATCATGATGAATGGTAATGGAGTACCACTCAAGAAATTATAAAATCAAGACATAAGATTGCCAAGACCAAGTAAAAACTAAGTGTAGGCAATAGAAATAAAATCCATTGGACTCATAGTTATTCAAGGTAGAATGCACAAGACAAAGTCCAACTGAGGCCTCCTAGAGCAAGTAAGAAGTAACCAAGATAAGTAAGCAAAGAAAAACCAAGTGGAGATGCTCAAAATAGTTTACATGGGTGGATTTAAGTCTCCTAGATGATGGTGATGAAGTCAAGGGGGGGGGGGGGAGGGGAGATCCCCAATGGTTACACAAATGTAATTCAAAACAAATAAACCAAATGCACAAATGTGACACAAGGAAACAAGCATGTCCTTCATAATTTCAAGAAAAATAGTTAGAAGCAAAAATAAATTATAAAAAATTAACCATAGAAATATGAGGTCAAAATCACAATATAACCTTGGGATACTCTCAAAACCATTTGTAAAGTATGTTCAAGTAATTAAATCATCTAGACTAGCACAAGCAAGTAGTCACTACAAAGATGCCTTCAAAAATAGATTCAAAATTGACTTAAAATTATCAACCAAAGCAAGAATGAAAACTTAAAAGGCCTATATGCATATGTCTACTAGTGTGTAAAACTATGGGTCAAAACTTGAAAAAAAGAAGAAGATTAAAATCACCTAAACAAAGTAAGCTAGCATAGAAACATATATATAATTAAAAATGATGAAATAAATTAAAAAATAAATAAATAATATGAAAAATTAAATAACACTTGAAATGGTCTTTATGAATTTCACTAATATTTATTGACCTACAAGAAATAATTTAAAAAGAATTAAATACAAGAAAAATAAAAATAAATGGTAAATAAAAGAGAGGGGTGCATTAGTAAACCTAAGAAAACACTAACCAATGTGTAATTATGCTGATGGGCTCAGAAACGGGTGGTGTGAATAGCGAAACAACTAGGCCCAACGACCATACCAACCCAAAGCTTCATTTTTGGTCGCTTGACAAATGAAAAGGGAAATAAAATGTACAAAACATGTGAACCTAGTCATCAATCGGTCACACCAACCGTAAGTCATTAAAAGACAAAACGCAACCCAAACCAATCAAAAACAGCCAGTACTTCGTCCCCGACCTTAAGCCATGCAATATGAACCCTAAACCCGATTCTGCAAGCAACACTTCCAACCCTAATATCCTATTCTACAGTGCATGAAAACACAACAACTCAAAAGAAAAAACATAGAACTTATGGGGAACCACAATGTCATTTCAAACCAAATTCAAAAATAAGGTCTAGTTTAAGAGAAAAGTGGCATGAAAGTTAGAGAAAACTCATTATAACCAACTTTCAACAAGCTCAGTATATCACATGTTTGAGTATGCAGGCGAAAACAATGCAATGAAACAACTTCAATCAACACTCTTAATCATCTATGGTATATGCATGCTTCAAAATGGATATGATATGAAGAAAATATAACCTACCTAGTGGAGAAAAGTCCACTGCTTCTTGATTCCAAGTGAGCTGCAGAAGCAAGACCAATGAAGCTTGGTTCTTCTCTCCAAACAAGGATGGTTTTGGATTAATAGAAAAGATGAATAAAAAAAATGAAGTAAGTAAAGGATTTTGTGAAGTGATGCAACTCCTAAATTTTTTCTCCAAAGTGATATCTCTCCCCCTTAACTAGGTTAAATTTCACTTATATATCCTTCCTCGATGAAGTGTTATGCTTTACCTTTTGTACACAAACGTTGGAGGGCAAACTGGTCCAAAAAGTAGCTGAGTCTTTTGGATGCAAAACTGTGTTTGACTTGGGAAGAATAAAAATATTATGTCGTCTTTTGGATGTTCAGATGCAGTAGGAAAGGGACATCTCTTTATAGCTTGGAAAGAAGTGTGCATGAAGCAAGCTTGGTCAAAAACACATCTCCTTCATTTGGAAAACCTGATGCATGACATGCATGCATGGGATAACATGTTGCTTGGCCAAAAGGAGTAAGGATTGAAGTGTAGTTGAGTGAAAAATGGCCTTACTGCAAAGGAGAGTGATGGATTCGACCAAAGAGATGGTTTAGAAAAGCTTGCAACTTGGTGATATTGAGCCAACATAACTCCATGCTCTCTTGGCCAAAAGGTTTGAATTGGAGCTCTTTCGAAAGAGGGGAATAAGAGGAATAAATTTTATGTTGAGGTAGAATCCTAATAGGGTCTAGAACCTGGTAGAAAATGATCATGAAGCATGTGGTTTGGAAAGAATGAAAACTTGGAAACATTTCACTAAGTACATAACTCATTCAAACAATCCAAAGCCATGACTTGTGAGAGTGATATCTCAAGCTATGGTGATCCAAATGATTTGCTCTTGGAAGGAATGGAAAAAAGGGATTTAATACTTTAACTTTCATGTTGGAAACCAATTTAGATGAAGCCCTTAAGATCTTGAAAAATTGCAATGAAGAATGCTTGGTAATCCTGACTTGGATACTTAGAAAATTTTTAAGTCTTGGAACAAAAGGATGAAATTGGAACACCCTAATTTCCACGACCATATCTTGGGCCATGATGATCCAAATGGCTCAATCTTGGTACCTCCTTGAAGCTTTGATGAAAGAGAACAAAATCCATGTTAAGACCAACTTGGTTTGGAGTCTTGATCATGTAGAACAAAGGTCATGTAAGTAGTTGTTCACTAAGGCTAAACTTACCAAAAATAGTAAGTTTCGAAACCCTAGTTTCCAAATTAAGCAACTTTCCATAATTCTTGATTTTTGATGAATATCTTGACTTTTCTTGATAAAATTTCTCATATAGACCAATTTTGACTTAAAGAACACAATATTCCCCAAAAAGATCAAAAATTGACTTTTTAACCTGCTCAATTGACTTTTCCCCAATTGAATCAAATCAATAATCATCTGACCAATTGAACCTCTTACAAATGGAATTAATGACCAATACTTTACTCATAGACACTTAGGGATACATAGAATATTATGGAATCAAGGTTTGCTCAAAATTTCAGAAATAAACTGATTTTATCACAAACCCTAATTTTAGCCAAAAATGACAAGATACAAGTGCAGATCCTTAAAACCTTGATTCTTCTAGGGAAAGTGGGAAGAAATTTGGAACAAGGATGTCTTGCATGATAATAGGATGAATATGATCCAAAATTGGTCCATGAGTATGCCACATACTAATATAATCAAAGTTTCTCGCTCAGCAATCAAGGGATGGGAGAGTGTGATCCAATTCCATCTTCTTGCAATTCTCATTCAACCGAAGAAGTAATGGACCCTTTGAAATATTTTATGGTATGGAGAAACCCTTATGGCTTGAATGATCAAGAGGGTGAGGATATCCCAACCCTCTTAGATTAATTGTCACTGCTCTCTCTTCCAAAGCTTGAAGAAGGCCACAAGAGAGATGCATTGATCTCAAAAACAATGAACCAAAGATATGCATGAATGTATGCAATGATAAACATGAGCCAAATATAGTACAAAAGTAAGAGGGTAAATTTTGGGGTACAAAACGGTTCACACAGAATTTTGAAGCTAAAACTAACTTGGGTCTTGGAGTTCTAACTTTGCAGGTATGTCCCGCGTCGTCGTACTGGAGCTCAACATCATAAGTTCAAGACACTACATTCACCAACTGCATCCAAGTGGTTAAGTGAAATAAATTACACCATAAGGTGGAGTTCACTTAAGTGAGATTTTTTAGATTAGAGCCCACACAAGTGGTTCTATAAATATAACCATTATGCAATGCTTTCACATTTGATAAAATTTAGTTTTGAGACCTAGTTCTATTCTCTCTCTCTCTCTCTCTCTCTCTCTCTCTCTCTCTCACGAACACAATCACTCATCTGAGTAGAGGCGTCTTTATTTGTTCACCGCTTTTGAGTGTTCAACCGATTCTCCATCAATGATTTTAATCGCCACAAGAGGTAACCCTTTCAATTACTGGTCATGCTCATTCATAAGGATTACTTAAGGGAAAATTTTGTTCCCGGATGCATATTGTAACTCAATTTCCCTTGAGTGTTGACCTACCCTAGGATAACATCACTTCCAAGAACTGGCTGCATCTCACCAACTTTATAACTATTTGAACGATTCCTTACCAGATATATCAATCATATATACATTTTCTTAAAATAATTATTTTATTGTTTTCTTGCAATGGTTTTTTACTTTTATTTCACATAAATAGGGAACTTGTTAAAATGAGTATTTTGTTATTATTGATACATGATGTAAATATAATAGCTTTCATGCAAGGCTACTATTATTTGTGTTTTGAATTATTATTGTTGATATTGTAATTGGTCATATATTATTCTTTTTCTTTATACTTTTGACATTATTTAGAGTTTGGTTAATATTTGTTAATAAATTAATAAAAATAATTGAAAAAAAACTAGATTAAAGAAAAATATATAACAATACCATCAAAACTTAAATATAGTATTTTATTTTAAACTTATTTTGATGGCGTTTACAAATAGTTTGAGAAAATTGTACAATTATCCAGTACAACAACATTGATTTGCAATACACTTGCCAACCTGTGAAATCTTTTTTTGTTGACAATAATTGCTACAACCTGAATCATTATTTGGACATGGACCTTGTCCAATGCAATAAGTCCATGATGATTGTGAATCAATGACTCCTCCTGAGATAAATACATTATTGTAAGATTTTGTGTACACATAAGTTTTTTGAATTTATAATGTCATTTTAAATGGCAGAATATTATACTCTCTCTATCATAAACAAATTGAAAAATATAATTAATTGTTAAATAAAAAAGAAAAAAATATGAATTAACCCAATGAAACACCATGTAATATAATAATTTGAATTTTGCAACTTTTAAATAGAGTACCTGATGTCAAAACAAATGCAATCCATAACATTGCAATGAAAAAATGCACTTTGTTGATACCAATAGTCATCTTCTCTTCTTTTAAAATATGAGAAAGGAGAATTTATCATACACTACTTATAGAGATTTCTAATAACTTTTTAATAAATAATTTATTTTGAAATGGAAATAAAATCTCTTCTTTTCAATTTTTTTTACCTTTTTGAAATGTTAAAAGCAAATGCATTAATTCGTTCAAAAAATAATTTTAAAATATAAGAATCAAAAATTGATTAACCCAGTCAAAAAATGCATTGAATACAAATAGTGTTTATGAATGAAAAACAATATATACTCTAAAATATTAGGAGAAATTTTTAAGTGTTCTGGACCGGCTAAAGGCCAAAATAGATGAGACGAAATTCATCTCAAATCGAGTCCACTTGACCCAAGATATAAAGGTCAAATCACACAGAAACTTGAATCTTGAACCGACTTGGGATTTGGAGTGCCAACCTTGCAAGTCCATCTTGCGTCGTTGTAGTGGAATCAGTATCACCAGTTTAAGACACTTTATTCACCAACTGCATCCAAGTGGTTAAGTGAAATAAATTACACCATAAGGTTGAGTGCACTTAAGTGGGTTTTTTTTTGGATTGGAGTCCACACAAGTGGTTCAATATATAGAACCCTTATGCTATGCTTTCACACTTGATAAAATTTGGTTTTGAGCCCTAGTTCTACTCTCTCTCTCTCTCTCTCAAAGTCTTCATTCGTATCAGCTAGTATTAAGATTGAATATTCTTTGTTCGTGTGGACTAAGTAGAGGCGTTGATCTTTGTTCAAAGCTTGGGAGTTTTCATCTGATTCTGCATCAATGAATTTGATCACCACAAGAGCTAATTGTTTTTATCATTGGTCATGCTTATTCGTAAAGACGACTTAAGGGGAAATTTTGTTTTTCGTTGCATATTGTATCTTGATTTTTCTTCAGTGTTGACCTACCCTAGGATAACATATAATTAATAAAAGTTATAGAAGCGAGATCGTCTGGTGATAAAACCAATTATACTCTGACATCTTTCTATTTGTACCATTCAAGCGTCAGAGTTTTTACATATACTCTCCTATCGAAGCAACATAACACTAACAACATCATATCAGGAATTGCTAGCATTTGACTAACATCATAACTATTTGAATGATTCCTTACCACAAATATCAACCATATATACATTGTCTTTATATAATTATTTTATTGTTTTATTGCAATGATTTTTTATTTTTGTTTCGCACAAATAGTGAACTTGTTCAAATGAGTATTTTGTTATCATCGACACATGATGTAAATATAATAGGTTTCATGTAAGGCTATCATTATTTGTATTTTGAATTATTATTGTTGATATTGTGTTTGGTCATACTATTATTCTTTTTCTTTATACTTTTGACATTATTTAGAGTTTGGTTAATATTTCTTAATAAATTAATAAAAATATTTGAAGAAAAACTAGATTAAAGAAAAATATATAACAATACTATCAAAACTTAAATATAGTATTTTATTTGAAAATTATTTTGATGGCGTTTACAAATAGTTTGAGAAGATGGTACAATTATCCACTACATCAACATTGATTTGCAATACACTTGCTAACCTGAGAAATCTTTTTTTGTTGACAAAAATTGCTACAACCTGGATCATTATTTGGACAGGGACCTTGTCCAATGCAATAAGTCCACGAGGATTGTGAATCAATGTTTCCTCCTGTGATAAATAGATTATTGTAAGATTTTATGTGCATATAGAAATTTTGAGTTTATAAAGTCTTTTTAAATGGAAGAACATTATACTCTCTCTATTATAAACAAATTGAAAAACATTATTAATTGTTAAATGAAAAAGAAAAACTATGAGTTAACCCAATAAAAAACAATGTAATATAATAATAGGAGTTTTGCAGCTTGTAAATATGACACCTGATCTTAAAACAGATGCAATGCATAACATTGCAATGAAAACTGCACTTTGTTGATACCAATACCCATTTTTTCTTCTTTTACAATATGTGAAAGGAACATCTTTTAGGCACTACTAATAAAGATTTCTAACAACTTTTTAATAAATAATTTCTTTTAAAATGGAAATAAAATCTGTTGTTTTAAATTTGTTACCTTTTTTAAATGTTAAAAACAAATGCATTAATTCGTTCAAAAAATAATTTTAAAATATAAGAATCAAAAATTGATTAACCCAATCAAAAAATGCATTGAATACAAATAGTGTTTATGAATGAAAAATAATATATACTCTAAAATATTATGACAAATTTTTAAGTGTTCTGGACCAACCAAAGGCCTAAATAGCTGAAGCGTAATTCATCTCAAATCCACTTCATTTAACCCAAGATATAAAGATCGGTTCACACAAAACTTTGATGCTAAAACTTACTTGGGCCTTAGAGTTCTAACCTTTTAGGTCCATCCCAGATCGTCGTACAGGAGATCAAGATCACAACTCCATTCACCAACTGCATCCAACTGGTTAAGTGAAATAAATTACACCATAAGGTTGAGGGCACTTAAGTGGGATTTTTTTAGATTAGATCCCACACAAGTGGTTCTATAAATAGAACCATTATGCAATTCTTTCACACTTGATACAATTTGGTTTTGAGCCATACTTCTATTCTCTCTCTCTCTCTCTCTCTCTCTCTCTCTCTCTCTCTCTCTCTCTCTCTCTCTCTCTCAAAATCTTTATTTGTATCATCTAGAGATTAGATTGCAGATACTTTGTTTGTCTGGACTGAGTAGAGTTGTCTTTATTTTTTCACCGCTTTTGAGGGTTCATCAGTTTCTCCATTAATGGTTTTAATCGCTACAAGAGGTAACCGTTTCTATTACTGGTCATGCTCATTCATAAGGATCACTTAAGGGAAAATTTTGTTCCCTACTGCATATTATAACTCAAAAAAGTGATTGAAGGAGGAACGTCTGATGACAAAACAAAGTATACTCTAACATATGTCTATTTGTACAACTAAGCATCATATTATTTGCATGTACGCTATCGAAGCAACATAACACAAACAACATCACTTCCCAGAAGAGACTGCATCTGACCAACTTCATAACTATTTGAACGATTCCTTACCAGAAATATCAATCATATATACATTTTCTTTAAATAATTATTTTATTGTTTTCTTGCAATGGTTTTTTACTTTTGTTTCAAATAAATAGTGAACTTGTTAAAATGAGTCTTTTGGTATTATTGATACGTGATGTATATAATAGCTTTCATGTAAGGCTACTATTATTTGTGTTTTGAATCATTATTGTTGATATTGTGTTTCTTCATATATTATTCTTTTTCTTTATACTTTTGACATTATATAGAGTTCGGTTAATATTTGTTAATAAATTAATAAAAATAATAGAAAAGAAACTAAATTAAAGAAAAATATATAACAATATCATCAAAACTTAAATATAGTATTTTATTTTAAACTTATTTTGATAGCGTTTACAAATATTTTGAGAAAATGGTACAATTATCCAGTACAACAACATTGATTTGCAATACACTTGCCAACCTGTGAAATCTTTTTTTGTTGACAATAATTACTACAACCTGAATCATTATTTGGACATGGACCTTGTCCAATGCAATAAGTCCATGATGATTGTGAATCAATGACTCCTCCTGAGATAAATAGATTATTGTAAGATTTTGTGTGCACATGATTTTTTTGAATTTATAGTCATTTTAAATGGAAGAATATTATACTCTCTCTATCATAAACAAATTGAAAAATATAATTAAATGTTAAATAAAAAAGAAAAAAATATGAATTAACCCAATGAAATACCATGTAATATAATAATTTGAGTTTTGTAGCTTGTAAATAGTGTACCTGATGTCAAAACAAATGCAATGCATAACATTGCAATGAAAAAATGCACTTTGTTGATACCAATAGCCATCTTCTCTTCTTTTACAATATGAGAAAGGAGCCTCTATGAGACACTACTTATAGATATTTCTAAGAACTTTTTAATAAATAATTTATTTTGAAATGGAAATAAAATCTCTTGTTTTCAATTTTTTTTACCTTTTTTAAATGTTAAAAGCAAATGCATTAATTCATACCAAATTTTTTTTAAATATAAGAATAAAAATTTCACTAACCCAGTCAATAAATACATTGAATACAAATAGTGTTTATGAATAAAAAATAATATGTACTCTAAAATATTAGGACAAATTTTTAAGTATTTTGGACCGACTAAAGGCCAAAATAGATGAGACGTAATACATCTCAAGTCGAGTCCACTTGACCCAAGATATAAAGGTCAAATCACACGGAAACTTGAATCTTGAACCGACTTGGGCTTTGGAGTGCCAACCTTGCAAGTCCATCCCGTGTCGTTGTACTGAAGTCAGTATCACCAGTTTAAGAAACTTTATTCACCAACTGCATCCAAGTGGTTAAGTGAAATAAATTACACCATAAGGTTGAGTGCACTTAAGTGGGTTTTTTTGGATTGGAGCCCACACAAGTGGTTATATATATAGAACCCTTATGAAATGCTTTCACACTTGATATAATTTTGTTTTGAACCCTAGCTCTATTCTCTCTCTCTCTCTCTCTCCTCTCTCTCTCTCTATCTTTCTCCCTCTCTCCCTCTCTCTCTCTCTCTCTCTCTCTCTCTCTCTCAAAGTCTTCATTCGTATCAGCTAGTATTGAGATTGAATATTCTTTGTTCGTGTGGACTGAGTAGAGGCGTTGATCTTTGTTCAAAGCTTTGGAGTTTTCATCTGATTCTGCATCAATGGATTTGATTACCACAAGAGGTACTTGTTTCTATCACTGGTCATGCTCATTCTTAAAGACGACTTAAGGGGAAACTTTGTTTATTGTTGCATATTGTAACTCGATTTCCCTTCAGTGTTGACCTACCCTAGGATAACATATAATTAATAAAAGATATAGAAGCGAGATTGTCTGATGACACAACAAATTATACTCTGACATCTTTCTATTTGTACAATTCAAGCGTCAGAGTTTTTACATATACTCTCCTATCAAAGCAACAGAATACTAACAACATCATATCAGGAATTGCTCGCATTTGACTAACATCATAACTATTTGAATGATTCCTTACCAGAAATATCAACCATATATACATTGTCTTTAAATAATTATTTTATTGTTTTCTTGCAATGATTTTTTATTTTTGTTTCGCACAAATAGTGAACTTGTTCAAATGAGTATTTTGTTATCATCGACACATGATGTAAATATAATAGGTTTCATGTAAGGCTATCATTATTTGTATTTTGAATTATTATTGTTGATATTGTGTTTGATCATACTATAATTCTTTTTCTTTATACTTTTGACATTATTTAGAGTTTGGTTAATATTTGTTAATAAATTAATAAAAATAATTGAAGAAAAACTAGACTAAAGAAAAATATATAACAATACTATCAAAACTTAAATATAGTATTTTATTTTAAACTTATTTTGATGTCGTTTACAAATAGTTTGAGAAGATGGTACAATTATCCACTACATCAACATTGATTTGCAATACACTTGCTAACAAGAAATCTTTTTTTGTTGACAAAAAATGCTACAACCTGGATCATTATTTGGACAGGGACCTTTTCCAATGCAATAAGTCCATAAGGATTGTGTATCAATGTCTCCTCCTGTGATAAATAGATTATTGTAAGATTTTATGTGCATATAGAAATTTTGAGTTTATAAAGTCTTTTTAAATGGAAGAACATTATACTCTCTCTATCATAAACAAATTGAAAAATATAATTAATTGTTAAATGAAAAAGAAAAACTATGAATTAACCAAATGAAAAACAATGTAATATAATAATTTGAGTTTTGTAGCTTGTAAATATGACACCTGATCTTAAAATAGATGCAACGTATAATATTGCAATGAAAAAATGCACTTTGTTGATACCAATAGCCATCTTTTCTTCTTTTACAATATGAGAAATTAACATCTTTTAGGCACTACTAATAAAAATTTCTAACAACTTTTTAATAAATAATTTCTTTTAAAATGGAAATAAAATCTCTTGTTTTAAAATTTTTACCTTTTTTAAATGTTAAAAACAAATGCATTAATCAGTTCAAAAAATAATTTTAAAATATAAGAATAAAAATTGATTAACCTAATCAAAAAATGCATTGAATACAAATAGTGTTTGTGAATGAAAAATAATATGTACTCTAAAATATTAAGACAAATGTTTAAGTATTCTGGACCAATCAAAGGCCTAAATAGCTAAGGCGTAATTCATCTCAAATCCACTCCACTTAACCCAAGATATAAAGATTGGTTCACACAAAATTTTGAAGCTAAAACTAAATTAGGCCTTGGAGTTCTAACCTTGTCGGCCCATCCCGCGTCGTCGTACTGGAGATCAACATCACAATTTCAAGAAACTCCATTCACCATCTACATCAAGTGGTTAGGTGAAATAAATTACACCATAAGGTTGAGTGCACTTAATTTGGATTTTTTAGATTGGATCCCACACAAGTGGTTCTATAACTAGAACCATTATGCAATACTTTCACACTTGATGAAATTTGGTTTTGAGCCATACTTCTACTCTCTCTCTCTCTCTCTCTCTCTCTCTCTCTCTCTCTCTCTCTCTCACACACACACACACACACACACACACTTAAAATCTTTATTTGTATCATCTAGCACTTAGATTGAAGATACTTTATTCGTGTGGACTGATAGAGTTGTCTTTATTTGTTCACCGCTTTTGAGTGTTCATCCATTTCTCTATCAATGGTTTTAATCGCCTCAAGAGGTAACCGTTTCTATTACTGGTCATGCTCATTCATAAGGATTACTTAAGGGAAAATTGTGTTCCCTGCTGCATAATATAACTCAATTTCCCTTCAGTGTTGACCTGTCCTGGGATAACATAGGATCCAAAAAAGTCATTGAAGGAGGACCTTCTGATGACAAAACAAAGTATACTCTGACATATGTCTATTTTTACAACATAGCATAGGAGTATTTGCATGTACGCTACTGAAGCAACATAACACAAACAACATCACTTCCCAAAACAGACTACATCTGACCAACTTCATAACTATTTGAATGATTCCTTACCAGAAGTATCAATCATATATATATTTTCTTTAAATAATTATTTTATTGTTTTCTTGCAATTGTTTTTTACTTTTGTTTCATATAAATAGTGAACTTGTTAAAATGTGTGTTTTGGTATTATTGATACATGATGTAAATACAATAGCTTTCATGTAACGCTACTATTATTTGTGTTTTGAATCATTATTGTTGATATTGTGTTTCGTCATATATTATTCTTTTTCTTTATACTTTTGACATTATTTTGAGTTTGTTTAATATTTGTTAATAAATTAATAAAAATAATTGAAAAGAAACTAGATTAAATAAAAATATATAACAATACCATCAAAACTTAAATATAGTATTTTATTTTAAACTTATTTTGATGGCGTTTACAAATAGTTTGAGAAAAGGTACAATTATCCAGTACAACAACATTGATTTGCAATACACTTGCCAACCTGTGAAATCTTTTTTTGTTGACAATAATTGCTACAACCTGAATCATTATTTGGACATGGACCTTGTCCAATGCAATAAGTCCATGATGATTGTGAATCAATGACTCCTCCTGAGATAAATAAATTATTGTAAGATTTTGTATGCACATAATTTTTTTGAATTTATAATGTCATTTTAAATGGCAGAACATTATAGTCTCTCTATCATAACCAAATTTAAAAATATAATTAATTGTTAAATAAAAAAGAAAAAAATATGAATTAACCCAATGAAACACCATGTAATATAATAATTAGAGTTCTGTATCTTTTAAATAGTGTACCTGATGTCAAAACAGATGCAATGCATAACATTGCAATGAAAAAATGCACTTTGTTGATACCAATAGCCATCTTCTCTTCTTTTACAATAAGAGAAAGGAGCATATATCGGACACTACTTATAGATATTTCTAAGAACTTTTTAATAAATAATTTCTTTTGAAATGGAAATAAAATCTCTTCTTTTAAATTTCTTACCTTTTTTTAAATATTAAAAACAAATGCATTAATTCATACCAAAAATAAATTTAAATATAAGAATTAAAAATTCACTGACCCAGTCAACAAATACATTGAATACAAATAGTGTTTATGAATGAAAAATAATATGTACTATAAAATATTAGGATAAATTTTTAAGTATTCTGGACCGACTAAAGGCCAAAATAGATGAGACGTAATTCATCTCAAATCGAGTCCACTTGACCCAAGATATAAAGGTCAAATCACACAGAAACTTGAATCTTGAACCGACTTGGGCTTTGGAGTGCGAACATTGCAAGTCCATCCCGCGTCGTTGTACTGGAGTCAGTATCACCAATTTAAGACACTCTATTCACCAACTACATCCAAGTGGTTAAGTGAAATAAATTACACCATAAGGTTTAGTGCACTTAAGTGGGCTTTCTTAAATTGGATCCCACAGAAGTGGTTATATATATATAACCCTTATGCAATGCTTTCACACTTTATATAATTTGGTTTTGAGCCCTAGTTCTATTCTCTCTCTCTCTCTCCCTCTTTCTCTCTCAAAATCTTCATTTATATCATCTAGCACTTAGATTGAAGATACTTTGTTCGTGTGGACTAATTAGAAGTGTCTTTATTTGTTCACTACTTATGAGTCTTCATATGATTCTCCATCAATGGTTTTAATCACCACAAGAGGTAATCATTTCTATCACTTGTCATGCTCATATATAAGAATAACTTAAGGGAAAATTTTATTCTACGCTTCATATTGTAACTCAACTTCCCTTCAGTGTTGACCTGCCCTAGGATAACATAGGATCCGAGAAAGTGATTGAAGTAGGACCATCAGATCATAAAACAAATTATACTCTGACATATGTCTACTTGTACAATTAAGCATCAGAGTATTTGCATGTACGCTCCTATCGAAGCAACATAACACAAACAACATCACTTCCGGGAACTAACTACATCTACCAACTTCATAATTATTTGAACGATTCCTTACCAGAAATATCAACCATATATACATTGTCTTTAAATAATTATTTTAGCATTTTCTTGCAATGATATTTTATTTTTGTTTCACACAAATAGTAAACTTGTTCAAATGAGTGATTTGGTATTATTGATACATGATGTAAATATAATAGCTTTCATGTAAGGCTATCATTATTTGTGTTTTGAATTATTATTGTTGATATTGTGTTTGGTCATATTATTATTCTTTTTCTTTATACGTTTGACATTATTTAGAGTCTGGTTAATATTTGTTAATAAATTAATAAAAATAATTGGAAAAAAATAGATTAAAGAAAAATATATAACAATACTTTCAAAACATAAATATATTCATTTATTTTAAACTTATTTTGATGCGTTTACAAATAGTTTGAGAAGATGGTACAATTATCCACTACAACAACATTAATTTGCAATACACTTGCCAACCTATGAAATCTTTTTTTGTTGATAATAATTGCTACAACCTGGATTATTATTTGGACATGGACCTTGTCCAATGCAATAAGTCCATGATGATTGTGAATTAATGACTCCTTTTATGATAAATAGATTATTGTAAAATCTTTGTGTGCACATGGAAATTTTGAATTTATGAAGTCATTTTAAATGGTAGAACATTATACTCTCTCTATCGTAAACAAATTGAAAAATATAATTATTAAATTAAAAATAAAAAGTATGAATTAACCCAAAGAAATACCATGTAATATAATAATTTGAGTTTTGCAGCTTATAAATAGTGTACCTAATGTCAAAATAGATGCAATGCATAACATTGCAATGAAAAAATGTACTTTGTTGATACAAATAATCATCTTTTCTTCTTTTACAATATAGAAAATGAGCATCTATCAGACACTAATTATGGAGATTTCTAAGATTTTTTTAATAAATAATTAATTTTGAAATGGAAATAAAATTTGTTGTTTTAAACTTGTTACCTTTCTTAAATGTTAAAACAATTGCATTAATCCGTACAAAAATAAATTTAAATATAAGAATAGAAAATTCATTAACCCAGTCAACAAATGCATTAAACACAAATAATGTTTATGAATGAAAAATAATATGTACTTTAAAATATTATGACAAATTTTTAAGTGTTCTGGACCGGCCAAGGGCCAAAATAGATGAGACGTTATTCATCTCAAATTCAGTCCGTCTGACTCAAGATATAAAGGTTAGCTAACACATAATCTTAAACTGACTTGGGCTTTGGAGTGTCAATCTTGCAGGTCCATTATGCGTCGTCGTACTGTAGCTCAACATCACCAGTTCAAGACACTTTATTCACAAACTACATCCAAGTGGTTAAGTGAAATAAATTACACCATAAGGTGGAGCGCAACTAAGTGGGGTTTTTTGGATTTGAGCTCAGACAAGTGGTTTTATAAATAGAACCCTAGTTCTATGCTCTCTCTCTCTCTCTCTCTCTCTCTCTCTCTCTCTCTCTCTCTCTCTCTCTCTCCCCCTCTCTCTCTCTCTCTCTCTCTCTCTCTCTCTCTCTCTCTCTCTCTCTCTCTCTCTCTCTCTCTCTCTCTCTCTCTCTCTCTCTCTCTCTCTCTCTCTCTCTCTCTCTCTCTCTCTCTCTCTCTCTCTCTCTCTCAAAATTTACATTTGTATCATCCATGCCCGACCCTGTGCATGTGCAACATGTGCTGCAGCACAGGACCTCACATTTTATAAGGCCCCAAAATTTTAATTTTTTTTTATAAATATTAATAAAAATAAATAAAATGTTAGTAAAATAATTCAATAACTGAAAAAAATGTTATGATAAAAATTTAATACATACAAAAATTAAGATTGATCAAAACTCAAAATAATTATAATTAATTTTATTTTTAATTAATATATAATTGTATTTTTGATATATATTTTTAATTATTATAATTGAATTTTTTAAAAAAATTGAGCCTATTTTTAAAGTTAGAACGGGGCCTCCGATATGATTGGGTCGACCCTCGTATCATCTAGCACTTAGATTGAAGATACTTTGTTTGTGTGGACTGAGTAGAGGCATCTTTATTTATTCACCGCTTATGAGTGTTTATCTAATTCTTCATTAATGGTTTTAATCGCCACAAAATGTAACCATTTCTATCACCGGTCATGCTCATTCATAAGGATGACTTAAGGGAATATTTTTCTTCTCCGCTGCATATTGTAACTCAATTTCCCTTAACTGTTGACCTGCCCTAGGATAACATAGGATACAGGAAAGTAATTGAAGAAGGACCGTCAAATGACAAAACAAATTATACTGTGACATATGTCTATTTGTACAACTCAAGCGTCAGAGTATTTACATGTACGCTCCTATCAAAGCAACATAACATAAACAATATCACTTCCCAGAACTGACTGCATCTGACCAACTTCGTAACTATTTGAACGATTCCTTAACAGAAATATCAACCATATATACATTGTCTTTTAATAATTAATTTGTTGTTTTCTTGCAATGATTTTTTTATTTTTGTTTCACACAAATAATGAACTTGTTCAAATGAGTGTTTGGTAATATTGATACATGGTGTAAACATAATAGCTTTCATGTAAGGCTATCATTATTTTTGTTTTGAATTATTATTGTTGATATTGTGTTTGGTCATATTATTATTCTTTTTCTTTATACTTTTGACATTATTTTGAGTTTGTTTAATATTTGTGAATAAATTAATAAAAATAATTGAAAAAACACTAGATTAAAGAAAAATATATAACAATACTATCAAAACTTAAATATAGTATTTTATTTTAAACTTATTTTGATGGCATTTACAAGTAGTTTGAGAAGATGGTACAATTATCCACTACAACAACATTGATTTGCAATACACTTGCCAACCTGTGAAATCTTTTTTTGTTGACAATAATTGCTACAACCTGGATCATTATTTGGACATGGACCTTGTCCAATGCAATAAGTCCATGACAATTGTGAAGCAATGACTACTCATGTGATAAATAGATTATTGTAAGATTTTGTGTGCATATAATTTTTTTGAATTTATAAAGTCATTTTAAATGACAAAACATTATACTTTCTCTATCATAAACAAATTGAAAAATGTAATTAATTCTTAAATGAAAAACCAAAACTATGAATTAACCCAATGAAATACAATGTAATTTAATAATTTGAGTTTTGCAGGTTCTAAATAGTGTACTTGATGTCAAAACAGATTCAATACATAGCATTGCAATAAAAAAATGCACTTTGTTGATACCGATATCCACTTTTTTTTCTTTTACAATATGAGAATGGAGCAACTATCAAGCACTATTTATGGAGATTTAAAAAAAATTAATAAATAATTTCTGTTGAAATGGAAATAAAACCTCTTGTTTTAAATTTGTTACATTTTTTAAATGTTAAAAACAAATGTATTAATTAGTTCAACAAATCTATTTAAATAGAAGAATAAAAAAATCATTAAACTAGTCAACAAATGCGTTGAATACAAATAGTATTTATGAATGAAAAATTATATGTACTCTAAAATATTAGATTTTTTTATGTGTTATGGACGAGCCAAAGTCCCAAATAGCTGAGGTGTAATTCATCTCAAATCCACTCCACTTGACCCAAGATATAAATGTCGGTTCATACAAAATATTATATCTAGAATTGACTTGGGCCTTGGAGTGCTAACCATGAAGGTCCATGTCGCGTCGTCATATTGGAGATTAGTACCACCAGTTCAAGACACTCCATTCACCAAATGCATCCAAATGGTTAAGTGAAATAAATTACACCATAAGATTGAGTGTACTTAAGTGAGCTTTTTTGGATTGGAGCCCACACATGTGGTTCTATTAATTGAACCCTTATGTAATGATTTCACATTGGATGATATTGGGTTTTGAACCCTAGTTGTACTCTCTCTCTCTCTCTCTCTCTCTCTCTCTCTCTCTCTCTCTCTCTCTCTCTCTCTCTCTCTCTCTCTCTCTCTCTCTCTCTCTCTCTCTCTCTCTCTCTCTCTCTCTCTCTTAAAATCTTCATTTATATCATATAACACTTAGATTGAAAATACTTTGTTCGTGTGGACTAACTAGAGGCGTTTTTATTTGTTCATCGCTTATAAGTGTTTATCGAATTCTACATCAATAGTTTTAATCTCACAAGAGGTAACTGTTTCTATCACAAGTCATGCTCATTCATAAGGAATTATGGATCCGGGAAAGTGATTGAAGGAGGACCGTCAGATGACAAAATAAATTACTCTCTAACGTATGCCTGTTTGTACAACTCAAGCGTATGAGTATTTGCATGTACACTCCTATCGAAGAATTTGAACACAAACAACATCACTTCCCAGAACTGACCGCATCTGACCAACTTCATAACTTTTTGAACTATTCCTTACCAGAAATATCAACCATATATACATTGTCATTAAATACTTTTTTTTGTTGCAATGGTTTTTTTTTCACATAAATAGTGAACTTGTTTAAATGAGTGTTTTGGTATTATTGATACATGACGTAAATATAATAGCTTTCATATAAGGCTATAATTATTTATGTTTTGAATTATTATTATTGATATTGTGTTTGGTCATATTATTATTCTTTTTGTTTATACTTTTGATATTATTTAGAGTTTGGTTAATATTTGTTAATAAATTAATAAAAATAATTGAAGAAAAAGTAGATTAAAGAATAAATATATAATAATACTATCAAAACTTAAATATAGTATTTTATTTTAAACTTATTTTGATGGCGTTTACAAGTAGTTTGAGAAGATGGTACAATTATCCACTACAACAATATTGATTTGCAATACACTTGCCAACCTATGAAATCTTTTTTTGTTGATAATAATTGCTACAATCTGGATCATTATTTTGACATGGACCTTGGCAAATTCAATAAGTCCACGATGATTATGAATAAATGGCTTCTACTGTGATAAATAGATTATTGTAATAATTTGTGTGCACATAGAATTTTTGAATTTATAAAGTCATTTTAAATGGGAGAACATTATACTCTCTTTATCATAAACAAATTGAAAAATATAATTAATTGTGAAATGAAAAACTAAAATTATAAATTAACCTAATGAAATACAATGTAATATAATAATTTGGGTTTTGCAGGTTGTAAATAGTGTAGCTGATATCAAAATAGACGAAATGCATAGCATTGCAATGAAAAAATGCACTTTACGGATACAAATAACCATCTTTTTTTATATTTTACAATATGAGAATGAAGCATTTATCAGGCACTATTTATAGAGATTTCTAAGAATTTTTTAATGAATAATTTCTTTTGAAATGGTATTAAAATCACCTATTTTAAATTTGTTACCTTTTTTAAATGTTAAAAAAAATGCATTAATCAGTTCAAAAAATATATTTAAATATAAGAATGAAAAATTCATTAACCCAATCAACAAATGCATTAAATACAAATAGTGTTTATGAATGAAAAATTATACGTACTCTAAAATATTAGGACAAATTTTTAAGTGTCATGGACTGGCCATAGGCCCAAATAGCTGAAGCGTATTTCATCTCAGATCCACTCCAATTGACCTAAGATATAAAGGTTGGTTTGAATCTAGAACTGGCTTAGGCCTTGGAGTGCTAACCATGTAGGTTCATGCCGCGTCATCGTATTGGAGATTTGCATCACCAGTTCAAGACACTCCATTCACCAACTACATCCAAGTGGTTAAGTAAAATAAAGCACACCATAAGATTGAGGGCACTTAAGTGGGATTTTTTGGATTGGAGCCCACACATGTGACTCTATAAATAGAACCCTTATGCAATGCTTTTACACTTGATGAAATTTGGTTTTGAACCCTAGTTGTACTCTCTCTCTCTCTCTCTCTCTCTCTCTCTCTCTCTCTCTCTCCTAAAATCTTCATTTGTATCATTTAGCACTTAGATTGAAGATACTTTGTTCGTGTGGACTGGGTAGAGGCGTCTTTATTTGTTCATCGCTTATGAGTGTTGATCTAATTCTCCATCAATGGTTTTAATCGCTACAAGAGGTAACTGTTTTTTATCACTGGCCATGCTCATTCATAAGGATGACTTAAGAGAAAATTATGTTTTCCGCTTCATATTGTAACTTAATTTCCTTTAAGTGGTGACCTCCCTAGGATAACATAGGATTCAGGAAAGTGATTGAAGGAGGACCGTCAGATGAAAAAATAAATTATTCTCTGACATATATTGATTTGTACAACTCAAGCGTCAAAGTATTTGCATGTACATTCATATCGAAGAAACATAACACAAACAACATCACTTCCTAGAACTGACTGCATCTGACCAACTTCATAACTATTTCAACGATTCCTCACCAGAAGTATCAACCATATATACATTGTCTTTAAATAACTATTTATTTTTTTCTTGCAATGCTTTTTTTATTTTTGTTTCGCACAAATAATGAACTTGTTCAAATGAGTGTTTTGGTATTATTGATACATGATGTAAAAATAATAGCTTTTATGTAAGGCTATCGTTATTTGTGTTTTCAATTACTATTGTTGATATTGTTTTTGGTCATATTATTGTTCTTTTTCTTTATAGTTTTTACATTATTTTGAGTTTAATTAATATTTGTTAATAAATTAAAAAGAATAATTGAAGAAAAACTAGATTAAAGAAAATATATATAATAATATTATCAAAACTTAAATATAGTATTTTATTTTAAATTTATTTTGATGGTGTTTACAAATAGTTTGAGAAGATGGTATAGTTATCCACTACAACAACTTTGATTTGCGATACACTTGCCAACCTGTGAAATCTTTTTTTGTTGACAATAATTGCTACAACCTAGATCATTATTTGGACATGGACCTTCTCCAATGCAATAAGTCCATGATGATTGTGAATCAATGGCTCCTCCTGAGATAAATAGATTATTGTAATATTTTGTGTGCTTATAGAAATTTTGAATTTATAAAGTCATTTTAAATGGCAGAACATTATACTCTCTCTATCATAAACAAATTGAAATTTTTAATTAATTATTAAATGAAAAATAAAAACTATGAATTAACCCAATGAAATACAATGTAATTTAATAATTTGAATTTTGCTGCTTATAAATATGGTACCCGATGTCAAAACAGATGCAAAGCATAACATTGCAATGAAAAAATGTAATTTGCTGATACCAATATACATCTTTTCTTATTTTACAATATGAGAAAGGAGAAACTGTCAGACACTACTTATAGAGACTTCTAAGAATTTTCTAATAAATAACTTCTTTTAAAATGAAAATAAAATCTCTTGTTTTAAGTTTGTTACCTTTTTTAAATGTTAAAAACAAATGTATTAATCCGTACAAAAAATAAATTTAAATATAAGAATAAAAAATTTATTAACCTAGTCAACAAATACATAAATAATGTTTATGAATGAAAAATAGTATGTACTCTAAAATACTAGGATAAATTTTTAAGTGTTCTGGACCGGCCAATGCCAAAATAGATGAGGCGTAATTCATCCCAAATCTAGTGCACCTGACCCAATATATAAAGGCCAGTTCACACGGAATCTTGAATCTTTAACTGACTTGAGCTTCAGAGTGCCAACCTTGCAGATCCATCCGACATCATCATACTGGAGATCGGCATCACCAATTCAAGACACTCGATTCACCAACTGCATCAAAGTGGTTAAGTGAAATAAATTACACCGTAAGGTTTAATACACTTATGTGGGTTTTTTAGATTGGAGCCCACACAAGTGGTTCTATAAATAGAACCATTATGCCATGCTTTCACATATGATGAAATTTAGTTTTGAACCCTAGTTGTATTCTCTCTCTCTCTCTCTCTCTCTCTCTCTCTCTCTCTCTCTCTCTCTCTCTCTCTCTCTCTCTGACTCACTCACTCACACACACACACACACACACACACACACACACATACACACACACAATTAAAATCTTCATTTGTATCATCAAGAACCTAGATTGAAGATACTTTGTTCATGTGGACTGAGTAGAGGTTTCATTATTTGTTCATCGCTTGTGATAGTTCATATGATTCTCAATCAATTGTTTTAATTTCCACAAGAGGTAACCTTTTCTATCACTGGGCATGGTCATTCATAAGGACGACTTAAGAGAAAAAAAAATCTGCTGCATATTGTTATTCAATTTCCCTTCACTGTTGACCTACCCTAGAATAACATAGGATCCGGGAAAGTGATTGAAGGAGGACTGTCACATGGAAAAAGAAATTATACTTTGATATATGTCTATTTTTACAACTCAAGCGTCAAAGTATTTGCATGTACACTTGTATCGAAGAAACGAAACACAAACAACATCACTTCCCAAAACTGGCCGCATTTGACCAGCTTCATTACTATTTGAATGAATCCTTACCAAAAATATCAATGATATATACATTGTCTTTAAATAATCATTTTATTATTTTCTTGCAATGGTTTTTATTTTTGTTTCGCACAAATAGTGAACTTGTTCAAATGAGTGTTTTGGTATTATTGATACATGATACAAATATAATAGCTTTCATGTAAGGCCATCATTATTTTTGTTTTGAATTATTATTATTGATATTGTGTTTGGTCATATTATTATTCTTTTTCTTTATACTTTTGACATTATTTAGAGTTTGTTAATAAATTAATAAAAATAATTGAAAAAGACTAGATTAAAGAAAAAAATAACAATACTATCAAAACTTAAATATAGTATTTTATTTTAAACTTATTTTGATGGTGTTTACAAATAACTTGAGAAGATGCTACCATTATCCATTACACCAACATTGATTTGCAATACACTTGCCAACCTGGGAAACTTTTTTAGTTGAAAATAATTGCTACAACCTGGATCATCATTTGGACATGGACCTTGTCCAATGCAATAATGTGAGTGCAACTTCCGTTAGATGTACTTTGCATGATGTCAAAATTAGGATACTTTAGCGTTAATATATTTTGGATGGTATCCTCTGATTCTCTATTTGCATCTTTAGGGTTGGGAAACATAAAAGCATTTGGTAACAAGTTGGAAAAGGTCTCATGCATAAAAAATGCATGAAACTATTTTTTATGAAAAATTGCATTATAGGTCGGTACATACTACTATAGGTCGACCTATAGAATTTTTCTTTCTGCTATAGGTCGACACCCATGCTGCATTATCAAAGATTGTAGGTTCTATTCCATGTGCCGCCTCTTCAGGTCAACACATAGGCAACACATGACCTTATACAGGTCGGCCTATGCATGAACAAGTCGGCACATGACTTTCATAGGTCGACCTATGTAACGGAAATTTCCAAAATTTTATTATTTTTTCAAATCTTTTGCATTGTTTTTCCCTTCAGATATGCATGCATATAAATACTTCATACATGCATCATTTACTATTAAGGTTTCTAGTGAGTAAAACCTATATGAAATCGGGATTTCAAATCATTTTCATCATCTTCAACCTCTCTTCTATGCATACACATAATCAAACTACACATAATCATTTTTGGATTGGGTACCATCTAGATTAGGGTTGATAATGTCCAATTTAGGTTGATTGTACCATAATATTGGGTTGAGAACTTTGAGGATTTCAAATCAAAAAACCAAGTTGGGGTTTTCCTTAAACATTTTTAGGGTTTGAAGGTTTTGGACAAGATTATGCAATCCGGATCCGACCGAGTGAAGTCTTTGAAGAACGAGAGGTTCTTGGCAAAGTCGTAGCATGGGACGGTGGATCACATTGGAAAATCTTGGGTTTCAACAAGTCTATGCTTGGAATTAATTCAACCGAGTGAAAGCTTTGAAGAACAAGGGGTTTTATTCAAAGAAGTAGCGTGAGACGGTGAATTAAAGCGACATTGTTGGTTACTTGATCAATCTTTGATCAAGGGAAGAGAAAGTGGTAGAATTAACATCAAGCCTAGGGTTTGTAGGGTTATATTGCTACATATCTCTTGTATTCATACATTTGCAAAGTAAGATATATTACATTATCTCAATTCGCATTCGAATTGAGGGCATGCGTACCTATAGCGAGGTCGATTGGGGAACTGCCTAAACAAATCCTTGTGTACTCTCTCTCTCTCTCTTTGTCTATATCTTTATCTCTCTTTTATTTTTGGTTTGAAAATTGTCGACTGCCTTGATCGTTTGATCAATTTTGATTGGATCATAATATTGAACACATTTTAAAATTGGTGTTGTTGTATAGATCACAACCCATTTGGTTGTGATTGGATTTTTAGAAAAACACCACATAGAATTCCAAACATTATTGATCACACACTAAGTGTTCGACAAATTATTTCACTTGATTTTTGTGTGAATGTTTCATTGGAGATAGACTTTCCATATTACTTTGCATTCAACTAATTATGATTAGTTATTGTTGATCAATTTGTGAATCATTATCATATTATTATCGTTAATACGCATATCCGAGCTTTTTGATAGCGGGTTCGATTAGACAATTTTTTATCCGGGATATTTGTAACTTGCTTCCGCGCCATAAAATTTTCAAAATATTTTTTGTCTAGTTTTTAACTCGAGATCTATTCACCCCCTCTAGATCTAGGCTTATCGTCTAACAAGTGGTATCACGAGCTCCGATTAATTTTATGCTTCAGATTTGCTTACTAGATAATGGCTACTGAACCTAAAGGGCCATACAATAGAGCACCAATTTTCACCAGCAAAAATTATGGATATTGGAAAGCTTGTATGTGTATCCATAACAACTCGGTTGATAAGGGTGTATGGGACGTCATCATCAATGGTCCTCATGAAATTACAATAACCAATGGTGAAGGATTTGTTGTACCAAAATCAGAATATTAATGGAATGATAATGATAAGAAGTTCTGGTCTTATGGTTGGAAAGCATAAAACATTCTCATATCCGCACTCAGTGTTGATGAATTTTATCGTGTTTGCCATTGTGAAACCACCAAGGCTATGTGGGACGCATTACAAGTTACTTATGAGGGAACTAATGAGGTCAACCAATCTAGGATCAACATATTGAATAACTAGTTTTAACTCTTTTGTATGAGGCATTGTGAAACCGTTACCGAAATGCAAGAGGTTCGCACATCTTATTAACCGATTAAATGCTCTAGGTAAGCCTATTTCCAATGAAACTGCTACTAATAATGTTTTGAGATGTCTTAATAGGGAATGGAAACCCAATGTCACCATAATCAAAGAGGTGAATGATATTAAAGTACTTGATATCACTACTTGCTTTGGCAAATTGGAAGAACATGAGCAAGAACTCACTTGCTTGGAAAAGCACGAAAAAGAGCATGAGAAGATGGTAAAGAAGGAGAAAGGTAAAGACAAGGTGGAAGAGAAGAAGTCTATCGCTCTAAATACTTCTAGCTCAAAGACCTCATATATTGAGAAAAGTGATTGTGAAACAAGGGATGACAAGAACTCCGATGATGGGGACATGGTATTGTTTGTCAAAAGGTACCAAAGGTATATAAGGAAGAATGGAGTCAAGCACTCCGACAAGAACTTAACCAAGTTTAGAAGGGTAGAAAAAGCCTCAAGGTAAGATGATAAAAAAAGGTAAACTTAGAAGTTTTTTCTATAATTATGGAGAATTTGGTCACTATAGACCGAAATGTCCTAATATTAAGAAAGGCAAAGATAACGGCTATCACAAGAAATCTAGAAAGTCTAGAAGAACCTATGTTTCTTGGGAAAGCACAAGTGATTCCTCAAGTGATAAAAGCTCTACTTAAAGTGTAGAGTCGTCCATGATTTTCCTCATGACAAATAGAAAGAAGAAGAAATATGTAAGTCTTTCTAAGCTTGAAACTATTAATGACTTATCTTATCTTCAATTACAAAAAGCCTTTCAAGATCTTCATAAAGAGGCCTTAAATACCTTTAACAAATTAACTTCACATAAAAAAAGTTTTTTTACACTTAGAAGCTAAATGACAAGAATGAGGATGAAAAACCTTCAAGGTTTGGTTTTGAATCTTGTCATAATTGGAAAAAAGAGACAAATGCTCTTCAAGTCAAATTAGAAAAAGCCTTACAACCAAAGATTGCATTTTCTATTGATCCATCAAAGTATGAAAGGTAATTAAACCATTCATATAAGAAGCATAAATTTGTCAAAAAGGAGTCTAATAGAAAAAGCACATCTTATCAAAACTTATCTTGGCTCTATTGTTGCAAGAAAGGTCATACTATTGAAAAATGAAAATTTAGGAAGCTTTTAGTTCATAAAGGAGATTTTCAATGGTTACCCAAATTCAACCTTGATTTCACTCACTCTCAATGAACCAATGAAAATCAGGTACCTATTTCCCTTGTTTGATTCTTCTACAGGTTGAATGTCTTGACTCTATGGAGAAGATGTGGTTTTTCGATAGTGGATGCTCAAGACATATGACAGGTGACATATCTTTATTCATTAACTTTGTGCCAGAGAAGGACTTTGTTACTTATGGAGAAAACAACACGGGAGAAATACTTGGAAAAGGTAGTGTAGGTTATCCCTCATCTACTACTATCTCTGATGTTATGTTAGTTGAAGGTCTTAAACATAGCCTCCTTAGCATTAGTCAACTATGCGATAAGTTATTTAAAGTTACTTTTACAAAATATTGTTGCTTGTTTGAACATAATGACAAGAAGGATTGTATGTTTAAAGGCTTGAAGGTTAATAACACCTATATACTTAACTTAGATGATATATCCTTGGTTGGAAATAAGTGTGTAGCTACCATGAGTGATAACTCTTGGTTTTGGCATAGACGCCTAGCTCATGTCAACTTTGATTTACTAAACAAAGTGACTTCAAAATATTTAGTAATCAGTCTACCAAAAATAAAGTTTTCAAAAGACCATTTATGCGATGCATGCCAAATGGGCAAGCAAACGAGAGTCTCATTTAAATCAAAAAAAAAATCCACTTCGAGACCTCTTAAGATTCTTCATATGGATGTATTTGGTCCCTCAATGACCAAAATCATAGATGGTAACTATTATGGTTTTATGATAGTAGACGATTACTCGAGATTTTGTTAGGTCATGTTTTTGTATAGTAAAGATGAGACTTTGTCAGCTTTCAAACAATTTGCTAGATTATCCCAAAATAAAATGAATTTGAAAATTGTTTCTATCCGAAGCGATCACGAAGGTGAATTTGAAAATCATCTCTTTGATAAGTATTGTGATAAACATGGCATTGAACATAAATTCTCCGCTCCTAGAACTCAACAAAAAAAACGGTATTATGGAGCGGAAAAATCGTGTTTTAGAAGAGTTGGCTAGGCCTATTCTCAATGAAGTCAATCTACCTAAGTATTTTTGGGCCGATGCCATTAGCAAGACATGTTATATATTGAATAAGATACTAATACATTGTATTTTAGACAAAACTCTCTATGAATTGCTTAAGGGTAGAAAACCTAATTTGTCACACCTTCATGTTTTTGGATGCAAATGTTTTGTTTTGAACAATGGAAAGAATAGTATATGTAAGTTTGATGTAAAAGCCGGTGAGGGTATCTTCCTCGGATACTCACAATATAGCAAAACTTATAGGGCTTATAACAAAAGGTTACTTATTGTTGACGAGTCAGTTCATGTTACTTTTGATGAGTCATATCCAAAAAATGTCGGGAAAGGTGTTTCTTTTCATGATGTAGGTGTATCTTCACAAGATATTCTCAAGGAACCCGAAGAATGCATTGATCATCCTAAAACGGTGGAACATGGGAGAGAAGAAGATATCGATTGTGAAGAGGAGAAGGTTGAAAGTCCAGATGCAATGGACAGACTACCGTTGGCTTGGAGAATATCCAAATATCATCATGTCGATAACATTCTTGGAAACATCAAAAAAGGCGTGACAACACGCTCCAAGATTAGTAATTTTTGTTATCACTTTGCGTTCGTTTTGCAAGTTGAACCTAAAAACGCTAAAGATGAATTACTTGATGAGCATTGGCTTATGGCCTCGATCTATTAAGGCTTGGTATAAGCGATCTATTAATTTTTTTTATTGATCAAGAGTACTTTAGGGGAAAGGTAGATACTACATTTTTCATTAAGCATCAAAGAAAACATACTCTTCTAATTCAAGTTTATGTCAATGATATCATTTTTCGATCCACTAACATGTAGCATGTCAAGGAGTTTTATAAGCTTATGTAAGGAGAGTTTGAGACGAGTCATATGGGGGAGTTGAATTACTTTCTTGGAATTCAAATCAAGCAACTCAATGAAGGTACATTTGTGTGTCAAACCAAATATTGCAATGAACTACTAAAGAGATTTGGTATGGAAGATGTAAAGTCGATTGACACTCCAATGCCTAAAAATGGGAACTTAGAAAGGAATAAAAATGGTAGGATATTTACGTGAATAAGTATAGAGGTATGATTAGTTCTCTTTTATATCTCACTGCATCTAGGCCGAATATTATGTTTAGTGTGTGTATGTGAGCTCGTTATCAATTGGCTCATAAGGAATCTCATTTAATATCCATAAAATGCATTCTTAGGCATCTTCATGATACTTCTAAGTATGGGGGTATTCTTAAGGAAGTGATTGTAATTTGGTTGGTTATAGCGATTCCAATTGCAAATCAGATAGGAAGAGTACAAGTGGAACTTGCCACATGTTTTCATATTCCTCAGTAAGTTGGCATAGCAAGAAACAAGTTTTTGTTTCTTTGTCAACTGCCGAGGCGGAATATATAGCGACCAGTAGTTGTTATGCTCAAATTTGTGGCTCAAACAACAACTACTTGATTTTCATATTAAACTACAATGTATTCCTATTATGTGCGAAAACACTAGTGTTATTAATCTAACCAAAAATTTGGTGCTACACTCTCGCAATAAGCATATTGAGATTCTTCACCCTTCCTATTTGACCATGTTGAGAAATGAGACATCGTATTTGAGCATGTTGATAGAAAAAATAAGTTTGCGGATATCTTTACAAAACCTCTTGCGACCGAACAAATTTTCAACATTCGAAGGGAATTAGGGATACTTGATATCTCAAATCTTGCCTAAATATGATTTGTTTCATGCACTTTATACACTTTTCTCTAACTTTCTTTGGAAGTTAAATTACATAAGAGTGCATCCGTCATAAATTTATTACCGAGGTAATATTATTCCATTTTCCCTTTTCCCTTTTTGTAAGTAAGCTTTTTACTTTTGCATGTTGCTTATGTTCCAAATGATTTATAATCTTGATGTATGAAATAGTTCATAAATAATATATTAGTCATCACTTCTCCATCAATCCTTGATAATCCTAATCAGAGGTAAAAAATGATGTGGTTTAGATTCAATTGTAAACATTATTCACTAATGTGGAATAGAATAAAGAATCCAATTTTTACACCACTTTGAATTGTCTTTCTCTTTTCTTTCACCTTGTGGTTTTTTTGTTGATCAAAAAATTGATCATACCCTATTTTTAGGAATCACTTTTAAAATAAATTGTTGTCATTTGGAGGAAAAGATTACGTCAATAAAGCATGAGATTGAGAAATTCACTAGTGTGAATGATTTTAGTCTGTAGCGCTTAAAGATGTAAGCCCTACTAGTTCAACAGGGTTTGTTAGAAGAATTGAAAGAATCGAAGAAGATTGATATTTCCCTAACTGAGAAGGAGAAGACAATGATGATCTAGAAAGCCCATAGTGAAATCATATTGAGCCTTGGTGATAAGGTTCTGAGGCAGGTTTCAAAGGAGAAAATTGTAGCGGCTATGTGGAGCAAACTCAAGGGTTGTATATGACCAAATCTTTGGTCAATCATCTCTATCTAAAGCAAGCGTTGTATTCATTCAAGACGAGTGAACACAAAAACTTTGTTGAGCAGCTGGATATGTTCAACAAGTTGATTCTTGATCTTGAAAATATCGAGGACAAGATTGATGATGAAGATCAAACATTGTTGTTGTTGTGTAATTTACCAAGATCTCATGCTCATTTGAAATAAACTCTCTTATATGGAATAAATTTATTGAAATTTGAAGACGTTCAATCATCCTTATACTTTAAGGATTTGAACGAACGAAAGGAGCACAAGCCATCTTCTGTTGGTGAAGGTTTGTCTATCAAGGGGAAATTCTTGAAGAACGAGTGTAGGTTTAAGAAGAAGAAGGGTAAGGTTCTACAAAATTCTTATGGTGGTAATGCTCCTCCTATTGGGTGTTATCATTGTAAGAAGGGGGCCATACAAGAAAGATGTTCCCTAAACCTCTTAATAATCATGGTGGAAAGGATAATGGTAATGCAGCCATTGTGAAAGATGATTATGAATCATCTAATGTCCTTGTGGTTTCAAGAAGCGATTATAACAAGGAGTGGATTATGGACTCATGTTGTACTTGGCACATGAATCCAAACAAATACGTGTTTGAGGACTTTTGTGATCAAGATGGTAGATTAGTGTTGTTGGGAAACAATTGAGCCTGTAAGATTACAGGAACTGGATCTATGAGATTCAAGCTCCATGATAAGTCAATAAAGTTATTGAATGATGTCAGGTATGTGTCTGATCTTAAGCAGGAATTGATTTCTCTTGGTGAATTCAACAAGAAAGGACATGTTTTCAAATGAGAGTAAAGTTTCCTAAGGGCAATGAAGGGGTCGAAGGAAGTCTTGATAGGTAGCAAGAGGCAAGGCCTATATACCCTTGAGGATGAGGTTGCAAGTGGTTCATCAGATGTGACATCCATAAAAAACGTGTTGAAGACTAAGCTATGGCCCAAGAGACTTGGACATGTTAGTGAAAGAGGCATGGTCAAGTTGTCAAAGCAAAATCTGATATATGGTGACAAGGTCAAAAAACTGGAGTTTTGTAAACTTGTGTATTCGGTAAATCATGTAGGTGAAGTTTAACAAAGATAAACAAAGAACACATGGATCCCTTGATTATATCCATGTTGATCTTTAGGGGCCTGTAAGATATCATTCACATTCATGTGCAATATATTTTCTATCCATAGTTGATGATTACTCACAAAAGTTATGGGTATTCATTCAGAAAGCTAAGGATGAAACTTTTGAAAATTTTAAAAGTTGGAAGACAATGGTCGAATACTAAACTAGCAGGAAGGTCAAGAGGTTGAGGACCGATAATGGTCTTGAATTTTGCAATGAGGCTTTCTACACTTATTGTGTTGCATCTGGTATTGCAAGGAACATAACTATTATAGGTACTCCCCGATAAAATGGTTTGGCTGAAAGGTTTAATCAGACCATTCTGGAAAGGGTTAGATCCATGTTGGTTAGTGCATGATTGAAGAAGGTGTTTTGGGATGAGGCTACAATGACTGCAACATACATGATAAATAGGTGTCTCTAGACTTCCTTGGGGATAAAAACATCTGAAGAAGTTTGGTCGAGACATCCACTTAATCTCAACAGACTTAGAGTATTTGGATGTGTAGCATATGCTCATACTAGGAAAGACAAGGTCGAACCTAGAGCTCTGAGATGTATGTTCCTTGGATACCCTGAAGGAGTCAAAGCTTATAGGCTATGATGCCTAGATTCAATTCAATATAGGTGTATCATAAGTCAAGATATAATTTTCAATGAAGTTCGAGTGACTTTCAAGAAAACTGATGACATTTGTCGAAGTACGAAGATCTTTGTAGAGGAGCTAGAACAAGAAGAGATTCCTGTTGAGGTGGAGCATGGTGATGATGAATTGCATAACCTAAATGAAGTAGAAGAAGAAGCAAAAGTTGCAGATGAAGATGAAGATACTTATAATGACTACCTATTGGCAAGAGACAAGTCGAGAAGAGGCATCAAGCCACCTCAGAGACTTGGTTATGCATATCCCATAACATTTTCCTTAATCTCTACAAGTAAGGTTCTTGATGAAGAACCTAAAGACTAGAAGGAAGTTATGAGGAGTCGAAATAAGACTGAATGACTGAAAGCCATGAATGATGACATGAAATCTCTTCAGATAACAACACTTGGGAGCTGATCGAGAAACATGTTGAAGCCATGTTATTCAGTTGTAAGTGGATTCCAAGGTTAAGAAAGGAATCGAAAGAGTGATGTCGAAGTGATTTAAGGAAAGGTTGGTTGCTAAAGGGTTCACTCAAAAAGAAGGTGTTGACTTTAATGATGCGTTTTCACCTGGTGTAAAGCACATATCCCTTAAAATGTTGTTAGTCATAGAGGAAATGTTTGACCTAAAACTTAAACAGATGGATGTGAAGACAACCTTTCTGTATGGTGATCTAGATGAAACAATCCTAATGAGGCAGCCTGAAGGGTATGCAAAAAAGGGAAAGGAAGATTATGTGTGCAAGCTGAATAAGTTGTTATATTTCCTGAAACAATCTCCTCAACAATGGAATAAGAGATTCGATAAGTTCATGAGACAAATAGGTTTCACTAGGAGGCATTTCAACCACTGTATTTACCTCAGACTTCGACTTGGAAGATCACTTGTTATTTTCTTGCTTTATGTGGATGATATCCTAATAGCAAGCAACATTGTCGAAGATGTTATGAAGGTAAAGGCTGAATTTGGTAAGGAGTTCGACATAAAGAATTTGGGAGTTGCCTCCAGAATTCTTGGGATTGACATTCAGAGAGATAAAAAGCATTCGAGATTATGCTTATCTCAAGATACATACCTAATGACGATTCTCGATAAGTTTAGTATGTCGAATTCAAAGCTTGTTGTAACACCGATTAATCCTCAGTTCAAGTTGAGTTCGACTTGAAGTCCTTGTACTAAACTTGAAAGAGTCTATATGAATAGAATTTCATATGCTTGTATAGTTGCTTCTTTGATGTATGTTATGGTTTATACTAGGTTAAACATAACATACGGAGTGGACCTTGTAAGCAGGTATATGGTCAACCCTAGGAAGGCGCACTAACAAGCATTAAAGTGAATCCTAAGGTACAAAATGGGTCTCTGAGCATGATTATTGTGGAGCCTGTGGTGATGATAAAAAAGTCGTAATCGAAGGATTTTTTTTATTCTGATTATGCAGGTTGTATGGATTCCAAAAAAATTATTTCAAGATATGTGTTCACTATGTTTAACACAATAATTAGTTGGAAACCAACACTTTGGAAGGTTGTTGCCTTAACAACCACTGAAGCACACTATATTGTCCTCGCCGAAGTTGTGAAAGAAGCACTGTGGCTTGAAGGTGTTGCTAAGGAGCTGAAACATTAAGGTAAAGTTATCAGTGTTAAGTGATATTCAAAATGCCACCTATCTATCGAAGAATTCAGCCTATCACGAGTGAACCAAACACATCCATGTGATGCTGCATTTCATCAGAGAGATAATCGAGCATGGATACGTGCAAGTGCTGAAGGTTTTGACTGATGATAATGTTGCTGATATGATCACCAAGACATTGTTGAGTAGCAAGTTCTTCCACTATATGCAGTTGATAAAGTTGTATAATGAAAGCTAGTTTGTTCCATTGTTAGTGTAAAGTTTGTTCCAAGGTGGAGATTTGTGATATTTGCATCGAACTCTAGCCTCGACAAATTTAGCTTCATGGTTCGGTAGTAGTCGAAGATGTGCATGTCGTAGTTGAAGTCCGTTCTTGCATGAAGAAATATGTTAGCTTGTTGTTTAAGTTAGCATGTCGAATCGGGCTAGTATGTTGGGCCAATTGTTTAGTATGTTAGTTCAAATATAGGGTTTAGTTTTTCTATAAATAACATATTAGTCATCACTTCTCCACCAATCTATGATAATCCTAATAAGAGGGAGAAAATGGTGTGGTTGAAATTGAATTGTAAACATTGTTTATTAATGAAGAATTGAATCAAGAATCCAGTTTTTACACCACTTTGAATTATCTTTCTCTTTTCTTCTCTCTTTTCTTTCACCTTATGGTTAAGAAACTCGTCATACCCGATTTTCAAACATCGCTTTCACAAGAACGACACATTCACCAAGTTATATGGTGCAGCTAATGTCTTCTATAATGGAAGTGTTACATGTTTTGATATTACTAGTGATTTAGAGGATTGTAGTTTTAATCGAGGTGGATGGGATTGGCAGGTATATATGTATACCAATTAAACACTTTTACTTAAATGTTGAAAATAATTAAACATATTATAATTAACTAATGATGTTTAATTAATTCGTAGGCATGCAGTGAAATGATACTGCCCTAGGTGGGAACAATGACAAGTGCATATTTCCAGCTCAAAAATGGGATTTGGAAGACATAATTTCTTATTGCAAATATAAATATGACATAGTGCCAAGACCCCATTGGATTATTATTGTGTTTGGTGGAATTCATCTAGGATATAGAAGGTTGTGGTTGAAGCGTATGGTTGTTGGTGGGTAGGGTTTGATTCTTGGTTTTGTGGTTGGGTGGGTGGCATGAATGGATTGTGACGTTGGGTGTTTGGTTGTTGGATGGATGGCATGAATGGGTTGCGAAGTTGGGTGTTTGGTTATTGGATGTATGTGGTAGGTTGATGGTGTGAGGTTAGTTGTTGGGTTTGGGTGGTTTGACATTGGTGTTGGACGGGGACTTGTTGTTGGGCGTACGATGACGAAACTAGTTGGCATGAATCTATCAAATACCGCAACTCAGACACAAATTATTGTGTTGTTACCGATCTAAACCATGTCATATATTGTTGAGTTGGTCTTGCACCATGGATTACTGGTTCATTTAAGATGTGCTGTCGTCGATTCCTCCATTGACGACACATCTCTTTTGCAAAGTCTCTCCAGTCGGAATAATCCCATTGGGCATCAACTCTTTTTTGATGCAAATTCCCCAAACACGTCGGAGGTTCTGAAATCTGTTGTTGCATGCCGAAATGCAGTTTTACCCGGTCACTCTGGTGCATTTCCATAATAGTGAACCAGATAATTGGTGTCTTTGTTGTCCAAACTACATCATCGTCATGGTTCACCTGATGATCAAGACCCAGATATGACCTCTAGATAAACTGTACAACAATACGACACGATTAGATGATAAATAATTTGATAAGTATTTTTAAATTAAAATAGAGTTGTGTAGGAGTATTATATCGCCTGGTCCAATGTGGTCCAATAGATTGCGATAGACTACTATAGCGTGTTTCGAACACCTATTGTAGTTCACCTCCCTTACTGACCGCCTAGATAAAAAAAATTGAAAAATATTATTTACAGTTAATTGTAATATAAAGTATAATTAATTAAATGGTAAATTTTTACACTTACTTTGTTGTAAACGGGGCCATGAATGGGTTCTCGTTTATCGGGGCGAGTGACGACATTCTTGACCAACCCCATGCTTGTAACAAATACGCACATGAAAAAAACGTACAAGTATTCTTTTTTTCATTTTTACACATTGCACTATATAGCTGGGCCAACACAGCTGAACCCCGGCTATATGTGCTTACCTTATTAATGTTGCGTAACAATGGTAAATACAGAATGTTTATTGAATTACCTGTACTTTCTGGAAATAAAAAATTACCAAATAAAATCATAATAAAACACCGAGCTTTAATTATTTTTTCATACTCGATTGATTCTTCGGACAATATTATACTCGCATAATATTGTTTAAGATATTTTAAATTTATACCTTGCCCCCTTGCTTGACCGAATGACTCTCCATCAGTTTGGTCGTCACACAAAGGGGCACCCAATAATTCGTTGCAGATAGAGTTGTCCTGGTTTACTCTACCATTCACGGTCTTACCATCTATATGGAGACCCAAAAACATGTATACGTCCTCAAGTGTGACGGTACACTCATCGAAAGGAAGGTGAAATGTGTGGGTCTCAGGTCTCCATCTCTCCAACAAAGCAAGAATGAATTTATAGTCCGCCGAGCAAGAGACTATGTTGAGGAGATTTCCAAATCAACATCCTCTAATATATGGTTATATCAAAGGATCGTGGGGTACATATTCATGTACACGGCATCGAAAATGCTTTGTCTGTCATTGGCGACAATCCGTCGTTAAAGGTGAGTACAATAATCTCGCATATTAGGGCAGAGTACCAATACACTCCATCATATAGGAAGGCATGGATAGCTAAGACAAAGGCTTTTGAAAAAGTGTTTGGCAATTGGGAGGAGTCTTAGAAACAACTTCCAAAATACATGTCGACTCTAAAACAATATGCTCCAGGGACTATTATCAAGTTGGAAACGTTGCACGCGTATACACAAGACGGGACGTGTGCTATTGGAAATGGAATATTTCACCGTCTCTTCTGGGCGTATAAACCATGCATCATAGGTTTTTCTTTCTGTAAACCTATTATACGAATTGATGGTATATGGTTGTACGGGAAATACAAAGGAACGTTACTGATGGCAGTGACACAAGATGGCAATAACAACATTTTTCCAATCGCCTTTGCCCTTGTTGAAGGGGAGACTGCTGAGGGATGGAGTTTTTTCCTAAGAAATCTATGATTGCACATTGCACCGCAACCTAACTTATGTTTGATCTTCGACAGACACCCTTCAATCATTAGTGCATATAATAACATTGATAATGGCTAGCAAGATCCTCCTTCGACGCATGTCTTCTGTATTAGACATATTGCTCAGAATTTCTTGTGGGAAATCAAAGACAAGACGTTGCAGAAGAAGGTTGTCAACGCAGGTTACGCATTATTAGAACCTTCTTTCAAACACTACCGAAAAGAAATAAGATTGTCAAATGCATATGTAGTACGGTGGATCGACAGTAGGAGAAGTGGATTAGGGCATACGACAACGATCAACATTGGGGCCACATGACAACAAATCTTGTGGAATCAATGAACTTTATCTTCAAAGGCATATGTAACCTACCTACAACCGCTTTGGTGAAGGAAACATATTTCAGGCTAGGGGCGCTGTTTGAGACTAGACATTCCAAATGGAGTTCAGTGTTGCAATCTGGGCAGTTGTTCAGTGATGCTTCAATGAAATTCATTAGACATGAAGCTGCCAAAGCAAGCACACATGTAGTCACGGTGTTTGACCATACTAAAGGTTGGTATAGTGTTGCCGAGTCCATGGATCACAATGAGGGTATGCCGATGGGACAATACATATTCGAACTAGATAGAGGTTGGTGCGACTGTGGAAAGTGCCAAGTCTTTCGTACACCCTGCTCCCATGTCATTGCGGCATGTTCAAAGGTTCGAAAGGATCCATCCTACTTGTTATCTACGTTTACAAAGTCACCAGCCTATCAAATGTTTATAAAATTGGTTTTTCAGTAGTAGCAAAAGATGATTACTGGCCTGAATATCAAGGGGACATCGTCTGACACAACGAAGTTATACGAAGGAAGAAAAATGGTCGCCCAAACAGCACTTGCATTCGAACCGAAATGGATACGGCGAACAAAATGGTTAGATTATGTAGTTCATGCTGTCAGCCAGGTCATAGTCGTACTAACTGTCCTAGTGTTGGAACGAGCACAACCAGATAAATTCACATGTACCTCTGTTGCAATATATGAAAAACTAAATTTATTTCATATTATAAGTTTGTGAGGAAAATACCATTACATAAACAACAACACAAACAATTCAAACAACTACAATACAATAACTATGCGATTACAACCATCAAAGCAATTTTGAACATGTAATGCATCATCCTATGAACGTCTCAGTCAATCTTAATATCCATCCATTCATGCACTTCTCCATTTTGGTTGAACGTGGACACAAGGCATTAGATTCTTCTAATCCTTTCACCATCTCCAATTTCTCCATCTAACCAACTGTTTAACGTCCGATTAAGACGTTCAAACGAATCTATATTCCAAAGTCGAATCTTTATCGGAGACGCAACGGTGAAAAATATTAAATCGGCATTTCGCTTGTGAATGTATTCAGACATGGTTAAAACTCAAAAATTTGAAGGAGAGTGGAGTTGAATGAAAGAAAATATGGTTGTAGGGGAAGATTTGTGTGAAAAATATTGCATACAGGACGAGGTATTTATACAAAGGAGATAGAAAATGCATGCGCTAAGAGGATAGGCGCCTGACATTGGCGCCTCCTCACGAGGCTTACAATGCAGGCGCCATAGGCATTGGCGTCTCCTCATGATGGAAAATGGATGCGTCAGTTCATCTGACGCATCTGTTTTAAAATGTGGTTATTTTGGATTATTTTTTTTGAAAAATAATTATTTTAGAATTTATTTTGAAAATTGTGATTATTTTTAAAAAAATTGTGTTTGGTGGTAAAGTGAGTAATTAATAATATTATTATTTATTAGTTTCAAATTCATTATTTTAGGACTATTAGTATTATAATAATAATTTTTTATTAATGAAATATTCAATTTTGCTTACATGTAGGATATTGGGAGAGTTCTAAAAAGGTTTGGGATTAACATTATATTTTTCAATGGTTTAAGAGACCCTTGGGGTGGTGGAGGGTATATAGATTTACATCTTTTAAAAAATATATTATTGGGATAATTTCACTAAATTATTTGAAGGACATATTATGAATAATTTTGTTTATTTATTTATTTTTATATTTCACTTAGGTATAATTTTATGTGTTTTGAATTACAGGAGCTCATCATGTAGACTTGAGGTTTTCAACTAAGGAAGATCCTGAATTACTAAACGATGTAAGGAAACGAGAAGTAAAGATCATTGCAACTTGGATATCACAATATTATGAAGACCTACTATACTGATGATGAACTAATCGAACCTTATAGACAATCTAGATTAAATTTACTAGGTTAAGTGAATGACTCATAAAAAATAGTTTCGTTTTGTTTAATATGACGTTGGAAATATATTTATGGCATTATTGGTTAATTGGTATTTATATTATGTTGCAAAAATATGTATAAAAAAAATCTACGGTGGGATGAACATTCAAGTCATAAGTGGAGTAAAAATTAATTTTAAAATTTTAAACGAAAAGTTCCTCAAGATCCTCCACCAAGAACCCCATCCCTTGTGGAAGATGGTATGAATCAATTCATAAAATTTACTTAAAGTAATTTTGAAACTCAATCAAATCTTCAAAATCAAATTGGACAGTTATTTGAACAAGTGATAGCTCAATCGAATGAACTTCTTAATGGAAATATGTTAAATAATCCTATGAATGATGAAGTTGACAGAGAAGTCAAAGATGAATGGAAATTAGTCGATGAAGAGGGAGTTGAAAAGAACAAGAAGAAGAAAAATTCATGCCATCAGATGAAAAAATTGATCAAATAATAGAAGAATATAAGGTAGATAATAGATGTGGGAAAATAGAAAGAGTGCAAAGCGAGGATGATCTTGTTTTGGGTGAAGCTTTGAAGTTAATAATTTGTTTAGATGCAGATATCCAACAAGAGAATCTTCAACCAAAGAATGTCTCTAAACGTTATTTTAGCAACAAGGAATAGGGAAGAGAAGAAATAGATAAAGTATTGGATGTCATTTATGTCTTATTCTCTATTATCAAGCTAAAGAAGATATGGAAGCAACGTCATCAACATCTCAAGTTCAAGGGATTCCTACCAAAGAAAAAAAAGAAGAAGGATGGTGTGTTTTTTGTATCATATATGCCACGCTAACAAAGAAGCAAATAATCAAGCGTAGGACCTTAAAGAAGTGCTTAATGGGAGGCAACACATCATTTTTAGTTTTTCAGGTTTAGTTTCTTTCAGTGATTTCCCTTTTTGAATATGATCCAAGGAAGATTACTATCTAGCTCTCATGAAAGTTATTTCATTTATACCTCTCTTTGCTTTAATTAATGAGCTTGTTTGCTTTTGTTGTTTCTTTCAAATTTTATTTGCTACCCTATCAGTGCCACTATGAAGAAAAAAAAAGTCACCAGAAAAAGAATGAACATAAGAGATTAACATTGAAATTCCCTTGCAGATTGAAATTTGATGAAGAAAGGAGAAATCAACTACTTGTACTCAGTCTCCATATACCTCGGCTAGTAAGGTTTAAGCCAAATATTTTCACTATTTACTTTTCCTTCTTATGAGAGTATCCACACATAGTCATTTTCTAAAATTTGCATTGTTTCTAATTTGAGTCTTCCTATTTTAATGCGGTTATGTTCGTTGTTTAATCACTTTGAGCCTAAATCATTCTTTCAATGACATAGCAAGTATTATATAGCCACTTGACTTAAAAGATAAAAAAAATTCCATCCTCTTTGGAGTTAGGTAGGAATGGTTGTTTTATTTATGCAAAAAATAAGTTTGGGGGTGAGGTACTAGAGAAATTTGGTCAAAAAGAAAAATAAAGAAAACAAGAAGTTAAAATAGCTTCAAAAAAATTGTGAAAAATAGTGATATGGAAGGATTTCGATACCAAAAGGAAAACTAGGTACCTAATTCAAAAGGTTTAAGCCTATTATTCCAAATTATCCTACCTAACATAAATCATATTACAACCTTAAAAATACCTCAAAAGTGTTTGTTTAAATATGACTTTGATTGATTCGATTAGAAACTTTACAAATTCACTGTTAAATGCTTTTGTATGATGATAGAGAGATTACCATGTCAAATTGAGTGCATATATGTGACATGAGAGAGAGGTTTAGTAATTGTATGTTCATAAGAACTTTTCCAATTTTATTAGATTGAAGTAGAGAACTGAAGTGTTGATCAGAGAAATAAGGTGACGTTCATTGGTAAGAGTGAGCATTTTAACTTTGACAAAATGTTCAGTGTGTATACAGGTGACTTGAGGACAAGAAACATATTAAGTTCGGGGTTATGATGACAGTCGTCATTACGTAATTTTTATGAAAATTAGAGCCAATGAAGAATCCCTGGTGGGAGCTCCGTCAGAAAGAGAATCTCCTAACACTCCTTTTGTTTTTGAATAATCAATTAGAGAGACAACTTCTCGTTTAAAACCCATGCTATAGAAGAAAGGGAGTGCAATTCCGACTCCATTCCCCTTTTCGAAGAGGAAAACACGCTACCCTCTAAACCACTATCTATATTAATAGGTTTATCACTCATCTTAACAAGGACACCTAAAATACTTGAAGAAAAACGCTTGAATGGGGAGAAGGTACATTGAAATGAAAGGTCGAAAAAAGTAAAACAAAAGAGAATGTTAAAAATTGAAACTTTGAAGATTTGAATGCGTGTGTAAGACTCCAATTTTGACCCTAAGATCCCTCATGCAATCTCATCATTTGATTGGCTTTGGGATCATACCTTGGTATCCTCTTTACCTCTCATTTATTGGGTTTGCATTAGGAGAGATCACCAAGCATATTTTATTGTATCATACTTTAGTTTCCTTTGTTTACTAACCAAAATACCAAAATATGAATAGTGTAGTTTCATTTCTTTTGTAGGTAGTGTGTGCATCCACCTGTGCCTTATCAGGCTTATGTCTAGGGTTTGAGACCATCAGTGCAAGTGATCAAGTTATAAAAGGTTCACAATGGTTATAAGCATCATATATGGATCCCTATGCTCTTTATTTGTCTTTTTGATCAAGATTTCATCAAGAGTTTGAAGCTTGTTTGCCTTGGAAGCCCTAATTCATATGGGTATCTTATGTGTCTTCCTCAGCAAGTTTCTTCAACATTTAGTCAAAGATCTCAAGGGATACTCCATTATACTTAATCACAAGCATATATGATCCTCCATGAGCCCCAAAGAGCAAAATAACTCCAAGTTTGCAAGTTTGTCCAAAGAGGTTGACTAGAGAAAGTCAACTAGTCAAATCTAGGGTACCCTAGACCCTATCTCCTACAATTTTTGTCATATGAAAATGCGTACAGGATAAAAGTTACTCTTTATGACATTACAAACAACTTTCATGTTTTCATCAAGTGATAATGTTTCTTGGAAAGTCATTATTTATGGTGAAAGATTATATGTCATTTTGTCTGTGCCCTAGATAGAAGGTCAACTTCCAAGAACCACAACTTGCTCAATTTTTATAATATGAAGACCATCCAAGTTTCATGATTAATTTAAAGATGTATTTTCCAAGTTTTATACTTTGAGAAAGGTCAAATTCCACTTGAAAGGGAATGGACCAAGAGGAAACATTATAGGTCAGTTTGGGCTATCATCATTGAACAAGCAATTTTCCCAACTTCTAAAATCCATATCTCCCTCATGCAAGATTCAAATGGTGTCAAATTTGTGACCAAATTGAATAGGATTGAAAGAGCTACAACTATGAATAAGGAAACAAAGTCATTTGAGGTTCATAGTAAAAGTTATTCAATATGGAAAAAGGGGTCATTTGACTTTTAACTTAGAAAAGTTTCAACTATGTTTGATTCCTCCAACTTTCACACCAAAATTCATCATTATCCAAGCTCCAAATGGAAAAACTTTCAACATAAAAGTTGTTCCCCTTCATGCTAGCTTTCAAAAAAATCTAAGATCATTGCATATGGACAAAACTGAGAGACTTGCGCATGGTTCCTTTGTTTGGTTTGTTTTGGCAATTTTCGCACTCAAATGATAATTCCATTTGCATGCTTCCATGTTATGACTTCAGCATCAATTGCATACGAATTGGAATTGGATCACATCATCATTTGGGCCTTATGGCATGCCCATGCAACCATGCACACCAAGTTACAATTTTTGACAAATTTTTGAAAGTGTGTGAAAATGAATTCACAAGGCTATAAATACATGTCATTTTCCTCAGAATTGAGGATCCTTTGCCCAAGCTTTGACCTGCAAACTCTCCCAAAATCCATTGATAGAATACCTTGAAGATTTCTCTTGAAATTGAGTTTTGATTCCCATTCTATTTTGGAATTTAAACTCCAAGAATTCAAAGCCTTTTTGCATCCAAATCATCTCCTGCGAGCTAGTAGAAGTAATGCCAAGTGAATTGGAATTAATATCGAGCTTCATCACTGTAAACAGAAGGTGAATTTTCAGAAACTTTCCTTCTTCGATTCTCTCTTAATTCTCCATCATTTCTCTTGATTTTTGGTTGGCTGAAGTCCTACCAATGTAGGCAACAAGATTGAGTTACTTTGAGATCAAATTGAAGCAAATCAGTTCATCCACCTCATTTTTCCATTCCACATATCTCCTTGTATAGTGAGAATTGGAAGAAATGGAGGTCAAATTCGTGCTCCCCTTGATTTTATCTTCAAAATAGTATGTGGATCTTCCATTTTAGTGAACTTTTCAGTTAGACCAGTCCGATGAGGTTGACCGGAGAAGATGACCGGAGCCAGGGCTCTGGTGATGCGTTGGCACAGTCCAATCCATTTGATCAGGCTCCCACGTTTTAATCTTGGCCTTTGATGTTGATTACCACATTTGTTGCGCATTGACCAGAGTGCACCATGGATTGCACGTGGGTGGCCATCAGATCTGCCACCTCAATTAATGAGGGAGATCTGATGGCCCTTGTTTTTCCTATTTTATTTTATTTTCTGATTTTTATTTTAATTAGCTTATTTTTGTTTAATTCATAATAATTTCATTTTTAATCCAAAAAATATGGGACTTTCACCAAAAATCTTTAAATAATTTCCTCTTCAATATTTTGAATTAAAATAATTTTTTGGATTATATTTGATATTTTTTGTGAATTTAATAGTTTTTTACTTGTTTTTAAATTTTTTTAAATACTTCTGACTTTCTAAAAATTCCCAATTTTTTTGTCTAAGGTCCTTTGACCTAGGATAAATCCCTTGGCCATTCATTTGGTGATTCAAAGGGATTTGAGGTTTTTTCCCTTTTAAAATGCATTTTATTTCATTTTTAAATTGATTTTTAATTGTTTAAATGTTAAAAAATGATGTTAAGCCATTTGGTTGACCTTGTGTTGTTTCATCTTCTATTTGGTCTTGATCATGGTTGATTTAAACTTTCATTTGATCAATACTATTGGATTTAAGGGGTTGATGAAGTGTACACTTCATCCCTCAAGATGAATGGATAGCATTTATCAGATGAAATTCCTCCATTGATCAATTTGGGTTTCCTTTTCCATTTCCATCTTCATCTTCATCCCTCATATTCCCCAATCCCTCATTGACCAATGATTTCTCTATAATTCAAATGCTAGTTGATTCATCAATGACCTTGTGTCAGATGAATCGACATGAGCCCGATTGAGATAAGTCCACCCTATTTTGTTTTTTTGTGTGGTGTGCTTTAGAAGCTTGGTTCTTTATACCATGTCTCTAGCATGCATTAACACCAATATTTTTATTGCCCGACCTCAAATAGTGTGACTTATACATAAGTCCTATTATGATTGCTTAACATAGAGTTAAATCCGTCCCAAAAGGCATATCATTCTTGTAAGTGAGATTGTAAGTCTCCCATTTCTCATGGTATTGTGTGAAAACTTAACCTTTTTTCCATTTGTGAGAGCTAGTGGCATACTTGTTGATTTATCCAAGTTGGAGCCCTTCTCATAAATGATGTCTTGGTTTTTTATCTTCATACCTGTGAATGGATGGTTGAGTGTTCTACAAATAATGACTTAAACAATTGGCTCCCTCACAAACATTTCACTAACATATCTTTATTATTGCTTTACTTTATGTCATTTACTTAATGCAACTTAAATTTTAGTACCTTTATCATTCATATCCATTTACATTTCATGCAACTTGTTTATGTTTCAGTCGTTTTCACTTTGCTCACTTGAGCCATATGTTTATACTTGTATATATTGTGTGCTTGTGATTTTGTCCTGTTTGTGCTCTTAGGACCTTAAAATACCTAATAACAACAAAAATCCTAAAAAATATGTTGGTGGACTGTTGGACCTCTGCCCTTGACTTGATTTGAACTTTTGGCCTTAGAGTAGGCAACATCCTTATGCTTTGAAGGACTTGGCCAATGCCATTATCTAAGACCGAGTTACCTTGATTGTGCTTTTCATCTGATGCAAGCCTTGATAAATCCCTTGGTTTATCTATAACTTTGTCTCTATGGTTAAATTGTTATACTGTTATTATTATTGATGTCTGATGATTGTTTCTGTGAGTTTGCCACAAGGAATATTTCATCTGATACATTTGAAGACATTGAAGATTGATTGCTTTTGGAGTGCTTGCTTGGATGTTATGGTTATCTTTATTTGATGCCTTGGTATTCATATTAATTGCTTGGATGTTGCTTATGCTTGTTGCTTGCTCAATAGTCCAAAGGAAATGGGTTTCTATCTAACATTCTTTTCTTGTGGATTGCTTCCCATTGGTCAGACTTTTTCAACTCTAAACTTTTAATTTTGTCTAGGGTAGTCCATTCATCTCCTTCTTTCCTTCTTTAATTTTAAAATGTCTCCCTCATTTAAAAAACCTTATTTGCTTGTGTTTTCAACTTAGACTTGTTTTAATGAGTAAAAACTTTGGCCTTATGCCATTGATTTTTCAAAACATTTTCTTAATTAAACTTGTGAATAAACTTAATTATATTGACCTTAACTTTCAAAAAGACAAAAAGAACTAACAACCTCATCTAATCCTTTTGGCCATTTTGTGCCCTTTTATTTTAAAACTTTTGCAAAAGAGAGTGTTTAGATTTGAGTTATTTTTGGTTGAGGTATAATTATCCCATTCCATGATATATTGATTATAAGTATTTCCATTTATTAGGGGTTAGTGGAATACTTGTTGATTGAATCCAAGTTGGAGCCCTCCCTCTTAAATGTTGTAAAGCACTCATTATCGGTGGATGTTTGGTTGAGTATTCCCCCATTGATAACAAAAGATCTTTAAACTTTTTGTTAAAACCAATCCACCTACTATTTAAATTTTTTACCACGAATTACAGGGTTTTGATCCCTCATTTTTATGTTGGTACGTAGGCATAAGACCGAAGGTCTTGTCAAACACAAAAATATATTAAAAGAATTCTTCTCTCATCCCCCCATTCTAATTTTTATCAAACATCTTTTTAACTAAAACACTTGCACACAAAAAAAGGGCTCTCTAAGAATACCTAGGACACTTTGGGTGATAATACTTTCCCTTTGTGTAACCAACCCCCTTACCTGTAATCTATGACATTTTATTATTTTTTATTTGAAAAATTTTTATCTTTGGGTTTTGTTCGTACTTTTCCCTTTTCCTTTGGAAATAATAAAAGCGCGATGGTGACTCTGGATTTTATTGACGTCGAGTTTATCCATAGCTCGATGGTCACGAACACACCGCTATAAAAGAAAGTGGTGACTCTGTTGGGGACTAGTCCTCAGTGGGTTTAGCCTACTTTTTTTGTGTATTATATTTGTTGATATTTGAGTTTTGTTTGTTTGTATTATTATTGTGCGATACTCTATCTGTTGTGCTTTGTGATCGCTGAATGGTGAGATAAGTTTTAACCCGAACTTGAGTGCAATTAAGATAGGAGGATTGTATAGTCATGTTCGACTCATGCGGAGTAGTCCTTAACGAGTTGGCTTGAGACCCATCTACTCAATGGAGACCCCTTGGAATTACTGATGTCACACGAGTAAGTCGTGGATAGACATTGCTTTTTCCAACCTGAGAGTCTGAGAAGCTGAGGACTGTAGAACATATAACCCAACTTGTCCTATTTACGACATAGTGCGAAGACTGTTCAAGTGTAGATTTGATAATAGTTGTTACGCGATACTACACTCGGACAAGTTTCTCTTGAGAATACTATGGGTTGATGAGTCAGTCATAGAAACCTATAGTATCCGATAGATGGGATCACGACTCTGGGAACTTTTTAGAACATGCTCTACAGGTTTTTATCCATAGTAAAATCCTTTGGGATGGTTCTTAACCCGACTCCATGCTCGTGACTCACAACAAACCCTTTGATTCTCGGTTGATCCGATCGATCTCGTAAAAATCAATGGATCTTGGGTGTTGATAAGGTGAAAACCATGATCCACCAAAATGGATGATTGATCTTGATGATGACTTGATCTATCCCGTGACCTTTGTTTATTTTCCATGTGTGTGATCCCTTGTGTGTGATTGTTGCATTCATGCATTCATGTGCATCATAACATTCATCTCAGCAATAAATTTTTCAAGGAACTAAGGTCGTATTTGCAAATATTTTCAGACCATGGACTGTGGACGAAGGAACACTAAAAAGTATAGTTTCAAATGTCCTGACTTGAAAGAGATAAGAAAGCTATCATCCTTTGTATTAGATCCTTTGGATTTCAAGCATCGTCATGGGAAATGTTTGTCTGTATTATCTACCGAGGTTGTGGAAGGACTCTTGAGTGTCTTGGTCCAATTTTATGATCCTCTGTATCAGTGCTTCACTTTTCCTGATTATCAGCTCACACCCATGTTGGACGAGTATGCCCATCTCTTGGGTATACCCGTGTCTAACGAGGTGCCCTTTAGTGGATTAGAGGAGATTTTGAGATCCCAAGTCATAGTCGAAGATCTTCATTTGAAGAAATTTGAGATTGATGCTAATTTGACGAAGAAATGAGGGATTCAAGGCTTGACTTCTGAGTTTCTCATTGGCAGAGTTAATGCTTTTGCTCAAGTTGGTAGCATGGACACTTTTGAAGCCATCTTTGTCTTGCTCATCTATGGCTTAACTTTGTTCCCTAACATTGACGATTTCGTTGATGTTAACTCCATTAGAATATTCTTGATTGGGAATCATGTTCCGACTTTGTTGGGTGACACATATTTCTCTTTGCATTTAAGGAATTCTAAGGGTGGTGGAACCATTGTGTGTTGCGTTCCTCTTCTGTATAAGTGGTTTATTTCGCACTTGCCTCAGATGCCAGTCTTCTTGGAAAACAAGCAATGTCTATGATGGTCTCAGAGACTTATGTCTCTCGCTAATGATGATATTGTTTGGTATGATTATGCTTTTGATGGCGTGGAGATTATCGACAGTTGTGGTGATTTCTCTAATGTACCTCTTGTTGGTACACAAGGATGAATCAAGTACAACCCTACTTTGGCTCGTGTCAGCTTGGGTTCCCCTTGAAAGATAAACCCAATAATGTTCAGTTAGAGGGTCTAATCTATCAAGAGGTTAAAGATCCCCAAAATTTGAAGAGTAGAATTGTGCATGCTTAGCACAATGTTCATAGGAAAGGAAGAGTCGAGCTTGATCCACGCAACTGTGTAGATTTTAAAGCTTGCACTATTTGGGTGAAGAAGAGAGCTTTGGAGCTTAAGATGTCGTACGCCTGTGAAAGACCTATGTCTATGGTTGTGGCTAAGCCATCAACTCTCCCTAACCAAGATGTAGAGGATTTGGAAGACGAACTCTCCAAGATGAAGCAAGCAAGAGACATTTGGGAAGAGAGGTTCCATGCCTTGAACCGAGAGTATGTAGAGTTGCAAATTGAGTCGAAAGACAAGGATGCACTTATTGAGGTTCTTGAAGAGCGTGCAGTGAAGAGATAGAGAGAGCCAAGGGATTTATTTTCCTCTAGTACGCCTCAACCTTCCAGTGCTTAGAAGAAGATTGTTAATCGGCTCATCCTCGAGAAAGCTCATATGCAGACAACCTTTGAGTCAAAGATCAGATGCATCCCTTGGCCAGTTCAGCTGTTTCAGTTGCTAGGGATCCTTAGGATGATATTTTCCTTTTCTCTTGTATTTGTACCTTTTGGTTTCTGAAATTGTACTCAGTGTAATCCTTCCTAAATTTTATGACTAAAAAGAGATTTTTATGGTCAAAATGTTATTATTGATTATTGATTATTATTGATTAAAAGATTTACAAATAAGAATTTGTATGTTCCTTGAAATTAAAATGAAAAAAATTGCATTTCATGCATCATTTGTATAACAGGTTTCTTTAGCCAGATGTCTTATGGTTTTTCTTCTTTGTATCAGATAAGATGACTCATCACTATAATACTCGAGCTAATCGCCAAAGAAGAATGGAGCATCTATAATAAGAGAATAGAGAGCTCAAGGATGATATTTCCAAACTCACTACTTCGATGGAGTCTGTGATTTCTGCTCAGAATCAACCATTTCCGCCTCTAGCAACTCCTCCTCCTCAAAGGACTGTTATTTCTGAATTTGCTTCAACGTCAGTGCCCGTAGTTGCTGCTAGCCAGTTTGTACCAGCCATGCCTGCCGGATTCCCGTGGGTAATACCGCCAAACTTTGTGCCTGAGAATTATGCTCCAGCCTTTGCTCATATGCTGACATCTAGCCTGGTCATGTCTGTACCTCCTCCAGTTGTGCATACTTTGCCCCATGTAGAGGAAGCCATCTATCATCCTGAGCCGTCTGAGGGCCCTGATGTTCATGAGAAGATGGACGAGATGAAAGACCAATTTCTTGAGCTGAGAAAGGAATTGAAGACCCTAAGAGGGAAATATTGTTTGGTAAAAATGTTGTTGAGTTGTCTTTGGTGCCCAACATCAAGATCTCATTCAACTTCAAAGTCCCAGACTTTGAGAAGTATAAGCGGAATACTTGTCCTCTGAGTCATCTTGTAATGTATGCTCGCAAGATGTCTACTTAGACAGAAAACGGTCAACTACTCATCCATTACTTTCAAGACACTTTAAATGGTGTTGCACTCAGATGGTATAAGGGCTTGGACAGTGCTAATATCCATACTTTTAATGACTTGGGTGAGGCTTTCGTCAAGCAATATAAGTATAATATTGATATGGATCCCGATCGGGATCAATTGCGGTCGATGTCTTGGAAAGACAAAGAGACATTCAAGGAGTACACCCAAAGATGGAGAGAGCTTTCCGCTCAAATTAGCCCATCATTGGAGGATAAGGAAATGACCAAGATCTTTTTGAAGACCCTGAGTTCATTTTATTATGAAAGCATGATTTCCAGTGCTCCTAATGACTTCACCGAAATGGTGAACATGGGGATGCGGTTGGAAGAAGGTGTCTGAGAAGGATGATTGTCTAAAGATAAAGCTTCTACAAGCAAGAAATACAGTGGTAGTTTCTCCAAAAGGAAGGAAGGGGAAACCAATGCAATGTGTGTAGGGAGGCAGAGAAGGCCTCTTGTGACGAAGACTTCCCAATCTCGTCAGCATCACCATCAGGTATCGTCAGTTATTCCGGTATTAACCTGTAATTCAACAAATCAATCAGTTCCCATTCAGCAACAACATCAGGAACAGGAACAAAAATGTACCAACTACAACAATAACAATCATCATCAGAACTTTGAGAGGAAGAAGGTGACTTTTGACCCTATTCCGATGACTTATGCAGAGTTGTATCCTTCTTTCGTTGTCAAGAATATGATTCAACCAAGAAATCCTCCACATACTCCTGAACCTTTGTCATGGTAGTTCAAGCCTGATCTACAGTGTGTTTTTCATTAGGGAGCTCATGTCCATGATATTGAAAACTGCTATCCTTTGAAGCATGAGGTTCAGAAATTGATCAAGAGCGCTTTGGTGTCCTTTGACGACTGAGCACCTAATGTCAAAGTCAATCTATTGCCCGCTCATGGAGATGCTTTTGTGAACATGGTGGACGGTTGTCCCGGTGAATTCAGAGTTTATGATGTTTGTCACATCCGAAGGTCGTTGGTGGAGATACATAGGACCTTATGCCTTGTCACTGATTATGAACATGACCATGATGGTTGTGTTATCTACAACGTCAACCCTCGAGGATGTGTGATAGTCAAGAGGGATGTTCAGAAACTGATGGATGAAGGTGTTATTCAGGTCAACCAATCCCGACATATGGGCAATGACATGAATGTTATTGTACCAGTGTTCGAGACCCCCGAGCGGGTAGTTGTTCAGTTTGACAACAACAAGAATTTTAATTGATCGGTATCGTCGTTGATTATATGATTAGCGGGCCACGTCCCATATTCATCCAATATAGATGTGCCTAATAAATACAATGCTACCATGATTGAGAATGGGCAAGAGGTTCCTCTTGCCTCCGCGAATTCAGTAGTAAGCATTGCAGATGTCGTCAAGGTGACTCGTAATGGTCGTATATTTGGCCCTGTATGGTGGGTAAGAAGGAAGATGTTCCTGTAGTTGATCCAATTAATGCTCCAACTTTTCAGTCTGGTGAATCCAGCGGGTTGAAGATTAATGATGATGACAAGGTTCTGCATTTAATCAAGAAAAGTGAGTTCAACGTTGTGGAATAGCTTCTCCAAATGCCATAAAAAAATTTCGTGTTATCTTTATTGATGAACTCCGAAGCGCATAGAAAGGCTTTGCAGAAAGTGTTGGAGCAAGCCTACGTAGAGCATGGTGTTACAGTGGATCAGTTTGATCATATTGTCGCTAACATCACTTTCATGTAATAACCTAAGCTTTTTTGATGAAGAACTTCCTAAGGAAGGTAGAAATCAAAACTTAGCGCTCCACATTTCAATGAAATGTAAAGAGGACGCTCTGTCCAATATTTTGGTGGATACAGGTTCATCATTGAATATGTTGCCCAAGTCAACTTTGGCAAGATTGTCTTATCAAGGCACACCAATGAGGTACAATAGTGTGGAGGTAAAAGTGTTTGACGGTTCCTGAAAAACTGTCATTGGGGAGGTGGACCTTCTAGTTAAGATATGTCTAAGTGACTTTCAAATTACTTTTCAAGTAATGGACAATCACCTGGCCTATAGCTTTGTGTTGGGAAGGCTATGGATCCATGAGGCTGGTGGCATCACATTAACTTTGCATCAAAAGTTAAAATTTGTTAAGAATGAAAAACTTGTTATTGTTGGTGGGAAGAAGGCACTTTTGGTGAGCCATCTTTCATCCTTCACCTATGTGGAAGCTGAAGAAGAAGTTGGAACACCGTTCCAAGCTTTATCTGTTGCTAATGAGTTACAGAAGACTGGGGCATCCATGTCTTCTCTAAAAGATGCAACAGAGGTCGTTCAGGCAGGCGGCATCGACAAGTGGGGTCGTGTTGTAGAAGTTATTGAAAATAAGAACACAGCGGGGCTGGGATTTCAGCAAGGGCTGTTCAAAAAAAGTGTCAAGGATATGCAACAAGTTTTCCGTAGTGGAGGGTTCATTCACAAGGATGATCAACACTCAACTACATTTATTGAAGATGACGATGAAGACGAAGCTTGTGCCAATTTAGTGACGCACGAACATACTTGCAACAATTGGGTTACTATTGATATTCCTGTTGTTGTGCACTGTTCAAAGTAATTTGTTTTTATTGTTTAAATAAAAATCCTTCTCCTATGTCTAAGGGAGAAGTGAAAGATTGTTGGGCATTTTCAATATTATCATCAATAAAAATATAATTTTATTCATCCACATCTATGATGTTTACTTTTACTTTTCTCTTTTTCTGAAAATGGTAATCATAAAAAATATAAAATAAGCAATAATTTTTCCCATATTTGTATAATATTTGTTTGCACTCCACTTCTCTAAAATCAAAATGTCAAATCATTATGCAAGTTGGTTCTCAAACCCATTGAACGTAATGATCCTACTCCCTCTCCAAACTTTGATTTCCCTGTGTTTGAAGACGAGGAAGAGAATGATGATAAAGATGTGTCTAATGAGTTGTCTCGTTTTCTTGAACACGAGGAAATGATCATTCAGCTATTTGAAGAGCATATTGAATTAGTCAACTTGGGTTCCGAGGATGATGTGAAGGAAGTCAAGATTGGGTCTCAACTTTGTCCAGAGGTTAAGAAAGGGTTGGTTGATCTTCTCCAAGAATACTCTGATGTGTTTGCTTGGTCCTATCAAGATATGCCAGGTCTTGATACCAATATTATGGAACATAGATTGCCTTTGAAGCCAGAATGCCCACCGGTCAAGTAGAAGTTGAGAAGAACACATCATGATATGGAAGTGAAGATCAAGGAGGAAGTGCAGAAGTAGATTGATGTTGGTTTTCTTATTACCTCTGAGTATCCGCAATGGGTGGCTAATATTGTGCATGTTCCGAAGAAAGACAGAAAAGTCTATATGTGCATTGATTATAGAGGTTTGAATAAAGCCAGTCCGAAAAGTTGATTTTCCTCTGCCACACATTGATATGTTGGTAGACAATACAACTAAATTCAAAGTCTTTTCTTTTATGGATGGATTTTCTAGTTATAATCAGATTAAGATACCACCCAAAGATATGGAGAAGACCACATTCATTACGTCTTGGGGAACATTCTGTTATCGAGTGATGCCTTTCGGTTTAAAGAATGCTGGTGCAACGTACCAGAGAGCCATGAACACACTTTTCCATGATATGATGCATAAAGAGATTGAGGTCTATGTTGATGATATTATTGCTAAATCAAGAGATGAAGAAGAGCATGTTAAACATTTGTTGAAGTTATTCCAGTGTTTGAGGAAGTATAAACTCCGCTTGAATCCCAATAAGTGTATATTTGGTGTTCGATCTGGTAAGTTGTTGGGCTTTATTGTCAGCGAGAAAGGTATTGAAGTTGATCCTGTCAAGGTCAAAGCAATACAAGAGATGCATGCGCCAAAAACTGAGAAGCAAGTCATAGGTTTTCTCGACCGCTTGAACTATATTTCAAGATTTATATCGCATATGAGTGCCACATGTGTGCCTATATCCAAGCTCCTTCGGAAAGATCAGTCTTGTGATTGGACCAAGGATTTCCAGAAAGCTTTTGACAGTATCAAAGAGTATTTGCTTGAGCCTCTGATTCTGTCTCCGCTTGTTTAAGGAAGACCGTTGATCATGTATTTGATTGTGCTTGAAAAGAGTATGAGTTGTGCTCTTGGCCAGCAAGATGAATCTGGAAAGAAAGAATACGCAATTTACTACCTTAGTAAGAAGTTCACCGATTGTGAGTATCGGTATTCTATGCCTGAGAAGACATGTTGTGCTTTGGCTTGGGCTGCTAAGCGTCTGCGCCAGTATATGTTGAATCATACTACTTGGTTGATATCCAAAATGGATCCAATCAACTACATTTTTGAAAAGCCTGCTTTAACTGGGAGGATCGCCCGTTGGCAGATGTTGTTATCTGAGTATGATATTGAATACCGAGCTCAGAAAACTATTAAAGGTAGTGTCTTGGCTGATCATTTGGCTCACCGACCTATTTAAGATCATTAGTCATTGAAGCTTGATTTTCCTGACGAAGACATTGAGTATTTGAAGATGAAAGATTGTGATGAACCATTACTAGAAGAAGGGCATGAACCTGGTTCCCGCTGGGGCATGGTATTTGATGGAGCTTTTAATTTGTATGGTAATGGTATTGGGGAAGTGATTATTACTCCTCAAGGAACTCATTTTCTGTTTACAGCTAGATTAACCTTCAAATGTACGAATAATATGGCTGAGTATGGAGCCTGCATTATGGGGCTCGAAGAAGCCATTAATCTTAGGATCAAATATCTTGATGTCTATGGAGATTCATATCTGGATGCTAATTAGATCAAAGGTGAATGGGAGACAAATCAAACTGGTTTGATATCATATAGCGATTATGCAAGGAAGATATCAACTTTCTTTACAAAGGTTGAGTTTCATCATATCCCTCGAGATGAAAACCGGATGGCTGATGCTCTTGCAACTTTGGCTTCCATGATTATGGTGAAGTTTTGGAATGAAGTTCCCAATCTGATTATGATGCGTCTTGATAGGCCAGCTCATGTGTTTGCTGTTGAAGAAGTCAAGGATGATAAGCCATGGTACCATGATATCAAATGTCTCCTCCAAAGTCAGACTTACCCGTCTCGGGCATCTTTGAAAGATAAGAAAACTTTGAGAAGATTAGCTGGCAACTTCTACCTAAATGGTGATGTGCTTTATAAGAGTATTTTCTATATGATTTTGCTCAAATGCACGGATAGACACGAAGCATGTCTGTTGATGACTGGAGTCCATAAAGGTTCATTTGGTACTCATTCCAATGGACATGCTATGGTAAAAAAGATGGTGAGAGCAAGTTACTATTGACTGACAATGGAATCTGACTGTTGCAAGTTTGTGAAGAAATGCCACAAGTGTCAAATTTATACGGATAAGATTCATATTCCTCCCACACTGTTGAACGTCATTTCCTCCCCATGGCCCTTCTCCATGTTGGGAATTGATATGATTGGCATGATTGAGCCCAAAGCATCAAATGGACATCGTTTCATTTTAGTGGCTACTGACTACTTCACAAAGTGGGTCAAAGCGACATCATATGCGAATGTGACCAAGCAAGTTGTTGTAAGGTTTATCAAGAATCAGATTATATGCCGTTATGGTGTGCCAAGTAAGATCATTACTGATAATGGATCGAACTTGAATAACAATATGGTTGAAGCTCTTTGCAAAGACTTCAAGATCGCACATCATAACTCTTCTCCCTACAAACCGAAGATGAATGAGGATGTTGAAGCTACAAACAAGAATATCAAGAAGATTATTCAAAAGATGGTTGTGACATACAAAGATTGGTATGAGATGCTCCCATTTTCTTTGCATGGGTACCATACATCTGTTTGTACTTCAACATGGGCAACCCCCTTCTCTCTTGTCTATGGCATGGAAGTTGTGCTCCCTGTAGAGGTTGAGATCCCATCTTTGCGTATGTTGATGGAAGCCAAGTTGAATCAAGATGAATAGTGTCAGACCAGGTTTGACCATCTCAATTTGATTGAAGAGAAGAGATTAACTGCCATGTGTCATGGTTAGTTATATCAGCAGAGAATGAAGAAAGCTTTTGATAAGAAGGTCAAGCCTCGTATGTTCCGAGAAGGTGACCTCGTTCTCAAGAAGATTCTATCTTTCAAACCTGATGTTAGGGGCAAATGGACTCCTAATTATAAAGGCCCATATGTTGTTAAGAGAGCTTTTTCAGGCGGTGCATTGATTCTTACAACTATGGATGGTGAAGAGTTCATGCGTCTTGTGAATGCCGATGCAGTCAAGAAATACTTCGCCTAAAAAAGAAAAGAACAGCTCACTAAATTGAAAATCTGAAAGGGTGGCTTAGGCAAAAATGAGTGTCTCGGTGGATTGAAAACCCGAAAGGCCGATCCAGGAAAGAGTTAGAGACATAAAACAGAAAAATTTATACTGGTAGATTGAGTACCCCAACTTGGGGCAATCTAGGCAAAAATTAGGGATCATGTCAAGTAACTGCATCCGGTTGGCCCTGATCTTTGAAGTAGTTTTGAATAATTAGCTTGGTTCTGATTCATCATTATCAACTGAAGACAAGAACACAATGGATTTCAGAATTGGTAGGGAGAGTAGTGGTCATTGTATCCAATGTAGCCTTTTTCCATGTAAATTACCATTTTTTTAAACTTTGTAAAGATCCATGGAGTCCCGCCATTTGCGGACTACCATTCTATTAAATAAAGTTGAGCTTTTATCCATTTGTTTCTTATTCTTATTTGTTTCTTTTCTAATAAAATTGAATTTTATGATGATAATTTTGAAATAAATAAATCAATGAATAATCCTTTTTTTAAAATAATAAGGCATTTACTTTAAGAACGGGATTTCAAAAAGGAATGTCAACAACAATGTAAGAACGGTAAGTCTTGATGTGTGAAGCATTATTGTCTTCCCTAATCAGTTGTTGGTGATTTTACCTCCCCAATAGTTCATCGTTCATCCCCAGCCTGGTTGATGAGTTGCTCCCTAAGCAGTTTATTATCCCCGATAGAGCTAATGTGTTGTTCCTTTTATAGTTCATCCTTCCCTAGCCGAGCCTTTCGTGTTTTGCATCCTCAATCTGTGTTTGTGATTGAACCTTGGATCTCGGTGAAACCTTTATTTGGTTTTCAGATCCCCAGTGCACCTTAATTTGGTTGTTGCATAGCCGTGGTAGTTTCTCCCCATCATGAGTTTGTAGATCCGATTGATATATTTTGTACCTTGGAATTGGTTTATTTCTCAACCTCCAAGAAGAGTCTGATGACTGATGTGTTCCTTTTGAGTAACTTGTTTGATTTTGCATCCTCGTGTGGCCTTTGATTTTTCCTAGCAGATTTTTGAATCCCCAGGGAAGCCCCACAAAATTGATTTTAATGGAACCTCCAGTAGTCGTCTGGTTTCCCACACAGAGTTTTTCCTCTCGTTGTGACATGGATCCCCGATGGAGTTTCATCTTCTGATAGAAGATATCTTCATTCAGACATTATTTGATTCTGAGCAGTATTGATGTTATCCCCTGCAGGGTTGTCTCCTATTTGATATTGTGTCGACCTAAAATTCCCAGTGTTGACTTGTTGCCTTGAAGTGTGTGTGTGTGGTATATATTATATATATATATATATATATATATATATATATATATATATATATATATATATATAATATATATATATATATATATATATATATATATATATATATATATATATATATATATATATATATATATATCCCTCAGCTTGAAGATGTGGCTCCTCAACAGATCTCTCTTATCCTTAGCATATTAGTTGATATTCTCAGCAGTGCTTTCGTCCCCCGCGAAGTTGGCAAGCTGTATTTTTCTCCTCTCCGAGAGAGTTTGAGTTTTAAGCAAGATCTTTGTTAATCTTGGCTTATCCCCTGGCAGTATATCCTCCTCTTTTGAGAGTTGAGTTTTGAGTTGAATTTGTTTTAATCCCTTTGATTGCTACAAATTGATATATATATTATATATATATATATATATATATATATATATATATATATATATATATATATATATATTCTTCATTTCCTCTAAGTGTTGAGTCTTCAACAGTTTTTAGTCGGATGCATGTTCTCCATGGCTTTCCTCAACCAGAGTTGAGTTTTGAGCTTTGGATTATTATATCCCTATCCTTCCTTGAGTACACGGTTGTGCGCCATCCCCAGGGAACTGAATTTATTTTGAGTTAGGATTTATATCCTCGATGATTTATTTTCACCCCTTGTAGGTTCTCCAGTTGGTGTTCACATCTTGTTGAGATTAGCCGAGTATCTAGTTAAGATAATTCCGATCTTCATGTTGGTATCCTTTGTGCTTGTTTGTCAACATAATCAGATACGTATTCATGCAATACTCATGCATAAATATAGCAACAGATATTTCATTACGCATTTTACGCATTTGACCATTTTTTCTGATCCCCTGCTGTCATACGCCAATTTTGTCCGGGCACTTTAAAAACATTTCATAAATTTGATTTTATTTTAAGTTTGCATCAGTAGCACAACATGGCATGCATTTCATCATGAATAATACCTAAAATATCAGTCGGAATAAATTCTCGAATATACAGATAAATTGGTTAAATCATCCCTCAAGTACGTGCAAAATCAGTGGGTAAAAGGTTTCAAAATCAAGCTCGCAGACATCAGTATTATTAATCTACGGTTCGCGTAGTTTAACCTGGTGTGCTCGTTATATTTTTCGACGACTTTCTCAGTCGCATTTTGACCCGCCTGAGCCTTTTAACCGATCAAAATTTATTTCAGAATTAAAAGAAACGCTGTATTTTTCTAATAAGTTTATTTCGCGCTGATCATTTTAGTGCATCCGATTTAATTTTTCGAGCAAATTTTCGTCCGACATTTATTCATTTTCAGTCATTTTATTTTTATTCTTTCGCCAAAATATTCAAAAGAAATAAATACAATTTTCCGTATTCTCATTTTATTTTTATCGTGTGTATTTAGAAAGATGCAAATTTTATTTGATTTGATTGATTTAAATTGTGCTAAATCAATTAAAATCATCTAGAAAGGGCATATTGGACATTTAAAAATTGCTTGTGCTTCTTTGGGCTAATCAGGATCGTCGATTCAAACTAATCCATGGTTCTCATTTGCAATCCTTGTCTTATTCCATTATCCAATCAAAATTAGAATTCAAATAGAAATATTATTAAATAAAATCAGAAACTGATAAAATAGAATCTCCTTCTCCATTGGCCAAAACCCACATGGCCTTGTTTCTCTCCCTATGAATGAGAATGACCTCCCAACGGATATATCTGGGGGCATCCACTACCACATGAGGGGGGGCAAATAGCAGGGGAGAGATAAAAAACTTCTTGCTGTGACAGCTCATGAGAGACTAAGAAAAGATGCTCTTTTCTTATTGGCCACGGGAAAAAAACAAAAAGAAAAAAGAAATATAAAGAGAAAACTAAAATACAATAAAAAGGGAAATTTTGGCTGACACTGGAGAACACACTTATTCCAAGTTTCGGCTCCCCACTCACGGCATTAAGGAAAAGACTACTCTCATTTTTTTTCAAATTTTTTTTCTGCTGCATATCTCCATTAAACCTACGCCGTGCACCACCGTCAACCGTCGCGCACCTCCCTCACAGAATCCCGGTCCGCTCCTTCTTTTTCACCGCCTTGGAACCTCGCCCACACTCACCTCTCACCTTCACCAAACTCCACCAATAACAAACCTGCCGTCGGCGAACACCATCGCCGCTCTTCGTGTCTCCACGGTGACGAATCCACAACCTCTAAACTCTTCACCACGACGTCCACCTTTCTTCGCTACATCCTCATACCAAATACATACTAATCTCTTTCTTCCTAAAAACAAGCTTGTAACAACAAAACCTCCACAAATCCTCATTACCGCCATCACCCCCACAAATCCTCATTACCACCATCACCCCCACAAAACCACCATCGCCACAGAACCTCCGTCGTCTTCCAACAATACTCATTGTCCACCGTCAAACAACACAATCTACCATGCCGACCACACCCAAACAATCTCACTCATCTACTTCCTTCCACCGTGAATCTAACTCCGCCCACGAAACCCTCCTTCGACGAACTCCCTTCCTCCGCCGTCAACATCACCAACATCCATCGAACACCTTATTCAAATCACCATTAATTTCAGCGAATCACTATTCATTACCTCTGAACTACACAATCACACCCTCACAAGTCATAACACAATACAATCAATTGAATCGCAGAGAAGATCAAAACAGAGTAAAAAATAGAAGAAGGAAATCTCCATGAGCAAATCACGGATCATCATTAGATTTCGTCATCAAAATCGCTGACTCCCCTTTGCGGTTACCTTTTTTATCCTTGATTTTGTTTTCATTTGTGTAAGGCAATTGTCTTGATTTGGTTTTGAATGTGATGAAATTGATTTGTGCACATCTACCGTGAGAAGAGTATATATTTTTTTCTCGATGTAAAGAGGGAGAGAACAAACTTTCTATGTATTATGTCTCTTTCTAGAAAAATAGTGAAATTCTAGTAACAGACTATCGATGTCACACTGGATGTTATGACATCCAATTCTACACAGACAGGTAATGTATGCAGAAAGCAAATGTAAAAAGCAGTAAATGGCACAGAGAATTGTTTACCCAGTTCGGTGACAAACACACCTACTCCGGGGGCTACCAAGCCAGGGAGGAAATCCACTATAAGAGGTATTAATTCAGGACTTAAACCACCAGTTTAATCCTATCACTTAAGACCTACCCAATGCAATTTCAATCTAAACTAAGACCTAAGTACCTACTCACTCCCCCTCAATCACAGCAGTGATTACAACCATTAAGAATTTTAAAGTCAGTGGTGAAGATATACTTCAAACAACTCTTGATTGTGCTTAAAAGCTTTAATCAAGAACCACAACACTCACGCTTAAAAGCTTAGAGTGACACAACAATTACAACTCAATAAACACCCTAGTCCAATGCAATCATCTAGGTGATAATTGCTTGGCTCACAAGTAAAACCTAATTCAAGACACAATTAAAGTACAACAATGATATATAATGATATATTGAATTCTTTACGCTTCAAATCACTGAATTGCTGAAAGTAGGATTGCCATCCTTTTATAATGCAGTACTTGGGCCTTGAACTTGAATTTCATAAAATTAGGGTTAAGCAAGTTAACCTAATTTCCACACATTAGGGTGCTAACAAATAGGCTATATGCTAGGTCTCCTAAATTTAGCACAACTGTTAGTTTCCTGAAAATCAGCCTGAGATAAATACTAAAACATAACAGAAAAATTAGCCTATACTTTAGCATCTGCTGTCAGGGATGAATGTCATAACATTCAGTTTGACATCCAGAAAATGTTGTCATGAATGAATGTCATAACATTCAGTTTGACATCCAGTAAATCATGTATTAGCTAATCCTGCAGCATAGTACTTAAGCATGTCATGACATCAGTCAATACATCTAAGTACAGTAAGTGTTTTAACATAAAATGCAGCCAATCAAAAACATCTACAAACTCCCCCTTTGGCAAATTTTTGGCTAAAACAACTTGGCATCACAACAGAGTTCACAGCAGCAGAAAGCACACATCCAAGCAGAGAATCAAATTAGCTAATACACTTAGCAAACATAGAAGTTAAACTTCAAACAGCAACATAACCTCTTGTTTAGAGGACCTTCCACTTCAAAGAAATCTGTTGTCCTGGGGTACAAGTGTTACTCCCCCTTTTTGTCAAAAATGTTGCCAAAGCAACACTTAATATTACAGACCAAAAAAAATAAAAATACAAGCAATTATCAAAAACACAAGAAATGTTCTAGTCATCTGATTCAGAGTCAGCATCATCATCTGTGCCATCATCAGGACTGGCATCTGCTTCTCCCTCTTCACCTTGTCTTTCAGCTTCTTCTGCAACAGCAGCAGCTTCACCAAATTCTCCAGCATCAACTAGCACATCACCTTCAGTCATCTCCAAAGAGCTAATCAATTTTTCCAAGTTCAGCTTCCTTGCCTCTAATTCCCTGCAGGTTTCTTTGAGCATTGCAATGACAGCAGTTTTACCTGGCTGATTGCTTACACGTGATGTCTCACCTGATGTCATGACAATGTCAGGGACATGGGTACCTAGGAACAGCTTATGATTGAAAAACATAGGGTTGTCTCTTTTCTTCACAGAATCATTCTCAATTAAGATGTTTGGAAACTAATTCAAAACAATACCACAAATGAGAGAAGGAAAGGCTATAGGACCCTTCACACTGAAGCTTCCTGCATGCTTCAAAGTTTGATCAAAAATATATGAGCCATAGTCAACTCTGGCTTTGGTTCCAACAACATATATAAACTTTCCAAGCATTACAGCAACTGTGGATTTATGATTGGTGGGCACCCAGTTAGCAGCTCCAATCTTGTGCAGCATTGCATACTTGACACTCAGTTTACTTGCCACCAATTTTCCTTTGAGAGGCCACTTCCTTACCTAATTAGCAGTGATGACTTGACAGATTTTGTTGTCAGTCACCTCAAGCTCAGATTGAGCTTCATCAGGCCTTCCCAAATACTTGTTGATCACTGAAGGAGAGAAATTTACGCACTTGCCTCTCACATACACTTTCCTGAATTCCTTAGACTTGCCATCAGCACATTCTTCAGACAAATTAACAATAAATTCCTTTACCAACATCTCATAGCACTTTGAAAACTGAGTCCCAGTCTTCATTAAACCAGCCTCTTGAATAAGATCCATAATATCCTTACAGTCTAGGACATTCTGAGCTAATTCCCTTTCCAAAGCCAGCCTCTTCTGATAAACATATTTCTACCTGTTTACACTTGAAGCAAAATGAAAAGATATGTTGTCAATTGGTACCTCAGGGACACTAGCTGCAAGCTTGCTAGTGGTTGGCTTCTTCTTTGACAGAATGTCAGAGACATTACAAGGAACATCTGAGTCAGACTCAACAACAACAAACTTGGTCTTCTTTTTCTTGGGCACCACTTTGCTCCAAGATTTGGTTGGACCATGAACTTTCCTCTTAAGGGAACTCTCGACTGCCACCGTTGTCTTGGAAGAGGTTGGAACATCAATCTTATTTCTGGGGGACCTTTGAGCCACAGTTTTCTTTTCTCTCCTAGTCCTAACCCTTTTGGCTATGCTAGGGAGGACAGAGGACAATAACTCATTATCAGAAAATTCCTCCAGGTCTACTGTTTCAGCCTCACAGTTAGGGTTGTCACTGACATCATGAGTGACATGAACTTCCTCACCAGCCACATTATCTAAGGGTTTGTCAACATTTGACTCCTTATGGGCATCAGTTTGCTCAACATCATCAGAGATATTCTTTCCTAAAGACTCAGTATTTTCTTGATCAGCAACACTATCAGGTTCAATAGTGTTTAAGGGAATGGAAACCCCAGGGACCTCATGATTTCCAGACAGTATTCCAGTCACTATAGTGGCAATGGCATTGTGAACATACCTGGAACCTTCTTTGGTCCGTTCCTCAAGAACGATGGATGAGGAGAAGCCTGATACAGTTTCTTTAGGTCTTCTTGCATGTGGGGTATTCACAGAGTCAGCAACAGGATCTTCTCTGTTAGGGTTGCTTGGTTCAGCGCTAGGAGAACAAGGCATGTTCTTGGAAGGAGAAGAGTTGGATTGTTGAGACATGATGAGTATCTTAGAGACGAAATGAAAAATTTCTCTGAAAGGATGCTTGCGTGAATGGAAGTTGAAAGAGTGGAAGAAGTAACACTTGTTGCAAGTGAAATAACTATTATTTGTTGACCAATCAGAGCACACTTTCAATTGTTTAATAATTTGAAATATTAAACAGTAAATTCCTAACATCCTTAGTTGCTATAATTCCTCAGAAAGACATATTCCCAACTTGCCCCTTAAATTTTCAAACTGAGTAGCATCCGAAGCCTTTGTAAATATGTCATCAAGTTGTAGTTCAGTTGCCACATGTTCCAAGGTAATCACTTTGTCTTCTACCAGATCTCTTATGAAGTGATGTCTAATGTTAATATGTTTGGTCCTGCTGTGTTGGATAGGATTCTTTGAAATGTTGATGGCACTGAGATTGTCACAGAACAATGTCATGACATTCTGAGTGACATTGTACTTAGTCAGCATCTGTTTCATCCATACCAGTTGGGAACAACTGCTTCCAGCTGCTATGTACTCAGCTTCTGCAGTGGATAATGATACACAGTTCTATTTCTTGCTGAACCAGAATATGAGATTGTTTCCCAAGAAGAAACATCCTCCTGATGTGCTTTTTCTGTCATCAGCACTCCCAGCCCAATCAGCATCACAATACCCAGATAAGATAGGCTCAGAGCCATGAGAGTAGAGCATACCATAATCACAAGTCCCATTAATATACTTAATAATCCTCTTGACTTGATTTAAGTGACTCACTTTGGGTTCTTCTTGGTATCTAGCACACACACCAACTGCATAGGCAATATCAGGTCTACTAGCAGTTAGATATAGTAGGCTACCTATCATGCTTCTATACAAGCATTGATCAATACTAGAACCTCCTTCATCTTTAGTTAACTTTAAATGAGTAGGTGCAGGAGTTCTTTTGTGACTAGCATTATCCATACCAAACTTTTTAACTATGTTCTTGGCATATTTGCTTTGGGAGAGAAACATAGAATCTTCCATATGTTTAACTTGCAGTCCAAGAAAATAAGTCAATTCCCCAACCAAACTCATTTCAAATTCATATTGCATTTGGTTAACAAAATGTTTCACCATTCTATCTAACATTCCACCAAAGACAATATCATCCACATATATTTGGGCAATCATGATTTTTCCATCTTCATCCTTCACAAATAAAGTCTTATCTATCCCTCCTTTTCTGTAACCATTAGTAGTCAGAAATTCAGTCAGCCTCTCATACCAAGCTCTAGGAGCTTGCTTCAATCCATACAGAGCTTTCCTCAACTTGTACACATGTTTTGGTAGATTAGGATCACTGAACCCTTTAGGTTGTCCCACATAGACTTCTTCATTCAAGTATCCATTTAAAAAGGCAGTCTTCACATCCATTTGGAACAATTTGAACTTCAGAATGCAGGCAACACCTAACAGCAACCTTATTGACTCAAGTCTTGCAACAGGTGCAAAAGTCTCATCAAAATCAACCCCTTCAACTTGAGTATACCCTTGTGCCACTAGTCTTGCTTTATCCCTAGTGATTACTCCTTTCTCATCAGACTTGTTCTTGTAAATCCACTTGGTACCAATGATGTTAGTCCCTTCAGGTCTTGGAACTAACTCCCATACTTCATTCCTTTTAAACTGCTCCAGTTCATCTTGCATGGCATTGATCCAATATTCATCAGTCAGAGCTTCTTTCACATTTTTAGGTTCAACCTTGGATACAAAGCAGGAATTTGAGCTATTCTCCCTTGATTTGGTAATCACACCACTATTGGGATCTCCTATGATAAGATCCTTAGGGTGGTCTTTCTGAATCCTGATAGAAGGCACCTTGTTAGATGCTTCTAACTCAAGTCCAGGAGGAGTATCATGTACATTTTCTGTTGAAGTCTCAAGGAATGTTCCAACATTCTCTATGACATTGGATTCTTCATCTTTATCATCAACAATAACATTTATGGGTTCCATCAGGACTTTAGTTCTAGAGTTGAAAACTTTGTATGCTCTGCTGTTAGTAGAGTATCCCAGAAATATACCCTCATCACTTTTGGGGTCCATTTTTCTTCTCTGTTCACGATCTGTAAGAATGTAACATTTGCTTCCAAAGATATGAAAGCACTTCACAGTAGGTTTTCTGCCTTTCCATATTTCATACAGAGTGGAAGAGGTTCCCTTTCTCAAGGTAACTCTGTTGCGAACATAGCAAGTTGTATTCATAGCTTCAGCCCAAAAGTGCATAGGAAGCTTCTTTGCATGAATCATAGCTCTAGCAGATTCTTGAATAGTTCTGTTTTTCCTTTCAACTACTCCATTTTGCTGAGGAGTAATAGGTGAGGAAAACTCATGACTTATTCCTTCAGATGAGCAGAAATCATCAAACTTGGAATTTTTAAACTCCTTTCCATGGTCACTTCTTATTCTGATAACACAACTATCCTTTTATCTTTGGAGTCTTATGCATAGATCTTTGAAGACATCAAATGCATTTGATTTTTCTCTGATGAAGCTTATCCATGTGTATCTGGAATGGTCATTAACAACCACATAAGCATATCTCTTCCCACCAAGACTTTCAACCTGTATAGGTCCCATTAAGTCCATGTGCAAAAGTTCCAGAGTTTTGGATGTTGTAGGAAGTCCAAGCTTAGGATGTGACATCTTGGTTTGCTTGCCAACCTGACATTCTCCACAGACTTTTCCTTCATCAATAAGCAGCTTTGGGATTCCTCTAACTGCTTCCTTGGATATGATCTTCTTCATTCCTCTTAAATGAAGATGTCCAAGTCTTCTATGCCACAGCTTCACTTCCTTTTCTTCCTTGGCTAAGAAGCACATTGAGGAGTAGTTTGAGACTTTAGGTTCCCATAGATAGCAGTTATCTTTGGATTTGGATCCTATCATAACTTCCTTATTTTCTCCATTTGTCACAACACATTCTTCCTTAGTGAACTTTACATTGAAGCCTTGATCACATAGTTGGCTTATGCTGATGAGATTAGCAGTTAGTCATTTTACTAACAACACATTATTCAGTTCTGGAACTCCAAGATTGTCCAGCTTACCAACACCTTTGATTTTTCCTTTAGCTCCATCACCAAAGGTCACATAACTGGTAGTATGAGGTTGTATATCTACCAATAAGTTATTCATCCCAGTCATATGTCTTGAGCAACCACTATCAAAATACTAGTCTTCTTTGGTAGATGCCCTTAGAGATGTGTGAGCTATTCTAGCAACCCATTGTTATTTCTTGATATGGGCATTATGCTTAGGTGCCTTCTGCTTAGGTCTGACTTGAGGGGTCTGGTTAGGATAACCATGCAACCTGTAACATAAGGGTTTTATGTGACCAAATCTTCCACAGTAGTGGCATCTCCATCTTTGAAATTTCTTCTTTTGATGGTTAATCCTCCTGTTTCCATGATGTTGTGACATTGGTTGTGACTTCTGCTTGATTTTCTGAACTTCAGCCTTTGAGCTTTTGAATTCAGATGAGGATTCCTTAACAAAGCCTAAACCAGACATGGTTCCTGATTTCTGTCCCACCTTTAGAATTTCTTCCAAAGTGTCAGTTCCTTTATTCAGCATTCTGATGGATTTTGTCATTTGATCTAGCTTAGAGGGCAGCAAGGTTATCTCACCATTTAGATCATCTATGACTGTCAGATGCTTCTTCTTCTCAGCTTTCAACTCCTTGATAAGTTTCTTCTGCTTTTCTCCTTGTAGACACACTTCTGCACTTTTGACACATAACTCTTTATATGAAGCAACAAGTTCATCAAATGTAAGTTCATCTCCACTTGAGTCATCATCAGAAGCACAGACACTAGTTAGTGCAGTGACACGTTTTGCAGATTCTCCTTCTGATTCACTCTCAGAGTCTCCATCAGACCAGGTGACAGATAGTCCCTTCTTTTGCTTCTTGAGGAAGGTAGGACATTCAACTCTAATGTGTCCAAAACCTTCACATCCATGACACTGGATTCCCTTGCCTTGGTTGGACTTTTCTTCAGATTTTGATCTTCTACTGATGTCAGATGAAGTGTTCTTGACATTTGGTCTACCTTTTTGATCAATCTTCTTTATGAACTTGTTGAACTGTCTTCCAAGCATGGCTATAGCTTCTGATATACTTTCATCACCTCCAATATTTCCTTCTTCTGAATCCTCTTCAGTATTTGATACAAAAGCTATGCTTTTGTTTTTCTTTTCAACATTCTCACGCAAGCCCATTTCAAAAGTTTGGAGAGAACCAATAAGCTCATCAACCTTCATATTGCAGATATCTTGAGCCTCTTCTATAGCAGTAACCTTCATGGCAAATCTCTTGGGAAATGATCTGAGAATCTTTCTTACAAGTTTTTCTTCAAACATTTTCTCTCCTAAGCCTCCAGAAGTGTTGGAAATTTCAAGAATATTCATGTGGAAGTCGTGAATAGTTTCATCCTCTTTCATCCTCAGATTTTCAAACTTAGTAGTCAGCATCTGGAGTTTAGACATCCTTACCTTGGAGGTACCTTCATGAGTTGTTTTGAGAGTATCCCAAACTTCTTTAGCCAGTTCACAGTGATGCACCAGTCTGAAAATGTTCTTATTTATCCCATTGAACAGTGCATTCAAAGCCTTAGAGTTTCCAAGGGCTAATGCCTCTTGCTCTTTGTCCCACTCTTCTTCAGAAATTTGCATAATGTTTCCATCTTTACCTGTCTTCGTTGGATGTTCCCATTCTTTGTTGACAGCTCTCTAGACCTTGCTATCCAGAGACCTCAAGAAGGCTATCATACGAGGTTTCCAGTCATCATAGTTAGAACCATCCAGCATGGGTGGTCTATTTGAGAATCCTACATCCTTGTCCATGGTACTAGGAAGTAACATCCCTAGATCTCACCCAGAAACTAACAGGCAGGGTGCCTGCTCTGATACCAATTGAAATTCTAGTAACAGACTATCGATGTCACACTGGAAGTTATGACATCCAATTCTGCGCGGACAGGTAATGTATGCAGAAAGTAAATATAAAAAGCAGTAAATGACACAAAGAATTGTTTACCCAGTTCGGTGACAAACACACCTACTCTGGGGGCTACCAAGCCAGGGAGGAAATCCACTATAAGAGGTATTAATTCAGGACTTAAACCACCAGTTTAATCCTATCACTTAAGACCTACCCAATGCAATTTCAATCTAAACTAAGACCTGAGTACCTACTCACTCCCCCTCAATCACAGCAGTGATTATAACCATTAAGAATTTTAAAGTCAGTGGTGAAGATATACTTCAAACAACTCTTGATTGTGCTTAAAAGCTTTAATCAAGAACCACAACACTCACGTTTAAAAGCTTAGAGTGACACAACAATTACAACTCAATAAACACCCTAGTCCAATGCAATCATCCAGGTGATAACTTCTTGGCTCACAAGTAAAACCTAATTCAAGACACAATGAAAGTACAACAATGATATATAATGATATATTGAATTATTCACGCTTCAAATCACTGAATTGCTGAAAGTAGGATTGCCATCCTTTTATAATGCAGTACTTGGGCCTTGAACTTGAATTTCATAAAATTAGGGTTAAGCAAGTTAACCTAATTTCCACACATTAGGGTGCTAACAAATAGGCTATATGCTAGGTCTCTTAATTTTAGCACAGCTGTTAGTTTCCTGAAAATCAGCCTGAGATAAATACTGAAACATAACAGAAAAATTAGCCTATACTTTAGCATCTGCTGTCAGGGATGGATGTCATAACATTCAGTTTGACATCCAGAAAATGTTGTCATGAATGAATGTCATAACATTCAGTTTGACATCCAGTAAATCCTGTATTAGCTAATCCTGCAGCATAGTACTTAAGCATGTCATGACATCAGTCAAGACATCTAAGTACAGTAAGTGTTTTGACATAAAATGCCGCCAATCAAAAACATCTACAAATAGATTTTGCATTGCATTTGAAAACTTCTGTATTTTAATTTATTTATTTATTTATGTTATCTTTTTCTTCTATTTTTAGAAGGAATTGATATTGGTGAGGATAACCAACCTGTAGTTATTGTTTTTGTCGTATGTGTTTATTTCCCTCAAATTTCTTTTTATTTTATTTATTTATTTATTTATTGTTATATATTTTATTTGTTTTCAAGATTTATTTATTTTTCAAGACCAAATGAGATTATGAATGGCGGATCTTTCGGCTATTAGTCATTTGATGCTTTGTAAATAATTTGTTAGTTTGTAGCATTAAATAATATTGATTTGTTGTTGTTTAATTTTATTCCGTTCAATCAGATTAAATTCGTCGATTCGGCAATTTTATGTCGTTATGCCGCCCAACTTTCAATACATCAATAGAATATTTTCACCGCATTATGATATTGCAAATGACATTAATCGTGTTGTCATTTCATACAAACCGGTTTTGAGCACATCGATTCCACTAAATAAATCGACAATTGTCACTTATATCTTTTAACTATGATTAAAATTAATTAATTAAAGTTTGACTAGTTAAGTTATTTTGGATTAATTAATTTTAATTAACTTAATTATTTGATTCAATTCAATAATTTTGATAATTAATTTAATTAGTTTAATTAATCGATTTAACCAAATTTTAATCATTAATTTTGGTAATTAAACATTGATCGATTTCTTCCACTGCCACTTCATCATCAATTCATAAACCAAATCCATCCCAATCTCATCGATTCAAAACCACTTTAAACTGCTAAAATCAAACAATTCTCGATCCAATCGAGCCCAGTTTTCAAATACCTTTGTATGTCGATCGCTTTTAGCATCGACATCAACCTCACATAGCTTACTCTTGGGCTTTCTTACAATGAGACCTATTTGGTTATTAAATAATCAATTAGATGATTGATTCACTAATAAAATCCAATTTATTCGTAAACACAATTTTAAAACCTCGATCCCATGTCGAGTATTTTTACTCAAAATCAATTAAAACATCTAATTACGATTAAACACCATTTCATTTAGAAATGAAAATAGGGGTGGTTTTGAGTCTTCAACTCCTCTCCTTGATTATTTGAATACGAGTTCTCTTATTTGGTTAGTCAAATAATTGTCATTTCTATTCTCCAAAACATAATTAAATTGAATCATTTTTAACACTAAATGAAAAGGGAGATGGTTTCGAGCCTTCAACTCCTCTCCTCGATTGTTTGAATACGAGTTCTCTTACTCGGTTAGCCAGACAATTGTCATTTCTTTACAAACTTCTAACTCAGTTAAATCAAATCATTTTCATAATAAACGAAAAAAGGAGATGGTCTTGAGCCTTTTATTCCTCTCCTCAAATACTTGGATACGAGTTGCCTTACTCGATTATCCGATGATTTTCCGTTTATATAAAATACATCAACCATACACCAACATTTTCATAATCAATTAAAGATGAAAAATAAAGTGGTCTAGAGCCTTCTATTTCCTTTCCCAACTATTAGGATATGAGTTGTCTTACTCGACTATCCGAGTAATCGTCATCCATTCAAAACACCTTAACTATTACCAAATACTTTCATAATTAAGGATGAAAAGGGAGATGGTCTAGAGCTTTTGATTCCTCTCCTCGACTATTAGGATATGAGTTATCTTACTCGACTATCCGAGTATTCGTCGTCCATTTAAAACACCTTAACTATTATCAAATCCTTTCATAATTAAGGATGAAAAGGGAGATGGTCTAGAGCTTTCGATTCTTCTCCTCGACTATTAGGATACGAGTTGTCTTACTCGACTATTCGAGTATTTATCGTCCATTTAAAATTCCTTAACTATTATCAAATCCTTTTGCAATTAAGGATGAAAAGGGAGATGGTCTAGAGCCTTCGATTCCTCTCCTCGACTATTTGGATATGAGTTGTCTTACTCGACTATCTGAGTAATCGTCATCCAACAAAAAAATCTTAACACATCAAATCTATCTTTTTCTTGCCCACGTGCGATCGAAACCAATCAAACAACAAAACACTCAACATATTAATCCAACTTGTCATCCCTGGGTGACCAAAACTATTTTCATAAAGAACACTGTTTAATCCCTTCTAACGCGCATAACAAACTAGTGCTTAAGCCTCCGCCGAGAGTAAACAAGCCAACATTTAGCCTTTAGAACGCGATCTAAACAGTTGTTCACTAAAAGACACCAACCAACCGTACCTCCCCGAACTACGGATGCTCTGACTTCCTTATTGCACTATAAGGGTACGTAGGCACGAGATTGGGAGATCTTGGAGAGAACACTAATAAAAAACCTCCCATTTTACCCCTTATGAGGTTTCCATCCATCTCTATTTTCAATCCTTTATTCACTCGAAGAAAACAAATAACATTCAACTAACATTCAAATCGCAAATTAAACTAAAAGGTTCCCGTTGAGTACAACAGGCGTGAGGGGCGCTAATACCTTCCCCTTGCGTAATCGACTCCCGAACCCGAATACAATTGCAACACCATTATTCTGTTTTTTAAAGACTTTATCGATATTTTCCTATTCCTTCATTGGGATAAATAAAGTTCAGTGGCGACTGTGTTCGAACTAATTTTTTCCGCGACCATTGCGAGGAATCGTATTTTTCGAGATGCGACAGATGGTGACTCTGTTGGGGATATTTTCTCCACGCAAGAGAGAGTCAATCCTAACTTAGTTCAATTTTCCTTTGAATGTTAATCTTGTTTGTCTGTTATTTTCATTTTGTTATTATTTTTCTTTGTAATTATTGTTTTGTGATTTATTGATTGATTCTTATTTTTATATTGGGGCTCTCTGGTTATTGGTACTGTTGGTTCTAAGTGTTGGCAGCAATTTTGGTAAAACAAAGAGTATTCACAAGATGTTGCATGTGATGTCTTAACTTAAGATATCTATGTACCTGCTGGAGTTTAAAAATATAATTATGCAGGATTGTTTCAGGACGTCATACACAATGTCATGGCATCCGATATTATGTACCTGCTAGAAATTATAAATGAAATTATGCAGGATTGTTCCAAGAGGTCAGACCTGATGTCATGACATCCTGTACACAGAACATTCAGGGAGAATGTTATGTGTTTTATGATTGCGCATTTAATGGCAATCTATGTATGATTGAAGATCTGATTTGCAGGCGCATTCAATCATTGATTCCAACCAGATTTACTTATTTTCCAAGGAGATCTAACCAGTTGTCATGAGATGATTTAATTGGAAAATAGTTTTAGGGTTTTCAAGATGTCCAAGCCCAGCTGAAAGCTTCTATAAAAAGGGACTTGGAAAACCTGATTTGGAACACAACCAATACTGAGCGAAATATTGAGAGAATATAAGGGTTTGTGTCTTGTTTAGTCGTGAGACTTGTAAGCCATTCAATTCATCCATAGATGATTGAATTGGTATGATTTGTGGGTTGTAAATTGTCACTTTAAGCTTGTAAGCAAGAGTGTGTGTCTACTTGATCAAAGTTGTTAAGCAAGATCAAGTGTGTGTCTACTTGATCAAAGTTGTTAAGCAAGATCAAGTGTGTGTCTACTTGATCAAAGTTGTTAAGCAAGATCAAGAGTGTGTCTACTTGATTAAAGTTGTTAAGCAAGATCAAGTGTGTGTTATTGAAAAGTGTCTTCTTTTCACAAGGAATTGTTGTTTAAAATCACAGGTGTGATTGAAGGGAAATGAGTGGGTTCTCATATCTAAGAGTGCTTAGGTAGAAGTCGCACGGGTAGAGATTAGGTGAGAAAGACTGTAACTTGTTAAAGTGTACGGAGAGTCTTTGAACTGATTCTATTTAGTGGATTTCCTTCCTGACTTGGTAGCCCCCAGATGTAGGTGAGTTGGACCGAACTGGGTTAACAATTGCTTGTGTCTATTGCATTACTATTCTTTATCTTTATCCAGTTTGCATTACTCAGATATTTGTATCGCGACATTACCTTCGACATCTCATATCTGATACCAGAATTTCAATTGGTATCATAGCAGGCATCCTGCTCTAGTTTTGGGTGAGATCTAGGGACAATACTTTCTGGTACTATGGAGAGAGATGAAGGATCTATTCACAGACCACCAATTTTGGATGGATCTAACTATGACTATTGGAAACCTCGAATGGTAGCTTTCCTAAAATCTCTTGATAATAAGGCTTAGAAGGTTGTGTTAACAAGCTGGGAACATCCAGTAGTTACTAAGGAAGGAGAAGCCACTATTGATAAGAAGCCTGAAGAACAATGGTCCAAGGAGGAGGATGACCTAGCCCTTGGAAATTCTAAAGCATTGAATGCCATCTTCAATGGAGTAGACAAGAACATCTTCAGATTGGTAAACAACTGTGAAGTGGCTAAAGATGCTTGGGACATTCTCAAAACCACTCATGAAGGCACCTCTAGAGTGAAAATGTCTAGACTACAGCTGCTCACCACCAAGTTTGAAAACTTAAGGATGAAAGAAGATGAAAATATTCATGAATTTCACATGAGTATCCTTGAAATTTCCAATGCCTCTGGAGCTCTGGGAGAAAAGATGTCAGATGAAAAGTTAGTAAGGAAAATACTCAGGTCACTCCCTAAGAGATTTTCTATGAAAGTGACAGCCATAGAAGAATCTCAAGACATCTCAAATATGAGAGTTGATGAGCTAATTGGATCCCTCCAAACATTTAAGATGGGAATATGTGATGGATCTGAAAAGAAAGCCAAGAGCATATCCTTCATGTCAAACACTGCAAGGGAAGATGAGGAAGGTGGTCAAGATATTGATGAAGATCTGGAAAATGAGGTAGCAATGTTGGGAAGACAGTTCAACAGACTTATGAAAAAGATTGATGTAAGATCTAAGGCCAATGTCAAGAACATCGCTTTTGACATAGTAAATCCAACAGTTTTGGAAGAAGAACAAGGTCTGAAGAAAAGCCAAAAGAAGGAAAAGAAGTTCAGTGCTATGAATGTGATGGGTATGGTCATATTAAAACTGAATGTGGGACCTACCTCAAGAAACAAAATAGGAGTCTTGTTGCCTCTTGGTCTGATGGAAGTGAAACAGAAGAAGCTGCAAATCATGTGACTGCATTGACAGGAAGATGGCGCTCTGATGAAGAGTCAAGTGATGATGAAGTAACCTTTGAAGAGATGGCCACTACCTACAAAGAGTTGTGTCACAAAAGTGCAAAAGTGTGTAGACAAGTTGAAAGCCAGAAGAAAGTGATAGCTCAGCTGGAAAATGAAAAGGGAGAATATGTGGAAACCATCTCCAAGTTGAAGACTGAAGTTGTACTCTTGAATTCCAAACTAGATGAGATGACCAAGTATGTAAGAATGCTTAACAATGGATCTGACATCTTAGACAAGATTCTCCAGACTAGTCAAATAACAGGAGACAAATCTGGCATTGGATTCAATGAATCTAAGGCTGAGTGCAGCTACACTGGTTGCAAACCAAAATCCAAACCTAAGTGCAGCCATATTAAAAGCAAACCTGAGATGTCACATCATATGTCACAACATCAGAAGGGAAGACAGCAGAAAGGGAAACATCAAAGATGGAGATGCCATTACTGTGGAAAATTTGGCCACCTGAAGCCCTTCTGCTATAAGCTATATGGTTATCCTAGCCCTGTTCAACATCAGACTCAATATCAACCAAGACCCAAACATCACACGCCTATCAACAAGAAGCAATGGGTTCCTAAGACAAATGTTACAAGTCTAATAGCTCGCACTTCCTTCAGAGTTTCAGCCAAAGAAGATTGGTATTTTGGCAGTGGTTGTTCCAGACACATGACTGGAAACAAAAACCTGCTAACTGACATTCATCCCCATGCCACAAGTTATGTTACCTTTGGTGATGGAGCAAATAGTGAAATCAAGGGAATTGGTAAGCTGGATTGCCCTGGAGTTCCTGACCTTGACAATGTCCTACTTGTTAAGGGATTAATTGCTAATCTAATAAGCATCAGTCAACTGTGTGAGCAAGGTCTGAATGTAAACTTTACTAGAACTGAATGTCTGATTACTAACAAGGAAAATGAAGTGATCATGAAAGAAGTTAGGTCAAAAGACAACTGCTACATGTGGAGTTCTCAAGAAACTGGTTACTCTTCAATGTGTACCTTGGCCAAAGAGGAAGAAGTGAAGATATGGCATCAAAGATTGGGCCATCTGCATCTTAAAGGTATGAAGAGGATCATATATGTTGAAGTTGTTAGAGGAATTCCCAACTTAAATATTGATGAAGGAAAAATCTGTGGAGAATGTCAGATTGGAAAACAGACAAGGATGTCACACTAAAAGCTCAGACATGACACCACTACCAAAGTTTTGGAACTCCTCCATATGGACTTGATGGGACCCATGCAAGTAGAAAGCTATGGTGGGAAGAAGTATGCATATGTGGTGGTGGATGATTTCTTCAGATACACTTGGATCAATTTTATAAGAGAAAAATTTGATGTTTTTGAAGTCTTCAAGGAGCTTTGTCTAAAATTACAAAGAGAAAAGGAAAGTCCTGTTATCAAAATTAGAAGTGATCATGGGAAGGAATTTGAGAACAGCAAATTTGCTGAATTTTGTTCTTCAGAAGGAATTCATCATGAGTTCTCATCTCCCATTACTCCCCAGCAAAATGGTGTGGTGGAAAGAAAAAATAGAACTCTTCAAGAATCAGCCAGAGCTATGATTCATGCTAAGAAATTGCCCTACCATTTTTGGGCTGAAGCCATGAACATAGCCTGCTATGTTCACAACAGAGTGACATTGAAGAAAGGGACTCCTACAACCCTATATGATGTCTGGAAAGGAAGAAGACCTACAGTCAAATACTTCCATGTATTTGGTAGTAAATGCTATATCTTGGCTGATCGTGAACAAAGAAGGAAGATGGATCCCAAAAGTGATGAGGGAATATTTCTGGGATATTCAACAAACAACAGAGCTTACAAAGTCTTTAGTTCCAGAACTAATGTATTGATGGAATCTATTAATGTTGTGGTTGATGACCAACAGACAGATGTCACAACCGATGTCGAGACATCTCTGAATGATTCCCCATCTGACTTCTTAGACAAAAATAAGGAAAGTGAACCTCCCCAAGCTGAACCTGAAGATGACAAAATCAACAAGGGACCCTTTATTAGAATTCAGAAGGATCATCCCAAAGATCCCATTATAGGAGATCCAAATAAAGGGGTCACTACTAGAGCAAGGGAAGTAATCTCACATGGCTTCTTTGTGTCAAAGATCGAACCTAGGAATGTCAAGGAAGCCTTGACTGATGAGTTCTGAATCAATGCCATGTAAGAGGAGTTAGGTCAATTCAAGAGGAATGAAGTATGGGAACTGGTCCTTAGACCTGAAGGAGTAAATGTCATAGGTACAAAGTGGGTATATAAGAATAAATCTGATGAACAAGGGGTTGTCACTAAAAACAAAGCAAGATTAGTAGCACAAGGATATACTCAAGTTGAAGGAGTGGACTTTGATGAAACATTTGCTCCTGTAGCTCGCCTTGAGTGCATTAGATTATTGCTTGGAGTGGCATGTACTCTAAAATTCAAACTATTCCAAATGGATGTGAAAAGTGCCTTCTTGAATGGCTACTTAAATGAGGAAGTATATGTTGAAGAACCTAAAGGATTCACAGATCCAAATCTTCCACATCATGTATACAGATTGAAGAAAGCCCTTTATGGGTTGAAGCAAGCTCCCAGGGCTTGGTATGAGAGACTCACAGTGTTCCTCTCTAACAATGGATATAGGAAAGGAGGTATTGACAAAACTCTATTCGTGAAGAATAAAGGAGGGAAGCTCATGGTGGCACAAATTTATGTGGATGACATTGTATTTTGTGGGATGTCGGATCAGATGGTTGAACATTTTGTTAGACAAATGCAGTCTGAGTTTGAGATGAGCCTTGTTGAAGAACTGACCTACTTTCTTGGGCTACAAGTCAAGCAGATGGAAGACTCTATCTTTCTATCTCAAAGCAAGTATGCCAAGAACATTGTTAAGAAGTTTGGCATGGAGAATGCAAGCCATAAAAGGACACCTGCTCCTACACATGTGAAAATCTCCAAAGATGAAGATGGTGTTAGTGTAGATAAAAGTCTATACATAAGCATGATAGGTAGTCTGCTATATCTCATAGAAAGCAGACCTGACATTGCATTTGTTGTTGGTGTTTGTGCTAGATATCAAGCTGAACCAAAAGTCAGTCGCATAAACCAAGTGAAGAGAATACTGAAATATGTCAATGGCACCAGTGACTATGGGATGTTATATACTCATGGATCTGGATCTATGCTGACTGGTTACTATGATGCTGACTGAGCTGGAAGTGCTGATGATAGGAAGAGCACATCAGAAGGATGTTTCTTCTTGGGGAACAATCTGATATCATGGTTTAACAAGAAACAGAACTGTGTATCTCTATCCACTACTGAAGCTGAATACATAGTAGCTGGGAGTAGTTGTTCTCAACTGGTCTGGATGAAACAAATGTTGTCTGAATACAATGTCACACAAGAAGTCATGACATTATACTGTGACAACCTGAGTGCTATAAATATTTCCAAAAATCCTATTCAGCACAGCAGGACAAAGCACATTGATATTCGTCATCACTTCATTAGAGAACTTGTGGAAGAGAAGATCATAGCACTGGAGCATGTTACTACTGAAAAGCAATTAGCTGACATATTCACAAAAGCTTTGGATGCCAATCAATTTGAATGTTTAAGAGGGAAATTGGGGATTTGTATTCATGAGAATCTATAGCAATCAAAGGAGTTTGTGGTTAATATCCCAGAGGATAGTTCTTACAAAAATAGCAAGGAATTTTGCAAGGTGGTTGTAAAAAGAAGATGTTACTTCCTCAGACTGAGTAGTGAAGTTCCCCCCTGAAATAAAGACTGTGTGCTTTGATGAAGACTGGGTTGGTGTGGCTGTTGTGTGTGCTGTTATGAAAGCTGGTCCCCCTGCTGTTTTGATGCTAAAGAATTTGTTTTTTTTCTGTTGAAATGTGTGTAATTTGTGGCAGTCCTTACTGATTCCTTTATGTAATATTTGGGCTCTTAATGATTTCCATGGATTTCTAATTATCTCGGCTATTACAGCTGTGTATACTATGGTGTGTATCTCCTAACATTTATGTTTTAACATTTTATATGTTATAACATCTATTGTGACATTCTCTGCTAGGTTGATTGACATTTATTTTGTCTAATTGGTCACCTTTGGTCAATTTTGACTAAAAAGGGGGAGAAATGTTTATGTGGAGCAGTTAAATTTGTGGATCTGTGTGGAGATGTATGTGATGGTGTATCTGAACAGATGAACAGCTATTGTTGAAGGAGATGTGTTTGATGTAAAACAGAATGTTGTTCTAATCTGTGATGTTAGGGGAGGTGTCTCATGTTCTGTGCAACTGATGTTGGAGGAGTTGTCTGATGTGGTGCACAGGTGATGTTGAAGCACATGTCAGAATGATATTCTGATTGTTACAGGTGTTATGGTTACAGGTGCTGTTATTATTAAAGGAGATGTTTGTATTGCACATATTTAGGGGGAGAAGTAGTACCCTTGTGCATTTTGTGTTGCACAGATTTAGGGGGAGAAGAAGTACCCTTGTGCCTTTGTGTGTTTTACTAGTTGCTACTATAGCTAGTAATTCTGTTAGTTTGCTTCTGCTGTTACTTCAACTGTTGTTTAACTGCTAATGTGTTTTTCTAGTGAACAAAAAGGACAGATATATGTTTTAGCCAAAATTTGCCAAAGGGGAAGTTTGTTGGTTCTAAGTGTTGGCAGCAATTTTGGTAAAACAAAGAGTGTTCACAAGATGTTGCGTGTGATGTCTTAACTTAAGATATCTATGTACCTGCTGGAGTTTAAAAATATAATTATGCAGGATTTTTTCAGGATGTCATACACAATGTCATGGCATCTGATATTATGTACCTGCTTGAAATTATAAATGAAATTATGCAGGATTGTTCCACGATGTCAGACCCGATGTCATGACATCCTGTACATAGAACATTCAGGGAGAATGTTATGTGTTTTGTGATTGTGCATTTAATGGCAATCTATGTATGATTGAAGATCTGATTTGCAGGCGCATTCAATAATTGATTACAACCAGATTTACTTATTTTCCAAGGAGATCTAACCAGCTGTCATGAGAAGATTTAATTGGAAAATAGTTTTAGGGTTTTCAAGATGTCCAAGCCCGGTTGAAAGCTTCTATAAAAAGGGACTTGGAAAACCTGATTTGGAACACAACCAATACTGAGCGAAATATTGAGAGAATATAAGGGTTTGTGTCTTGTTTAGTCGTGAGACTTGTAAGCCATTCAATTCACCATAGATGATTGAATTGGTCTGATTTGTGGGTTGTAAATTGTCACTCTAAGCTTGTAAGCAAGAGTGTGTGTCTACTTGATCAAAGCTGTTAAGCAAGATCAAGTGTGTGTCTACTTGATCAAAGTTGTTAAGCAAGATCGAGTGTGTGTCTACTTGATCAAAGTTGTTAAGCAAGATCAAGAGTGTGTCTACTTGATTAAAGCTGTTAAGCAAGACCAAGTGTGTGTTATTGAAAAGTGTCTTCTTTTCACAAGGAATTGTTGTTTAAAATCACAGGTTTGATTGAAGGGAGGTGAGTGGATTCTCATATCTAAGAGTGCTTAGGTAGAAGTCGCACGGGTAGAGATTAGGTGAGAAAGACTGTAACTTGTTAAAGTGTACGGAGAGTCTTTGAACTGATTCTATTTAGTGGATTTCCTTTCTGGCTTGGTAGCCCCCAGATGTAGGTGAGTTGGACCGAACTGAGTGAACATTTGCTTGTGTCTATTGCATTACTATTCTTTATCTTTATCCAGTTTGCATTACTAAGATATTAGTGTCGCGACATTACCTTCGACATCTCATATCTGATACCAGAATTTCAGGTGCTTTGTGAGATAGGCTCTCTACCCGAGTCTGAGAAAAACCATTGGATTAAGATGGTGGTTGTGTAGTAGATTCCCGCAAGGAGTCTTCCTTGTTGGGACGATACGAAGACCCCGCCTAGAGTATATTCTCTTGAGACATCATTGTCCGACGAGCCTTCATCACGAAGATGGTGTTTTCAAGTTGGATCAGTGACTCTAGGGACCTTTTAACATATTCCATCTTCGGTGGTTGTGTAGTATTAACCTACGAGATTTTAGACTTATTGGGTTAATACGAAATCCCTAATCAGATGAGATCCCTTGTACGTATTACTATCTTATAGTAATATTTCCAACCTCAATCTATGACTCTGAGAACCTTGTTAGAACCTCGGACTTGAGAGTTGTGTAGTAGAGTCCCCAAGGAGTTTTCCTTGTTAGGACAATACGAAGACCTCACCTAGACGAGATCATTTGAGGGTATTACTGTCTGAAGAGCCTTTGTCAGTGAAGTGACATTCTCAAGAAGGATCCATGACTCTGGGAACCTACCAACTATAGTGCCTACCTATGGGGTCCCATTAATCAGAGATATCAAGTTATTTACCCGTTGTTTTGACCAACCTGTAAACTTACTTATTCCTGTGATCCTGAACATTGCATCACATTTCCTGCATTCGCATTCCATCAACATGCATGCATATCATTTTTCAATACAAAAAAACTCATCCCGTCCTTTTGCCAATTACCAGCAGGCTGATTTCTCGACACTCGTACTGAACCCTTGAGAGCTAGTAAGGGAGCATTGGGAACATAATCAAGTTGAGCTGAAAAAGCATATGAGTAACATGAAAGGCAAGGTAGACCATACGTTGGAAGCTAGGCTAGCCTAGTCAAAGAACGATTTTCAACAAGGTGTCACAGAGAATGTTGGTTCTTCATCAGGCTTTACCGTAATTACCAACCCAATGTATGATCCTCTGCCTGACTATGATCCTCCACAAGTGAACATTCCTACTCAACCCCAGTTAATACCATTGACCAATCCTGATGATGAAAGGCTTCGTGCCCTTGAGGAGAGAGTTTGAGCAATGGATGTTAATGACTATTTTAGGCTCGATATATGCTTAGTGCCAGGCCTAGTGATCCCTCCAAAATTCAAATTACCCAACTTCGAGAAGTACAAACGGGATAGCTGTCCAAGGCACCATTTGGTGATGTTGTTCTGAAAAATGGCATCACATACTCACGATGACAAGTTGATGATTCACTGTTTTCAGGACAGTTTGATTGGAGCGTCATTGAGCTGGTATATGAAATTGAAAAGAAGCCATATCCAGACATTGGAAGACTTAGACAATGCCTTCTTGAAGCAGTACAACTATAACTTGGATATGGCTCTAGACCGAAGCCAGCTGTAAAGCTTATCCCAAAAGAGCAACAAATCTTTCAAATGCTATGCCCAACGATGGAGAGAATTGGCAGCCCAAGTGCATCCACCACTCTTGGATAAGGAATTGGTTGACTTATTTATAGATACCTTGTAGAGCCCTTACTTTGAAAGGATGGTAGGCAATACGCTATCAGACTTCACCCACTTAGTGACAGTTGGAGAACGCATCGAGAGTGCCCTAAAAAGCGGAAGAATCCAAGGCGCCTTGAGCAACCAAGCTAGTGAGACAAAATCCCTCAGCAATTCCCAAAAGGAAGAAGAGGATGAAACCAATTCAGTCATAACAAATGTTAGATATTCACATGGTGCACCAGCAAGACCTTCTGATCCCTTATCTTTTCAGCGGTCGCCAGTTCCAACACCACGCTATCCTTATGGGCAAGCAACCATGGACTACTACTCATACAAATCAAAGATCTCGCGGTCAAGGATATTAGAATCACCATCTGAACCAGCATAGGCCTCAAAACAATCTGGAAAGAAGGAATGCTCCTCTCGATCCAATCCCTATGTCATACGGTCAACTTCTGCCATATCTGATTCAAAGCTCATTGGTGGAGCCCAAGTCTATCAGGCCATTGCCGGAACCATACCCACCTGGGTATGATCCCGATGTACAATGTGGATACCATGTTGAATCAATAGGGTACTCGATTGAAGACTGCAACACTTTCAAGGACAAGGTTCAACAGTTGATTGACAAAATGTACATATCCTTTCCAGAAGGAAACCTGTTGGTGCACGTCAACCTCTCGTCTGAATAAGTTCGAAGACTTCAAGGGAGTATCTCATAATTCCAGTAGTTCTGACAGAAAGACATCCTTAACACTGGCAACCATTGGACTGATTTGCCCTCATTTTGCATTTTCCTTGTTGTTAAATTCTACTTGTTTTTTAAATTTTGTTGTCTTTAATGGTAATATTATTGAAGTAATGACACATGTTTTGAACCAATTATGTCGCATTCGCTCATTTTTCTTCTCTTATATAAAAAAAATGCATCCATGTTTCTCCCACTTCACTTTCTTTATTATAAATGTTGTTTTAGAAAAGATTTGAGGGAGGATGACGAAAACAAAATACCCATAATTGTTGACTGTATGCTTTTGGATAAAATCCTGTTAATGATGTACAAGCATTGTTTCAAATTCCCAAACACTAGAGAGATAAGGAGTTAATTCCTAGTCAACCACTTCGAGCCTAGAATTAGGTGTTTCTTTCGGATATATAAACCCTTATGTCTAACCCGGGGCAGGGTAGAGTTTAGTTAATCTAACTACACCTTTGAATTATAAGAGAATACATCCCATATGAAGATCAACCACATGATGTTCTTCACACACATCCTAAAGTGTCGAAGGAACCATACAAAATCCAAAATTTATGTCGGTTGTTCTTCAATGACCAATGACTTGTCAGTCACAACCTCACAAAAAAATCAATAAAAAAGCCCGCTAAGTCGATACCCCCAAAAGGCGACTTAGACAAAAAATACTGGGGCAATCCCGATGGACAAAAATTCAAAAAACTGTCCAGGAAAAAGTTAGGGATCAAGACAAAAAAATAATCAAAAGAGGTCACGAAAACCCTCAACAAAACAAAATAAGATTCAATGACCACCGTACCAAAACCAAAGGGTCATCGACATCCAAAAAAACGAAATAAGGTAACTGCCATTTCAAGAAAGTCTTAGATCATCATCTTTATCCTTACACCTTTAAAACTCTCTTAAAAGGCGAATGTGTATGTTGAATTAACTGAGCGTAGGACTGAAGCTCATCACGAAGAAGAGGTGGGTTAAAATTAAACTTTGAGCCTTATATCCTTTGTTTCAAAAACCATGAACCAAGCCAGTTACAACCCTTCAAAGACCTAATTGAAGCATGGTTATTTCTGAAAGCTTACTACAGCAAGGTTGCACAAACTGACTCCTAAAGATTTGTTAATCTTCAACATCGATGTCATTATTCTCACTGTGTCTTTCACATTTTAAATTTCTAAATTAGCATTTAATTTGGATTAATGGTCCACTCGTCACACACTATCACATCATTTTAATAATAATTCTTTTCAAAACTTGCATGAGTATCGCATTAAAATTACCATTTATGAATAAACAATTTTAACTACAAGTCAGTATTTGACGTCATGGAAATTTCAACAAAGAGCAATCAGAGAAGCTTGATCATAACCCATGAATCAAGGGAATGCCACCCAAAACATCAGTTAATCATAGGAAGATTACTCTAAGAATTGGTCAGTCTGAAACAATGTCCAAACATTTGTTCATCAGGGGGCAAGTCATTTCAAGAATCAGTTGGTCCAGAGAAAATCATCTCAGGACTCTATTTAACTAGGGAAGATCACCTAGAGGTTCTGTTGGCCAGGGGCGAAACCCTGCAATGTTCAGTCAGGGTGAGTTAAGTGCTTCAACGCTCATATTGGGGCAAGCTACCTCAAGAGTACAGGAAATTCAACCACTCGGAGAGTCAATTAATCAACGAAAATTCTTTCATGACTTAGAATTATGGGGCAAGCCATCTCCAAATTATGGTACAATTGCTTTCAAAATCCTTTTGAGGTAAACATTTTGCATAGACCCATCACACTGGGGCAAGATGATCCATATAGGAGCAAGTCCTCTACATGTTTTCAAGGTGTTCAAGCAAAAAAAAGTTGCACGTCATCAACTGCAAAGTTCAAGATGAGTATCGGGGAATCATGTTACCACCCTATAAAACAACCATTTGGCATACAAAAGCCTTTCTACAAAGAACATTCTCTTCCAGTACCCACGCAGGGGTATTTTGGAAACCTGTAAATCATTTCATAAATCATCCTCATGCATTAGTCATGTCGCTTTGCTCTAGCATAAAGCCATGCATATCATGTCATTTATCGGGCCCAACCCCCCATAACATGAACTAGACATCAAAAAGCCTTGTAAACACTAGATCTAACACCAAAGCCCAACATCGCTTGGCAATTCAAAGTCCAGTTCTCGTCTGGCAATTCATTTCGAAGTCTAATTCTCGTTTGACATTTTATTTCAAAGCCCAGTTCCCGTCTGGAAATTTATTTCAAAGCCCAGTTCCCGTCTGGCAATGTATTTCAAAGTCCAATTCTCGTCTGGCAATTTATTTCCAAAGTCCAGTTCTCGTCTGGTAATTTATTTCCAAAGTTCGGTTCTCGTTTGGCGAACTATTTCAAAAATCAGGTCTTGTATGACAAATCATTTACCAAATACCAGTTCTCGTCTGGTAAATTATCTCTTAATACCAGTTCTCATCTAGTAGGTCACCTATTTCGATACTAGTTCCCGTCTGGTAGTCTATTTTTCATAACCAGTTCTCATCTGGTAGCCCACTTTAAAAGTCAGTTCCCGTCTGACAAACAAAAACAGAGTCAGTCTCGTCTGACTTTTCAATTATTTTCCCCAATTCTCGTATGGTAACATATCCTTCAAGTTCTGTTCTCATCTGACAGTAAAATCTTTTTCACCAGTTCTCATCTGGAAGTTCCCATTCAAAGTCCAATTCCATTGGCAATAAAAAATAAAGCCCTACAAAAGCCCAATCACCCCTTTGCATTCCCACATGTATCACATGAATCATACATAAATGATTTTCCTACCAAACATGAAAATTGAAAAAACACAGTCATATCAATCATCAACATACTTATGCATAGCCTTATACAAGATCAAAAATCACTCGCATTCCTACATGCACATCCAGAAATCCCCAACAATTGCATACTTTCATACATCTCATGCATCATTACACGCATAGGTGCTTCCATCCAAAATGGAGCATCATACAAAAAACATAACACAATCCATAATTCACGGTCAATCATATGTATCCCAGACATTCCTTATTTAAAGTCAATAGTGTTATTACCCTGCATGTACTCGTAGAACTATTTCCCAGCAAGTAATTCTTCAAATTTTATGGTTAGTAATGATATTCCCCAGCATCTTTGCTATCATTGCTCCCCAAACAGAGGTTACCCAAAAAGTCTCTTATGAGCTTTTCCCCTGCAAAGCATTTCTAGTAAATCTCCTCCAAAAGGAGTCTTTTCGAACTATTTCCCCCAACAGATGAACATTTGAGATATTGCTTCATTTATCTGAAGAATCTCATTTATCCGTTTGAGATACTGCTTCATTTATCTGAAGAATCTCATTTCTCTGTTTGAGATACTGCTTCATTTATCTGAAGAATCTCATTTTGTTGTTTGAGATACTGCTTCATTTCTCTAAAGAGTCTCATTTTCTTTTAGAGATACTGCTCTAGTATCCTCAAAGAGTCTTAGATTCAATTAAGGTATCATTCCCTTGATTGGAATATCTTAATTATATCATGTAAGATGATGCTTCATTGATTTGGAGAATCTCATTTATTTGTTTGAGATACTGCTTCATTTATCTGAAGAGTCTCATTTATTTGTTTGAGATACTACTTCATTTATATAAAGAATCTTATTCCTCTGTTTGAGATACTGTTTCATTGATATGAAGAATCTCATTTGTTTTAGGTACTGCTCTAGTACCCTCAGAGAATCTTAGATACGATTGAGGTATCATTCCCTTGATGGAATACCTCAGTTATATCATATAAGATACCGCTTCATTGATCCCCAGAGAATCTTGTGTGTTCAGTTCAAGACATTGTTCTACTAATTTTCAGAAAGTCTTAGGTACATTTGAGGTATCGTTCCTTTGTTGGAATATCTCAATCATGACATTCAAGATATTGTTCCGGCGATTCCCATAAAGTTTTGATCATTTCATTTACCTTATAATAACTTTTCTTACCGTATTTCTCACTACATTTTCTTTCTGCATTTCATCTTTGCATGTTAAGAGACAAAATTCGGGTCTTTTCGTATTTAATTATCTTCCACCATGAATGTACGAAGACTGATGTCATTCATACCTTCTAGTTCAAGTTAATTAAATAGGGGCAGCTGTCATACCCCAATTTTGTCCGGGCATTTTAAAAAACTTTCATAAATTTGATTTCATTTTAAGTTTGCATCAGTAGCACAATATGACATGCATTTCATCATGAATAATAACTGAAATATCAGTCGGAATAAATTCTTGAATATACACACAAATTGGTTAAATCATCTCTCAAGTACGTGCAAAATCACTGGGTAAAAAGTTTCGAAATCAAGCTTACAGACATCAGTATTATTAATCTACGGTTCACATAGTTTAACCTGGTGTGCTCGTTATATTTTTCGACGACTTTCCCAGTCCCATTTTGACCCGCCTGAGCCTTTTAACTGGTCAAAATTTATTTCAGAATTAAAAGAAATGCTGAATATTTTCAATAAGTTTATTTCGCGCTGATCATTTTAGTGCGTCCGATTTAATTTTTCGAGCAAATTTTCGTCCCACATTTATTCATTTTCAATCATTTTATTTTTATTCTTTCGCCAAAATGTTCAAAAGAAATAAATAGAATTTTCCGTATTCTCATTTTATTTTTATCGTGTGTATTTAGAAAGATGCGAATTTTATTTGATTTGATTGATTTAAATTGTTCTAAATCAATTAAAATCATCTAGAAGGGGCATATTGGACATTTTAAAATTGCTTGTGCTTCTTTGGGCTAATCAGGATCGTCGATTCAAATTAATCCATAGTTCTCATTTGCAATCCTTGTCTTATTCCATTCTCCAATCAAAATTAGAATTCAAATAGAAATATTATTAAATAAAATCAGAAACTAATAAAATAGAATCACCTCCTCCATTGCCAAAACTCACGTGACCTTGTTTCTCTCCCTATGAATGAGAATGACCTCCCAACGGATATATCTGGGGGCATCCACTACCACATGAGGGGGGACAGCTAGCAGGGGAGAGATAAAAAAATTCTTGTTGTGACAGCTCATGAGAGACTAAGAAAAGATGCTCTTTTCTTATTGGCCATGGGAAAAAAACAAAAAGAAAAAAGAAATACAAAGAGAAAACTAAAATACAATAAAAAAAGGACGTTTTGGCTGACACTGGAGAACACACTTATTCCAAGTTTCGGCTCCCCACTCACGGCATTAGGGAAAAAGCCTACTCTCATTTTTTTTCAAAAAGTTTTTCTACTGCAAATCTCCATTAAACCTACGTCATCCACCACCGTCAACCGACGCGCACCTCCCTCACAGAATCGCGGTCCGCTCCTTCTTTTTCACCATCATGGAACCTCACCCACACTCACCTCTCACCTTCACCAAACTCCACCAACAACAAACCTGCCGCCGGCGAACACCATCGCTGCTCTTCGTGTCTCCACGGTGACAAATCCACAACCTCTAAACTCTTCACCACGACGTCCACCCTTCTTCGCTACATCCTCACACCAAATACATATTAATCTCTTTCTTCTTCAAAACAAGCTTGTAACAACAAAACCTCCACAAATCCTCATTACCGCCATCACCTCCACAAAACCACCATCGCCACAAAACCTCCTTCGTTTTCCAACAATACTCATCGTCTGCCGTCAAACAACACCATATACCACGCCGACTGCGACCAAAACAATCTCACTCATCTTCTTCCTTCCACCGTGAATCTAACTCCGGCCGCGAAACCCTCCTTCGCCGACATCCCTTCCTCCGCCATCAACACCACCAACATCCATCGAACACCTTGTTCAAATCACCATTAATTCTAGCGAATCACCATTCATTACCTCTGATCTACACAATCTCACCCTCACAAGCCACAACACAACACAATCAATTGAATCGCAAAGAAGATCAAAATAGAGTAAAAAATAGAAGAAGGAAATCTCCATGAGCAAATCACGGATCACCGTTAGATTTCGCAATCACAATCACCGACTCCCCTTTGCGGTTACCTCTTTTATCCTTGATCTTGTTTTGATTTGTGTATGGCAATTGTCTTGATTTTTTTTGGAATGTGATGAAACTGATTTGTGCGCATCCGCCGTGAGAAAAGTATATATTTTTTTTCTCGATGTAAAGAGGGAGAGAACAAACTTTCAATGTATTATGGCTCTTTCCATAAAAATAGATTTTGCATTGCATATGAAAACTTCTGTATTTTAATTTATTTATTTATTTATGTTATATTTTTCTTCTAATTTTAGAAGGAATTGATATTTGTGAGGATAAGCAACATGTAGTTATTGTTTTTGTCGTATGTGTTTATTTCCCTCAAATTTCTTTTTATTTATTTATTTATTTATTGTTATACATTTTATTTGGTTTCAAGATTTATTTATTATTCAAGACCAAATGAGATTATGAATGGCGGATCTTTAGGCTATTAGTCATTTGATGCTTTGTAAATAATTTGGAAGTTTGGAACATTAAATAATATTGATTTGTTGTTGTTTAATTTTATTCCGTTAAATCAGATTAAATCAGTGGATTCGACAATTTTATGTCGTTATGTCGCCCAACTTTCAATACATCAATAGAATATTTTCACCGTGTTATGATATTGCGAATGACGTTAATCGTGTTGTCATTTCTTACAAACCGATTTTGAGCACATCGATTCCATTAAATAAATCGACAATTGTCACTTATATCCTTTAACTATGATTAAAATTAGTTAATTAAAGTTTGACTAGTTAATTTATTTTGGATTAAGTAATTTTAATTAACTTAATTATTTGATTCAATTCAATAATTTTGATAATTAATTTAATTAGTTTAATTAATCGATTTAACCAAATTTTAATCAATTAATTTTGGTAATTAAACATTGATCGATTTCTTCCACTATCACTTCACCATCAATTCATAAATCAAATCCATTCCAATCTCATCGATTCAAAACCACTTTAAGCCGCTAAAATCAAACAATTCTCAATCCAATCGAACCCAGTTTTCAAATACCTTTGTAAGTCGATCGCTTTTAGCATCACCATCAACCTCACATAGCTTACTCTTGGGCTTTTTTACAATGAGACCTATTCGGATATTAAATAATCGATTAGATGATTGATTCACTAATGAAATCCAATTTATTCACAAACACAATTTTAAAACCTCGATCCCATGTCGAGTATTTTTACTTCAAATTAATTAAAACATCTAAGTACGATTAACCACCATTTCATTTAGAAATGAAAAGGGGTGCGGTTTTGAATCTTCAACTCCTCTCCTCGATTATTTGAATACGAGTTCTCTTACTTGGTTAGTCAAATAATTTCCATTTCTATTCTCCTAAACATAATTAAATTGAACCATTTTTAACACTAAATAAAAAAGGGATATGGTTTTGAGCCTTTAACTCCTCTCATTGATTGTTTGAATACGAGTTCTCTTACTCGGTTAGCCAGACAATTGTCATTTCTTTACAAACTTCTAACTCAGTTAAATCAAATCATTTTCATAATAAACGAAAAAAGGAGATAGTCTTGAGCCTTCAATTCCTCTCCTCAAATACTTGGATACGAGTTGCCTTACTCGATTATCCGATCATTTGTCGTTTATATAAAATACATCAACCATACACTAACATTTTCATAATCAATTATGAAAAATAAAAAATGGTCTAGAGCCTTTTATTACCTTTCCCGACTATTAGGATACGAGTTGTCTTACTCGACTATCCGAGTATTCGTCGTTCATTTAAAACACCTTAACTATTATCAAATCCTTTCATAATTAAGGATGAAAAAGGAGATGATCTAGAGCTTTCGATTCCTCTTCTCGACTATTAGGATACGAGTTGTCTTACTCGACTATCCGAGTATTCGTCGTTCATTTAAAACACCTTAACTATTATCAAATCCTTTCATAATTAAAGATGAAAAGGGAGATGTTCTAGAGCTTTTGATTCCTCTCCTCGACTATTAGGATACAAGTTGTCTTACTCGACTATCCAAGTATTCGTCGTCCATTTAAAATGCCTTAACTATTATCAAATCCTTTTGCAATTAAGGATACAAAGGTAGATGGTCTAGAGCCTTCGATTCCTCTCTTCGACTATTTAGATACGAGTTGTCTTACTCGACTATCCGAGTAATCATCATCCAACAAAAAAATCTTAACACATCAAATCTATCTTTTTCTCGCCCACGTGCATTCGAAACCAATCAAACAAAAAAAACACTCAACATATTAATCCAACTTGTCATCCTCGTGTGACCAAAACTCTTTTAAGAAAGAACATTGTTTAATCCCTTCTAACGCGCATAACAAACTAGTGTTTAAGCTCCGTCGAGAGTAAACAAGCTAACGTTTAGCCTTTAGAACGCGATCTAAACAGTTGTTCACTAAAAGACACCAACCAACCGTAGTTCCCCGAACTACGGATGCTCTGACTTCCTTATTGCACTATAAGGGTACGTAGGCACGAGATTGCGAGATCTTGATGATCACACTAATAAAAAAACCTCTCATTTTCCCCCTTCTGAGGTTTCCATCCATCTCTATTTTCAATCCTTTATTCACTCGAAGAAAACAAACAATATTCAGCTAACATTCAAATCACAAATTAAACTAAAAGGTTCCCGTTGAGTACAACGGACGTGAGGGGTGCTAATACCTTCCCCATGCGTAATCGACTCCTGAACCCGAATACGGTTGCGACGACCATTATTCTGTTTTTTAAAGGTTTTGTCGATATTTTCCTATTCCTTCATTAGGATAAATAAAGTTCGGTGGCGATTCTGTTCGAACTAATTTTTTCCACGACCATCACGAGGAATCGTATTTTTCGTGATGTGACACCTGCTTTAGTGATATTATTTCCCCATGTAGATTTGGTGTGTCTTTCCTCCTTCAATGTAGATTGTCAACCCCTTGTCATACCCCAAAATTCGCCCTACCCTTCACATTGGTCATATAGGTCACTAACCCCAAACATTTGCATATCATCTTCATCCATTCATCTGAATAAGCATGGCTCAATTCGATTTACAAGTCGTGTCATTTGGATTCATCAATCCATAGCATGTACATCCATCATTTTATTATTATGTCATAATATTTTTCTAGTTGATCGGAACTTCGAATTGACTTTAAACTGCAAATTAATTTTTGAAGTTTAAATGGTCTTTTAGGTTGGGTTCGAGTGTCAAAATTTAAATTTGATTGTTAACATAAAACTGTTTTTTTTTAAGTTAGAAGTGATTTTTGTGATTTCTAATTAATTTTAGAAGTCATTGTAAAAATCGAGATTTCGGTTTTGATTTAATGGTAGAAGCTTAATCATTGTAGAAGTTTCCTTCTTTTTTTTCTTGATGGGCCATGATTGTTGAAAATGGTTAAGCCCGTTCATTTTTTGTTGTTTTATAACTATCCATTTTTTGTTGTTTTATAAATATCCATTTTTAGGCCCAATTGTAAGCCCAAAATCCATTTAGTTTATCCATTCAAATTCTTTAACCCATATTAAATCCAATTATCCATTTTCCAATTAAACCAAATTCAATTATACATATCCTTCATGACTCATATTCCAATATTCCTCCTTTATTTAGTTAAACTATTATCCATATCCAATTTTTAATCTCATTAAAACATTCATATCTATCCACTACCCACATTCCAAGTATTCAAATAAATACAAAAAAGAGGCATCACAAGCCAAAGTAGCAGTACATGTGAATCGTTCAAGCCTTAAAGCTGCAACCGCAGCTAAGCCAAAAGCATGAACGACATAACCATCCGCGAGGATCAAAACGCGGCATCCAAGTGAAAACGTAAAGAGTATGAACCTTGGCTCAAACGGCTTCGCAGCTCACCACAACAAAGAGCAAGCTTTCACACAAAATGAAGATTGAAAACGACAAGAAGCTAGCAAAATGAAGATTGAAAACCACAAGAAGCTAGCTGTGTCAACGTAGTCCACAACGAGCAATGCCACAAGCTGCCATCATCTGGAACAAATCAACATGAGCTTCCAAACTTAAACACTGCAAAGAGCAAGCCACGAAATAAATGGCAACAGCACATAGTAAGCCAACAAAAGCCGATGCTAACAATTTCTGAAAGTAAGCCAAACCGGGAGCCAACACCAAAGCTGCAACCAAACGCAGCTGCAACGTGAAACCAAATGATGTGAGCCGCGAGCATAAACTGCCAAACAAGCCAATTCAAAAATGCAGCCACGCGAAGCATGTACAGCCGCACAACTACAAACGAACTCCATGCTGCTAAGCCAAAACAGAAAAGAGAGCAAAACGGCAATGAAAATCACAAAACGCAAATGAAGAATGAAAACGCGGCAAACAAATTGAAAGCTGAGACTCACAATTCAAAATATAAATACAGGATTGTATAGCGGTTTGGGCTGGACTTTTTTTCTCCCCTCTCTTTTTCTGGAAAACACGAATCTTCCTCTCGAATTCATTTTTCAGCATTTCCTCATCATCCATTATCACCTGCACGTGAAGAATTTTCGTGCTCTCGTTGTCATCATACTCGATTCGTTTCAATTTAGAGCTTTATTGAGAATTATTCCCTCTCTGCTGCTAACGGATTCTCTCGTCTTCGAGAAGCTTCAAACAACATTCCTGCAACGATTCTGCATAGAACCTCCTTCCGCCACCGCCGCATAGTTCATCCTCAAACATTCTTCCTTCCCGCCTTGTTTCGATTTCAGCATCGATTTTGTAGGACAAACCGGTTCCCTCCTCACCTGCACATTGAGATCCAAGTCATCATTACAAACCGCATCGCCACGATTTATCACGAAGTGGAGCAGAAAGGACATAACAGGATAAAGATGGACATAATCTCTTAGATTGGAGACTGAGATACCAACGGAGTTGACGCCGCCGACAGAACATTTTCTTCCGCCACCGCCGGCGGCAAAGGCCGGTGCAACTAGGAATGCGTTTCCGTTGTTCTTCTCCTTTTGAGGACTACTAGGCAGGTGATGAAGATACTTAGGTTTCCTGGACGTTCATATCCCACGGTTTGGGCTTTCCATAGTAAAGCCCTTTCTACAGCTTTTTTGATCCAGTTTCTTTGTTTTTGCGGGTAGCTTAGATAATTAGGGATTTTCTAGGTAATCTTAGGATTTTAATAGATTAGTGTTAATCTTAGGATACTAATTGGATTGTTGGATTAATATTATCTAATTGTTTAGAATTTAATTAGGATGATTATTTAGAATCTAATTTCGTTAATATTTTAGAGTTGTTTGTTAATATTTTAGAAACGTTAATTTTGTTAATTGGTTAAATTTTTTATTTCCATTTTAACATTAGTATTAATAAATTAGAATTTCATTTGATGTTAATATGGGAATTATTATGGTTTTAGAATTGGATTTTTATTTTGATATTCGTTTGGTTGATATTAGAATTGTTTTGATTTTAGAATTTGACTTTAATATTGGCATTGAATACTCTTCTTTGATCCTAACATCTAACCATTAACTTCTAATTCTTTAATTTTTCGCTTCTAACACCTAATTCTTTACAATTTCGCATCTAATTTCTAACTTTTAAATTCCGCTCCTAACATTTAATTCTTGTCATTTATTTTACATTGCTTTATTTTGGGTTTATATCCCATGTCATATTGTGCATCATTCATCCCATTCTAAAAATGACTAAAAATGGTTAAGACTTAAAAAAGGCAAAAAAATAAGATAATTCCCTAGCATGGAAAGAACTTTGGACAAAGGACTTAGGGATTTCTCATTAGGACCCTAGCATTTGGACTTGGAGTTGTGTGATTGACCTATGCAACTTGGAGTTTCCGAGGACTTGTGATCTTTTATTGCGAGAATGGAATGCATTCATCGCACAAACCGAGGGGCACATGTTTTGTAATTTCATTATCCAATTGTTAGCTTAGGACACAATGCACACACACGGCTTTCTCTTGGGCTACCTGACAATAAGACCTTTTATTTCCTTCATTCCCTTGTACTTTACATGTACCCCCTCCCCTTTCCGATGTATGCATTTAATTGCTTTCTTTTATTGCTTGTTAGCTACTCCGTAGGTGTCATACGGTGAACTGACTTTTTGTGTTTTGCTTTGGAAAGCAAATGTCGCGGTTAGCAAGAGTCGCCACCGACTTTTCTTTTATCCAATAAGGAAAGGTGGAAAAGAACAGGAAAGACCTTAATTTAGATTTTGGGTTCGGGAGGTACATTATACAAAGGGAAAGTGTTAGCACCCTTTGTATCCATGGTTATCCATGGGCTCTTAATTGCTTAATCACTTATGTTTTTCTTTTGTTTGAAAAAAAAAGTGTTTGAGAAGTGTTTAGGAAATGTTTTGAAAAGGAGAATTTAACTTTGTAATGATTCTTGTATGAATGTATACAAAGTGGTTATCTCGTTTAGTTTTGAAAGGTGTGAGGTGTGAGAAGTATTTTAAGTTGTGAGTAAGCAATTAAGAGTTATACCTACCCAAGGTCTTTATGGACATTTCCTATCCTTATGAGGGTAAAACTGTCCTTACTATTGAGGAGTAAGTAGTTTTGTCCTTTGGATGTAAAGGGACATCGTAGGGTCATCGATTGGTCATTGAAGGCAACAGTTGTGAGGATACCTTAGCATTCGAAGGGACAATCATCATTTAACCGTAGGCTACACCGAAGGGTCATCGAGGGACAAAGGCAACATTCGAGGGACTACGATGATTTAACCGAAGGATCTTTGCTAAGTGTATCCCCACATTCGCGGGACATGACCATAATACTGTAATATCGTAGGGTAACAAAGAGAGGTCCAAGATCGCATATTTAAAGGCAAAGTTTTGCAATTAAGTATTTAAGGTGAATTTCCACATTATGATCAATTAGGATGAATCTCCACATTAAAATTAATTAAGTAATTAGGATGAATCTCCACATTAAAATTAAGTAATTCAGAATCCATCTCCACAAGGGTATCCCACACATAAAGTGGAATACCTAGCCGGCCGTTTCCTCGGGAATATGTAAGCCTTTACACAATTCAGCACACGGGTTAGAACATCGAGATAAAGTACAATTGAAAATTGCACCACAAAATAAACACAACAGTCATAAAGTCAGGCCAAATAATGCAGAATTATAATAAATCTTGATTAGATAAACATAAGGCAGAACAGAAAAGAAACAGAACAGCCACTGTCCCGTTCGCTCCTGCTTCGCCTAGCGAAGGCTTAGCGAGTGCTCGCTACAGGCTCGCTTAGCGATGTGCTAGCGAGCGGCTACGGGTTTTGAGTTTGATAGCAGCATGATCTCCGGAACCCTGAACTTTATGGCATTTAATTACAGGAATAGCATGGACAAACATTCAGGATATTCAGGCATACTTAAATTCACATGTGAAATCAAATTACATATCCGAAAATTTAATCATGATGCCTTATGTATGTAGAGATTACCGATTAAAAGCATAAAATAGTAGTGATGCGCAAACCTGTTTGTAACTGAGCTGCGATGTTGAAGGGACTGACCACTCTTGGTATCAGATGGAGTTGGGCGGAGGTAACTTCGGTGCGGATGAGCGGCCTTCAGGGTTTCTTTACTCGGAATTCTCTGAGTTAGTCTCCAGGGTTTCTATGCCAGGGTTTCTGTCCGTCCTCGTCTGTCTCTTTTCGTGACTGAAGTGTCGGTATTTATAGTGATTGTGGTGACCTAATGGGCTCAGAATGAAGCCCAGAATTTTCTGGTATTCGCAGGCTTCGCTAGGCGAGTATTGTAGCGAAAGGTTCGCTAGGCGAAGGAGTTGCTCGCCTAGCGAGCATGCCAGTTTGGGCCATTTTCTGGATTGGGCCATCTGTGAGCTGGGTCTTGGTTCCTTTACGGTCAATGTCTTGAAAAACAAGTTGGAGTGCCTTGAAAAATGCCTTGTAATATTAACGGGTAAATTTTGGGGTATGACAGCTGCCCCTGTTCAATTTTCTTGAATCGAGAGAATTAGAATGGTATGTACGCCATTCGTGGTCTGGAGGTGAAAGATTATTGAACACTTAGAATGCCCCAAAACTTCCACTTGTTAATCAACCGTTAGTCTTGATGAAGATGGGCTTAAAGATACCATCCAGGAAATTTGATGATGAGGACTTCAGAATGCGTCGTACATTAGACGATATCTGAAGACATGGGTGTCATACCGGATCATACGCTAGACTGTACGGTGAGTCATCCATTAGACAGTCGACTTCGCCGGGGAGTCAGAGTGTTATATGCTGCTGGGGACAAGGGATCAGAATGGGCCAGTTCCAGACCGTATCTGAATCGCAGAAGGAGTTATTCATTAGGCGGGTGATTTCGCGGGTGACTCCACTGGGGACGAAAGATCAGAATGGATCGTACGCCAGATCGTATCTGAGTTGCAGAATGAGCCGTCCATTAGGCTGTATCTGAGGAAGGTAGAATTAGAATAGATCGTTCGCTAGATCGTATCCGAGTTGAAGATCCAAAGGGGTCGTACGTTGGACCGTATTGGAGTTGCGGAATGAGTTGTCTGTCAGGCCGCATCTGAGGATGAAAGGATAGTCGTATGCTAGACCGCGCTTCAGAATGTACCGCGCGCTGGGTAGTATCCGAGGAATAAAGATCAGAATGGACCATACGCGAGATCGTATCTGAGGGGATGAACATCCAAATGGGTCGTACACTAGAGTTAGGCTATGTCTGACAATATTTGTATATGTTGTATTTAAAATAAATGTCTGGGGATGGGCTTAGAGATGCCATCATTAGGAGAATGTCAGGATGAATGTTGACATGGAGTATATCTGAAAGACGTATCTGTAATCGATAAAGATGTCTGTCTGAATGGATCTTTATTATGACTGTATCAGGAGGATAGTTAACCTGAAAAATAGAGTTAGCTTCATGCCATGTCATGATGCATGGGATGTTTTATGCTTCTGAAAATAAATGTGGTCATTGTATGCATGTGTATGATGTGAAATGATGTGAAATGATGTAATGAATGAATTATGTGTGGGGAAGTTTTGTCGGGGGAAAGATAAATCCAATATTATGGTTGGAAATACTTGTATTGATGACCCTTTCTTAGCTGGGGGGTATTTGATTTTTGTCTGATGGTGGAAATACCCACTGGGGATGGAAGAGATGATCCGTCTGTCTGGTGATGCCGACCTCTTCTGGGAAATAACTGGTTTTTGTTGGGGAATAGAATTAGCAATCGGACTTGTTGGAAAGCCTGGTTAGACCTTTTTCTCGATCCTGAAGTCTTTTAGTAATTGCTATTGCCATTTTATGTATGTATTTTTGGTAAACCTTGATCATATTCAAATGCATATATTAATTCAAATTAAATCAATGGACGTTTACGCAAACAAAACAGAAAAAGTAAAAACACAATCATCTTTTTGGAAATAAAATTGTATTGATTTTGAAAGAGGGCCTATAAACAGGCAATTCGTGTACAGGGAGACAGAAATCCTAGTAAGAGGAAATTGTCGAGAAAATAAAGAAAAAGCTATGAAGGAAAAGCCCTGTTGATTTTAATTCTACTACTGTCATTATGTCTTCAAGTATCTCATCCCTTGCTGTCGGATGGAAGTGATTAGCTTGTTCAGTCCTTTGAACTGGGTTGAAGCTGACTGAGAATGGGACATAGTCTTACGCTTTAATCCCTAATTTTTGCCTGGACCGCCTTTTAGGTTTTCAGTCCACCAGGATACCCTTTTTTGCCCAAGCCGCCTTTTCGGGTTTTCGACTTGCCGGGTGTACATTTTTATATGTTTATCCCTAATTTTTGCCCGAACCCTTTTGGTTCTCCGGGATGCCCTTACTTTTGCCTAGGTACGTCGACCTAGCGGGTCTTTTATGCGTAGTATTTTTTAACTATGTCTGCGTTCACCGGATGCGGGAAATCTTCACCATCCATCGTAGCAAGTATCATGGCTCCACCAGAGAATACCTTCTTAACCACAAATGGCCCTTCGTATGTGGGAGTCCATTTGCCTCTGGGATCACCTTGTGGTAGAATGATACGCTTGATCACCAAGTCGCCGACTTGATACACCTGTCTTTTGACCTTTTTGTTAAATGCCTGGGTCATGCGCTTCTGATATATCTGCCCATGACAAACAGCCGCAAGTCTCTTCTCATCAATCAAATTTATCTGATCGAGTCGAGTCTGAATCCATTCATCTTCATCTAAGCCCGCCTCTTTCATGATTCTTAGAGAGGGAATCTGGACTTCCACTGGTAAAACGGCTTCCATTCCATAGACTAAAGAGAACGGAGTTGCCCCTGTCGAAGTGCGCACTGAAGTGCGATAACCATGGAGAGCAAAGGGTAACGTCTCATGCCAGTCTTTGTAAGTTACTGTCATCTTTTGTATAATCTTTTTGATATTCTTATTAGCAGCTTCCACGGCGCCGTTCATCTTTGGTCGGTACGGAGAAGAGTTATGGTGTTTTATGTTGAACTGCATGCAGAGTTCAGTAATCATCTTGTTGTTCAAATTAGTACCATTGTTAGTGATAATTCTTTCCGGAATGCCGTATCGACAGATGAGATTATTCTTGATGAATCGTGCCACCACATTCTTGGTGACAGAAGCGAATGAGGCTGCCTCTACCCATTTCGTAAAGTAATCAATAGCAACAAGGATGAAACGATGTCCATTGGAAGCAGTAGGTTTAATCTCTCCAATCATATCAATGCCCCACATTGCAAAGGGCCAAGGTGCTGTCAACACGTTCAATGGAGTAGGAGGCACATGTATTTTATCCGCATAGATCTGGCACTTGTGACAAGTCCTGGAGTGATGGTGGCAATCAGCTTCCATGGTAGACCAATAATACCCTGATCTCAGAATCTTCTTGGCCATCGTATGTCCACTAGAATGAGTCCCAAAAATACCGTCATGCATGTCTTCCATAATCTTTTCTGCTTCCTTTTTATCCACACAGCGAAGCAGAGTCGAATCATGATTACGTTTGTATAACACTCCATTACTCAAAAAGAATTTAGCGGAGAACTTCCTCAGGAACTTTCTGTCATTGATGGATGCCCCTTCAGGGTATTCCTGAGTTTCTAAATATCTTTTCACTTCGTGGAACCAAGGTCTCTCCTCTACTCCCTCAGTATTAAGTTCATAACAATATGCTGGTTCATCTAATCGTTCAATGGTGATCCTGGGAGCTTCATTATCCCATCTGACTCTGAACATAAACGACATGGTAGCCAATGCGTCTGCCAACTGATTCTCTTCTCGTGGAATATGTTCGAATGTAATCTCTTCAAAGTATGGGATTAATGTCAACACCCGCTCTCGATAAGGGACGAGATTCGGATGTTTTGTGTCCCATTCTCCTTTGATCTGACTGGTTACCAAAGCTGAGTCTCCGTACACGCTCAAAAACTTGATTCGCAGGTCTATAGCAGCTCTGAGTCCCAAAATACACGCTTCATACTCAGCCATATTATTGGTACAATCAAAACATAGTCTAGCAGTGAAAGGAGTATGGCCACCCTTGGGGGAAATGATTACAACACCAACACCATTACCCAATGCATTAGAAGATCCATCAAAAACCATAGTCCATCGGGATCCCGGTTCGGGTCCTTCATCCGGTCCAGGTTCTTCATAATCAGTAATAAGCATGACGTCCTCATCTGGGAACTCAAAATTCATAGATTGGTAATCATCCACTACTTGATGAGCCAAATGATCGGCCAGCACGCTTCCTTTGATTGCTTTCTGGGTAGTATACTGGATATCATACTCTGTTAAAATCATCTGCCATCTTGTTATTCTTCCGGAGAGGGCAGGTTTCTCAAATATGTATTTGATAGGGTCCATCTTAGAAATCAATAAAGTGGTATGATTCAACATATACTGTCTTAGTCGGCGAGCAGCCCAAGCCAAAGCACAGCAAGTTTTCTCGAGCAGCGAGTATCTTGTTTCACAGTCGGTAAACTTTTTGCTAAGGTAGTATATGGCATGCTCTTTTCGACCAGACTCGTCATGTTGCCCCAACACACACCCCATTGAATTTTCTAACACGGTCAAATACATGATTAGAGGTCTTCCTTCAACTGGTGGTATCAGAACGGGAGGTTCCTGGAGATACTTCTTGATTTTATCAAAAGCTTCTTGACATTCATCATTCCATACCATCTCTTGATTTTTCTTCAGTAGTTTGAAGATGGGTTTGCAGGTAGCAGTCAAGTGGGAGATAAATCGGGCAATGTAATTCAAGCGTCCCAAGAAACCTCTGACTTCTTTATCTGTACGGGGAACTGGCATTTCTTGAATAGCTCTCACCTTAGCCGGGTCAACCTCAATTCCTTTACCACTGACAATAAATCCCAAGAGTTTACCGGATCTTACTCCAAAGGTGCATTTGTTCGGGTTCAATCTCAGCTTGTATTTCTTCAACCTCTCAAATAATTTGTACAAATGATCAAGATGTTCTTCTTCAGTATGAGATCTGGCTATCATGTCATCCACATATACTTCTATTTCATGATGAATCATATCATGGAACAAAACCACCATAGCACGCTGGTACGTTGCCCCGGCGTTCTTTAAACCGAATGACATTACTTTGTAACAGAAAGTGCCCCATTGCGTCACAAACGTAGTTTTCTCCATGTCCTCAGGCGCCATCTTAATCTGATTATAACCTGAGAAGCCGTCCATGAATGAGAATACCTTGTGTTGAGCGGTGTTATCGACCAGAACATCAATGTGCGGAAGTGGAAAGTCATCCTTGGGACTCGCCTTATTCAAATCTATGTAATCTACACACATTCGCACCTTACCATCCTTCTTCGGTACCGGTACCACATTAGCAACCCATTGAGGATAAGAAGTAACGGCTAGGAAACCGGCGTTAAATTGTTTCATAACCTCGGCTTTGATTTTCTCAGACATTTCAGGACGCATGCGGCGAACCTTCTGCTTAACAGGACGACAATCTTCCTTCATTGGCAGACGATGCACTACTATATCAGTATCCAATCCTGGCATGTCTTCATAAGACCAAGCAAAAATCTCTACATAGTCATGTAACATCTGAATCAATCTTTCTTTGATACTGTTTTCCAAGCCTGCTCCTATTTTGACTTCTTTCTTGTCTACTTCAGTACCCAGATTTACAATTTCAATTGATTCCTCATGCGGCTGTATGGTCTTTTCCTCTTGCAGTAACAGTCTGGCAAGTTCACCAGGGACTTCACACTCTTCCTCACTTCCATCCTCGGCTTGGTAGATCGGATTTTCAAAGTCATAATAAACAGTAGTAGAACTATTATCAACAGGATCCAGAGTGGGTGGGGATCTGCAATTTGTTATGTGAGTGTGTGTAAGAAACATAGCTTGTTTGGAAGATGACAGGAAAGATAAAGAGCGCAATATTTGAATGCAGAAAGTCCATTGATTTATTGAATGTGAATATGCTTATGAAATGACAAACCCTTAACAAATTAGCTATTGTGCCCCGGGCCTAGACACAATGCTTTAAGAAGTTCAATTGTAAACATTAAAATTAAAAAATTTGCAACACTAAAATAGACAATAACAATTACTCCTGACTAAAGGAAATCGGGATAGTGTCTTCAGCCGTCCAATTATTGAGTCCGTCACCAATTGTTGGGAAAATCCAGCTATTCAGGTCGCAATCGCTGTCAGCGTCTTCTACAGCATTAATCTGATCCTTGACTACCTTCTTAGAGCTAAACCCTAGGCCAAATCTATCAGACTTGTACGGTACATTGATCAGTTGACCCCAGCCAGTACGACCACCATCTTCAACCACAGCTTGAGCATCTTTCAGAGAAATCATACTAGGAGGAGCACGAATAACCTTGGGCGCACAGGAAGTTGGCTTAAGGATAGGATTAGTCGGAGGAATTACTTCAAATGACTGAGACGGAGTCTCGAAGAATTCACCATCCATCTCGACGTATCTGAAGGTATGCACACTACTGACGATATACTCTTCTTCCCCACACACGGTGACGATCTTACCCTCTATTGGATATCTCAGCTTTTGATGGAGAGACGAAGCTACAGCACTTGCCCCGTGAATCCAAGGGCTTCCCAGCAAGCAGGAATAGGCAGGACGAATGTTCATTACATGAAAGGTAGTGTTGAAGACTTGAGGTCCTATCTTGATAGGGAGGACCACTTCACCATGGACAACACTCTTCGGACCATCGTAAGCACGCACCACAATGTCACTAAGCTTCAGTTCAATGCTCTTGCAGTCAAGTTTATCGAGCACGGCTTTCGGTAGCACATTCAAAGAAGAGCCATTATCGATCAACACATGAGACAAGGTGATCCCCTTACACTCGATGGAGATATGCAGAGCTTTATTGTGATTCTTCCCTGCTGGTGTCAGGTCAGCATTGGAAAAACCTAGGCCATTGTCAACAGTCAGGTTAGCAACATAGTTTTCGAACTGATCGACGGAGGTCTCCTGAGGTACATGAGCAGTCTTCAAGAATTTTATCAAGGCGCTGGCATGAGATTCAGAAGATAACAACAAGGATAACATCGAGATTTTAGACGGGGTATGCCCCAACTGTTCTACCACATCAAAATCACTCTTGCGGATGATTTTCAGCACTTCTTCCATTTCTTGTTTGGCAACATCTTCAGTAGTAGCTTCGACCGGTATCTCTGACTGAGAAGGGTTGACTGGTTCCTTTCCCCGGTTTTCGGGGACTGGAGGTGAGATCTCTGGAGAAAAGATCCTTCCGCTTCGAGTAATTCTACTAGTCCCAACAATGTCAACGTCATCAGAATTAGCAGAATTATCATCTTGCTTTACACCATGGATGTAAACATCACCTCCATAATTCCACGGAATGGCTTTGCTTGAGGAATATGGTACTGGGCCAGGTGCAGTAATGATCAGGGGAGCTACCTTGGGTTCAGCAGTAATCTTCACAGGTACTCTAGGAGCGGTAATCTTCACTGGAACTTTGAACCTAGCAATCATAGATATTTCTTCAATAGGGTCTTCCACCTTAGGAACCTTTTCGAAGAGAATTGTATGATCGTCCATCAGTCGTTGAATACCATTTCTCAACTTCAAACAATCACTGGGTCGGGATATACAGAGATCACAATTTTCAGCACAACCTGGAAATACACCAGCTTGCAACAACTTCTTCTTGATGGCCAGGAGAGGAGATGCTAAGTCAGCTACATTAGAAACGTAAGAATTGTCATCCACCGCATTAACAGCCTTGTCATGATTAGGCATAGGTGCAGTGATGACATTAGGAGTCTCCGGAGGCTCAAATTCAATTTCCCCAGCGTCGATCATATCCTGGATTTTATTCTTCAACGACCAACAATCGTTTGTATCATGCCCGGGGCTATCGGAGTGATATGCACACCTGGCATTGGGATTATAACTAGGAGAAGTAGTGTTGGGTTTTGCAGGAGGATCTCTGAGGGTAATCAAATTTGCTTTTAGCATACCCTGCAGTGCCTGTGCCAAGGTCATATTGATCTTGGTAAACTGCCTTCTTGGCCTGTCTTGTCTGTGCTGGAAGTTTTGAGATGGCGGTGCTGCAATCGTAACTGCTCCAATGGTATGGTCACGATTTTTCTTGTTACGACCCTTTTGACCGTACACAGCATTTGATTCGTTCCTCCCCTGGTAGGACCTTTTGGTGCTTGCAGAGGTAGTCGCTTGTATCTTTCCACTTCGAATGCCGCTCTCCACCCGTTCACCTGTCAATATAAGTTCAGTGAAACCCGATGAAGAACTTCCCAGTAGATGGCTGTAGAATGGGACAGTCAGTGTACCCATGAACATGTCTACTAATTCCCGATCAGTCATAGGGGGTTTGACTCTGCCAGCCAAATCTCTCCATTTTTGAGCATATTCTTTGAAACTTTCTTTAGATCCCATAGTCATATTCTGCAACTGTAGCCGAGTAGGCGCTAGTTCAGAATTATACTGGTACTGCTTGTAGAAAGCTGTTGCTAAATCAGTCCAGGTGCGGATGTTAGAGCTTTCGAGCTGATAGTACCACTCTAACTGTGTGCCAGACAGACTCTCTTGGAAGAAATGGATCCAAAGCTTCCTGTCAGTGGTATACGGCTGAATCTTTCTCACATAAGCTCTCAGATGCATCTGAGGACAAGACGCACCATCGTACTTAGTGAAAGTGGGGATCTTGAATTTGCGGGGGATGACCACGTCGGAAACCAGACCCAAGCTTTCAAAATCCAGACTGGGCGCCTTCTGGCCTTCCATAGCTAGCATACGTTCTTCTAGCAACTTGTACTTGCCATCTTTTGGAGAGTACTGTTCATTCTCGTAATCTTCATCATCGTCCTCAGGGTTGAAGAGATCAACATTCTCCTCTTCTGAATCATTCTCTGTCTCCTCTTCTTACTCTTTCGGAAGTCTAATCTTGACTCCTGCAGCCTGTCCTTTATGCCTCCTTCCCGGGTTAATGTAACTCACAGGTTTCGGGTCTTTCTTCTTCTCGAGCAAGAGAGCCTTCAGTTCTTCCTGCCTCTTGGATAAGCTCAGCATCATCTCCTGGAATTGAGCATTCTGAGCCTGGAGATCTTTGATAGTTTGTTCGAGAGCCATTTTTCTGTTTGTAGGGAAGACCGTAAGAACATTGATCTTTTAGAATACCTGTTATGCAATGTTATGTTATGCTATGCAATGTATGAAATGTTTTCAAGGACTTTTGGAATTTAACTGTGCGTAAACCACCAAAAAGAGAGGAACTTTTTATTAATAATTTCTTCAGTCATTGTTCATTACAAGAAATAATAATAAAAATACAATGAAAGCTCAAGTCTCCCAGGGACGGCTTCTTTTTGGGCGAAGATATGCATTGAGTCTTCGTTCCTCATTAAGCTGGCTGGTAAGTTCTAACACTTTCTTCCTCTCGGCACAGAACTGGGCTTCAAAAGTATCCCTTTCCTCTCTCAACTGAATCCAGGATCTCTTCAATTCTTCAACATCGGTAGGCATATCTGGATAAGGAATGATCTGAGGAGTACCTCCCTCAACTTCTGGTTCAACAATCAGCGGTCCGACTGCAAGATATGGCATGACAAGCTCACGAGCTCTGGCGCGTACCCATCTGAGATAAGGTTCCATAGGAATAGAATTTTTCTGTCCTAAGGTACTTCTTTTCACCATGCCCCAGGCTCGTACAAACCTTGGCCGGAGACCTTGAGAGTCGTTGTCATAGTCAAACACAGTGCCTTGAATAATTACTTCATGTGGACCATCTCTTCGAGCATAACCAAACTGGTGTAGGGCTAAAGCTGGGTTATAAGTAATACCTCCTCTTATCCCCAGGAGTGGTACGTTAGAGAATTCTCCACAACGATCAATGACGATAACATTTTCTTTGAGATGAGGACACCAACGGATGTCTGAATGGGAGAGCGACATTATCTTTTGAGACCATTTCAAATTTTGATCATTCTTCAGGACTGATTGAGGAAGGTGCGAAATAAACCACCTAGACAATAAAGGTACACAGCACATGAGAGTCCCTTGCCTTTTCATAGTACGAGTGTGAAGGGAATGCAAAATGTCTCCAAGCAAGGTGGGCACAGGGTTATGAGTGAGAAATATCTTAATAGCATTCATGTCTATGAATTGGTCGGGATTAGGAAATAGCACCAAACCATAGATTAGTAATGCTAGAACATCTTCGAAAGCATGGACGTTCATAACTTTTAGGAATTCTCGGGCCTTATTCATCAGAAACTTGGCAAGTAGACCCTTAACTCCACTTCTTGTTACCCAATTAGTTTCAATGTCGGATTTTGTCAAGTGTAAAGCCATGGCAACTTCTTCAGACTTCGGAATCTTTTCTAAACCACTGAAAGGTGTTTGATCAAGGATAGGTATCCCCAACAGCCTGGAGAATTCTTCTAACGTGGGCACCAACTGATAATCTGGGAAGGTGAAGCAATGATGTTTAGGGTCGAAGAACTGGAATAAAACTCTCATCATATCTTCCTTGGAACCGGTGGTAACCAAATTGAGGAGAGAACCATGTTTCTTGATGAACTGAGCATGATCGGGAAGTTCTGACACTAAATCCTTGAGTTGAGGAGAGATGACTACAAAATTGATCCGGATGGTCTTCCTGGAAGCCATAACCTGTTTAACGAAGCAAAGCTAAATCCCTAAGTCCTTGAAATGGTTAGCACAATGTCATGATCTTATGATGTTATGATGTTATGATGTTATGATGTTATGATGTTATGTAAATAACAAGCACAAGCAAGTCACACAACAATCATTCCTAGGTTTCAAGGCTTGCATGAGTTCCATAGGTAAGTACCCCCCCCCCCCCATTGAAGTTTGGTTGGTTCAACCTGTCCTAGAATAGTAACCGGGTTCTAGAAGGATCTCAAATCATCGACCTTTCCTTAAGTCCACTTCAGTGCAACGTGTCGCATCACGCGAAAAACCGGCGGGAAAACAAGAACAACAGAGCCGCCACCGTGCGTTATTTATCCCAAAAGAGGGAAAGGAAACGCTCAGAGTAAACCTGGAAAGAACATGGTCTCGCGACCAAAGAGAAAGGGTTCGGGAGTCGGTTATGCGAAGGGAAGGTATTAGCACCCCTACGCATCCGTCGTACTCGACGGGATCCACGCACAATAGGAAGGAAAATGCTTGCTAAACACTGCTCAAACTCACACACACTGGCTGAAAGAGACAAAAGAAACTGACTGAAACTGACTCGGCAGGATGTCGTATCCTGGGCCTACTTAGTCTATCAGGCATAGACATCAGAGTCGAAGTAGTTCGGACTGGGGAAACGACACATGCTCGCTAGGATATCGCATCCTATGCATACGTATCTCCTTTGGACGAAGGAGAATCAGAGCATTCGTAGCTCGGCTGACACGAACACAAACAAACACAGGCAAAGGCAAACGTGGAGCCTGAATGCCAATCACTGGACTTACATCAGCATCCGAACCAAAACACACTCAAAGAGGCAAACATGGAGCCTGACTGCCAATCACTGGACTTACATCAGCATCCGAACCAAAACGCACGCACACTGGAACCCAAATGCCACTCGATGGACTTACATCAGCTTCCAAGCACACAACAAGACAAAACAAAGACTCGGGCGCCCGGAGAGATCAGCTCAATCTCCTGCCTACATACTTCATCTGGTATGAAGATCAGGGCGATGTAGTTCCCCTACGGAGGGATAAAGGACTAGCCTAACCAGATAACAGAGGGAGACACAACTAGGGAGACTACGACTCGAGCCTAGATGTTATCATGCAAAATCATCCCTAAGTTAAGGTTTCTAGCTAACTGGCACAGGGAGCCAGCCTATCCTAATCATGACTTGCACAGGAAGCAAGCCACACACACACTTAACTTGCACAGGAAGCAAGCCAAGCGAAACCTAACTTGCACAGGAAGCAAGTCTAAACTAACCCTAACTTGCACAGGAAGCAAGTCAAACAAACATACAAGCACAGATAGCACACACTATACACAAGCGAGTGGCTCAAACAAGGGTTAGGTTTTAGTCGAGGGGTCATATCAACCTCAACAAACAAACCTCTGGAAATGGGTAGAATGTTGCTCTTAACCTTGCCATTGAGGGGCTAAGGTGAAGCAGATGAAAGATGAGTGAAGATAAGACTTCACAGCTCTTATCCCTGGCCTGGGAGAGCTTAAGACAAGAATGTGTGGGTTCAGAAAGTGGGAACCCTTCTACACATTTGAAACTGACTCAACTGTACAATTGTACAAGATCTTGGGTTTGTATCTGCAATGCATCAACACAGTGGTGTGAGCAAAGCAGATGACACACAGAATAGCAGGGGATAGGTTGCATATCCCTTGGGTTCTGCCAATTGCCTCTTCACTTAGGAGGACTTTGACTCTATGCAAGGACAAAATTAAACATCCACAAACATTGCCTCTTAAGGAGGACTTCAGACAGTTGCCTGGCCAAGTAACAGGCCAGGTCTTCCAGACTACATGAAGATTAGAAATATACCTCAATGCAAATTGCTTATACAAGCAAAGCAGAGCAAAAGTTCACAAGGAACTGAGCAACTAAAAGCACCTGAAACAGTCAAGCAGATGTTAGTATGCAACTTCAAACAAAGCAAAAAGAAACAGAAGTCAACAGTCAACACAAGCAAGTGAATGTGCAAGGCACAAGGCTCAAGGCATGTGAGCCAAGCCACCTACAAAACAAACAAGTTAGACAATGATATTTAAGCAAGCTCAATCAAAAAGAATTGGTCTCATTGGTCATTTGTTGGTCAACCTGAAAACACAAGCTCAAAAGTGAGTAACAGGACCACTAGGACAAGCCTAGGGTCAAAAAGGAAACTAAAAGTCAAAACAGCAAAGGGCAAGTATCCAAAATCATGTTCAAACAATCAAGAAACAATACCAATTGGTTTCACATTCATATCAATCATCATCATCATTTCATGAACAAATTAGGTCAAAACATGGCAAACAGAAGCTCATAGAAGTCAACAGAAAGACTTAACTAGAAAGCAATCTTAAACATTTCCAAAAATCACCAAATAAATCATGACCAATCACAACCCACAGCATGGTAAGCATGTCAAATTTCATCTCATTTGGACAAGTGGAAGGCAGTCAATGAAAATCAGAAAGTCAAAGCAATTTTGAACATGCTCAAAGGAGTCAACCAAACATGCATCAACTTAGAAAAATCATAAATCAGAAATGGTGTATGATAAATGAATGGGACTAAAACCATGTCAAAGATGAGGATGTCTAGTTATCTCATGTAAAATTTCATGTCCATCTAATAAAGTATGAGAATTTCACAAATGAAATGGGAACAAGTGTCACAAGAAGTCAACATATGACTAAACAGGGGAGAAAATCTCAAACAATTAGGAAATGCCACAAATAATTCCAAGAAAATTCACATGTAAACTAGACATACAAGAGTAGGTTCATGCAAAAAATCAGATTAATTGGAGGTCAAGAAGCATGGTATCAAAAATCATCAAGTTGGACATCAATGGTGTGACACAAATTGTCACACCCTAATTCAAAAAATCATATCTCACAAACCAGCAATGATAAATTCACAAACTCTACACCAAAATCACCATGAGCGTGTCTAGTTTAAGCACAAAAAATTTGGGAGCCATTGGATAAAGTATCACCATTTCACAAATGTTTTGGCAAAGTGTACAAAATATGCATACATGTCACAAACCCTAATGCCATTTAAAATCTACCCATCCAAAAAATCAGCAAAAATCATGATAAAAAACTAGGGATCTATATGAACACGATGCAACAAGTCCCATGAATTTTGGATTTAATATGAATGAGTTATGAATTTTGTAAGATTGGCATGGTAAATGAAATAAAAATTATAAAATAAAGTGAATCAAATAATGATTATTGGAATGAATATTTAAAAAAACCAAAAGACCAGAACGCCCTTTTGCTGAGTATGAAACTCAGCGTTTCATTTAATTTGGTGAAGTCAGCGCTCGGTCAACGCGCAAACGGACCAATAGCGCAGGGCCAGGCGTACAGCCAATCGTGTTTCTTCCTGAAACACCATGCGCAGTCAGCAAGCAATCCCAGGTGGATGTACGGCGTGGCAAAACAAATGGAAACAGTGAAATAAAAACCAGTAGCAGCAACGTTGCAGGAAGAAAAAAAAACGCCTGTACAGGCGCTCATCACCAAACCCAGTTCGAATTTTTCTCTTCGAAATTAAAAACTAAAAACACCAATATGTGCATCTAAACATGCTCAAACCTAAACCAAACTCCATATTCACTAAATCAAGCTAAACAAAAAGAAATAAGCAAAAACAAGTTTGGATGTGAAACTTCAACTCAACATAACTTGCAAAATACCAAACCATTTTCAACCATTCAAGGCTCAGTGTGATCAGGATAAAGAGATCTACGCATTACATATTATGATTTTGGAAAAGAAAGGATTCGAAACCTCACTTATTTTTGAAGCAGAAAGAGGAACAGTGTTGCTTTGGTCTTCTTGGCCCGAAACAGATGCACTTTAAGCCTCCAAATGATGAATGAATGAAGGAGTTTGGCTCAGGAATGTTGGAAAATGCTCAAATCATGGACTGTCATGGATGATGTGTGAAGAAAAACAGTTGGATAAAAGCTGTTACAGATGGAGAATGATGATTGAAATGTGTCCACAATGATACTTGGATGGTGGAACAACAATGGCCAGGCTCAGTTCTTTGAGAGTTTTGGACAGGTTTTGCAAAAGTGTGAAAAATGAAGTTTTTTAGAGAATGAGTTTTGCTGGTTTTTTTTAGCTGCTAGTAGTGTTCACAATGACAGAAAATGATGTTTAAGTCTGCTGTTTTAGAGTACCAAGCATGGTTCATGGATATGTGGGATAGAGTGGTTGAAAAATTGTACTTTCTTCCAAGTTTCAAGCAAGTTAGGCATGGCTATGTACTTGCACGAATTTGACTTTTGCAACATGTCTTAAATGCAATTTGAGATCATATTTGGATAGTAGGAATGGTGGGAAATGATTAATTTGAAAAGTCAAAATTCCACTCACTTGAATTTAATTCATGCAAGTCCAAAAATGGCATTTTGATTGGTGAAGTTTTGGCACATGAAAGTTACATTTTTGGAAAGAGGGGATCAAATGTGGTTTGTAGGAAAAAACCCCACCCAAATTGGCCAAATGGTTTGAGAGATATGGCCTTTTGAAGTTCAAAAATTTCTGAAAACGATTCGATCATAACTTGCCAACCATACATGGGAATTGGGAGTTCTTGGACTTTTTGGAAATGGGAGAACAAGATCTTCAACTTTCATGTTGGGCAAAAATTCATTTGAAGCTTGTATCATGATGTAAGTTTGAGGATCAAGACTTTCCATTTTTGGTAAGTTTCAGTTACAGGTCCAGTTTCCATTTTTGGAAATTTCTGATCTGGCTTCAAATTCTTCCATGATGGTGTTTGCCATGATATATGAGGACTATATGGACATGATTGAGACCTCTCAAACCAAATCCAACCATCAAAACCACTGATTAAATGGACAGTTGACCAACAGTTGACTTTTAGGGTTTCTGACTGACTGTGCATTGACTGATGACTTCTGAACATCCAATCCTTGACCAAAACACTTCAAATGGATCCCCAAGTCATGTGAACATGTTGGACCAACCCTAGGGCCTTGGCTCCTTGAGAATTGTGCTTGCTTGCTTGACTGACTGATCTCCTGATCAGTTTGACCTAGTTTCTTGATTTGCTTGCACTTGAGGCAAAAGAGGCAATGCAATGCTATGCAATGGACCATGATATGCTATGACCTAATATGAAAATGGTGTACAATGATGGGTGCAAATTTGAGGTGCTACACAACGCCAAGTGGTTGACCAAAGCTTCCCTAAAGTCCAATCTCAAAGAGTGTAGTATCGAGTATCAACCAACCCCAGTCGGAACCGAAGTCAGTTATCTCACTACTTTCTAATGGCTAGGATGAGTCAATTAGGGTTCTAAAGGTCTGGTTAATGTTTTGATGACACCACGCGGAAGCCAAATTTTTCCTCAAGTAAACATGAGGAACATCAGGACATCCAAAGTGTCACATTAACCGTAGCCATCATTTTAACCATTCCAGTATACGCCGGATAGTCGCGATGATCTATTGCTACTTACCTAAGGTACACTAGATCCGGGTGTAGGATCTTTCACTCGAAAATACCCTTAAAAGAAGGAACAATTTGAAAACATAAATGATTTTTTTTTTAAGGTGACCTCTCTTTATCTCCCCAGCAGAGTCGCCAGTTCTGTCATACGGTGAACTGACTTTTTATGTTTTGCTTTGGAAAGCAAATGTCGCGGTTAGCAAGAGTCGCCACCGACTTTTCTTTTATCCAATAAGGAAAGGTGGAAAAGAACAGGAAAGACCTTAATTTAGATTTTGGGTTCGAGAGGTACATTATACAAAGGGAAGGTGTTAGCACCCTTTGTATCCATGGTTATCCATGGGCTCTTAATTGCTTAATCACTTATGTTTTTCTTTTGTTTGAAAAAAAAAGTGTTTGAGAAGTGTTTAGGAAATGTTTTGAAAAGGAGAATTTAACTTTGTAATGATTCTTGTATGAATGTATACAAAGTGGTTATCTCGTTTAGTTTTGAAAGGTGTGAGGTGTGAGAAGTATTTTAAGTTGTGAGTAAGCAATTAAGAGTTATACCTACCCAAGGTCTTTATGGGCATTTCCTATCCTTATGAGGGTAAAACTGTCCTTACTATTGAGGAGTAAGTAGTTTTGTCCTTTGGATGTAAAGGGACATCGTAGGGTCATCGATTGGTCATTGAAGGCAACAGTTGTGAGGATACCTTAGCATTCGAAGGGACAATCATCATTTAACCGTAGGCTACACCGAAGGGTCATCGAGGGACAAAGGCAACATTCGAGGGACTACGATGATTTAACCGAAGGATCTTTGCTAAGTGTATCCCCACATTCGCGGGACATGACCATAATACTATAATATCGTAGGGTAACAAAGAGAGGTCCAAGATCGCATATTTAAAGGCAAAGTTTTGCAATTAAGTATTTAAGGTGAATTTCCACATTATGATCAATTAGGATGAATCTCCACATTAAAATTAATTAAGTAATTAGGATGAATCTCCACATTAAAATTAAGTAATTCAGAATCCATCTCCATAAGGGTATCCCACACATAAAGTGGAATACCTAGCCGGCCGTTTCCTCGGGAATATGTAAGCCTTTACACAATTCAGCACACGGGTTAGAACATCGAGATAAAGTACAATTGAAAATTGCACCACAAAATAAACACAACAGTCATAAAGTCAGGCCAAATAATGCAGAATTATAATAAATCTTGATTAGATAAACATAAGGCAGAACAGAAAAGAAACAGAACAGCCACTGTCCCGTTCGCTCCTGCTTCGCCTAGCGAAGGCTTAGCGAGTGCTCGCTACAGGCTCGCTTAGCGATGTGCTAGCGAGCGGCTACGGGTTTTGAGTTTGATAGCAGCATGATCTCCGGAACCCTGAACTTTATGGCATTTAATTACAGGAATAGCATGGACAAACATTCAGGATATTCAGGCATACTTAAATTCACATGTGAAATCAAATTACATATCCGAAAATTTAATCATGATGCCTTATGTATGTAGAGATTACCGATTAAAAGCATAAAATAGTAGTGATGCGCAAACCTGTTTGTAACTGAGCTGCGATGTTGAAGGGACTGACCACTCTTGGTATCAGATGGAGTTGGGCGGAGGTAACTTCGGTGCGGATGAGCGGCCTTCAGGGTTTCTTTACTCGGAATTCTCTGAGTTAGTCTCCAGGGTTTCTATGCCAGGGTTTCTGTCCGTCCTCGTCTGTCTCTTTTCGTGACTGAAGTGTCGGTATTTATAGTGATTGTGGTGACCTAATGGGCTCAGAATAAAGCCCAGAATTTTCTGGTATTCGCAGGCTTCGCTAGGCGAGTATTGTAGCGAAAGCTTCGCTAGGCGAAGGAGTTGCTCGCCTAGCGAGCATGCCAGTTTGGGCCATTTTCTGGATTGGGCCATCTGTGAGCTGGGTCTTGGTTCCTTTACGGTCAATGTCTTGAAAAACAAGTTGGAGTGCCTTGAAAAATGCCTTGTAATATTAACGGGTAAATTTTGAGGTATGACAGTAGGCATTAGGAACGGTCACCATTTCGTGACCAATAATCAAACCCTTGATCCAACGTCAAGCGGTCTTTTTCCAAATCAAATTCAATAAGCAAACCCTTAAGCGATAAAGAAGTGATGAGACTGGAGCTTTCCTACACTCATTCTGAATGCTTCGAACACAAGACGTTTTGCTTGGTAGTTCAAGGTGTTGTTCACCTTTATCCATAGTATTTAGTGCAATCCTAAATCAATAACACTTTCTCAAAACCTAAAAACAATTCAACTCATTCAAACCTTTTGTTTGAGCCTTAGGGCGAGACAATCGAAAACCCTTCTTCAAGGAAATAAAATCAACAAAACAAACCAAACAACTTTAAACCCACGAACTACGAAACCTCTGATTTCTCACTTCAACATGTGGGCATACGTAGGCACAAGGACCCAATCATTGGCGAGCATGCTAATTTAAAATCGACCTCCACTCCGCATACCTTTGGCAAGCAAACATTTTGATAAACAACATCCACATAAGCGCAACCATCCTAGATGGTTCCCATGGAGTACCATGGATGCGAAGGGTGCTAATACCTTTCGCTTGCATAACCGACTTTCGAACCTGTTCGTGGTTGCGATGACCATTCTTTGGGTTTTCTCGATATTTTCCCTTTCCTTTGGAATAAATGAAAACTGATGGCGACTCTGTATTTTTCGCGTAGCGATCATAAATGATACAATAGGATATAATACTCATGCATCATTCACATGGCATCCTGCATTTCATGAGACCAATCTCACTATCACTTGGCCTTGTGTCAGACAAACCATTACCACCAAGCTAATTGCCCGACATCTGTCTTGAAACTAGAAGCATGTCGCAGATTACCATGGAAGAACTACGAAGAGGTCAAGAGGCAATGAAGGTTGAAATCAACCAGCTGAAGGCTCAGATGATCCTGATCATGGAGATCCTGTAGTCGATGTTGAGGAAGGAAGGCCATCCCGTGCCAACTGTAGTACCAGACGTGGTCACTCCGGTGAACATGCCTGACCCCCTTCCACCTCAGGAGTAGACTCGTGGATTTCGTCCACATCCTAAACCTCAAAGGGCTCCATATCAGCGGCCTTTCCTTGTTCCCCAACCAAGGCAAAGGAACCCTATGTTGAACCAGTATCTAAACCAGCAGTAGAACTTCGCCCAACAGGATAGACAAAGACCAAGAAAGCCAGTAGAGCATATTGATCCACTTCCAATATCGTACAGTCAAGTACTACCGTATTTGATCAAAGGTGGATTGATAGTGCCGAAGGAACTGCATCCAGCGATTCCTCCATATCCACCAGGCTTTGATGTCAATTCCCGATGTGACTTCCATGTTGGGCCATAGGGGCATTCAATTGAAAATTGCAAGGTCTTCAAGCAAAAAGTACAAGACTTGATTGATTCAAGAGATATTATGTTCACGCCGCAAGGCCTGAACATAATGAACACTCCCCTGCCTCCACAAGAGGGCACATCTGCAATGTCGTGATCAGTGCAAGTGGAAGATGGGGTAGATTTGAAGAGTCTGCGCCTATGAGAAGAGTTTGAGAAGGATACCTTTGAAGATGGTCATGGTATCCGCTGCCAGCCTAATAATTCCAGTCTGAGGATCTAAATAAGGCCAATTATGTCCACAGTCATTAGTTTGGTTAAAACATGTTCATGTGTGATTTTCTTGATTGTCATTTGTAAAATTCATTTGTAATAAACTCGTTTGTTTTTGAATAATAATGACCTTGGAATGAATATGCATGTTTTGAATAAATCCATTCGTGGGCACTCATACTTTATCTTGTCAATATCTAAATGTTGGTTTTAGGAGGATGATGATGAAATTAAAAACACGAAACAAATTCATTGTTCGTAAACTTTTGAATATAACCTTGTTGATGATGTAAGGCATTGTTTCAAATCACAAACACCGGAGGTATAAGGAAGATAATCCCTAGTTAACCCCTTCGAGCCAAGGAGTAGGAGTTTCTTTCTATGCATTAAAACCCTCAATCTCAAACCGGGGCAGGGTAGTCGTTAGTCAGTTTGACCAAGCGTTCAAACTTCAAAAAGAGGAGCGTCCTATCTGAGGATCAACCATATCTTATCCCTCATAAGAGGTCGGAAAACACCAAATTCTAAATGGTTGTGCCTCACCCACAGAGGCACGAGACGGCCACAACCCATTCCAATCCAACGGATAGAGGTCACACAATTTGTTTCGAAGCAAAAAGAAACAGGAAAAACAAAAAATCAGAAATCAAAAGAAAGAAAGCCCGCTAAGTCGAAAACTCAAAAACGAGTGACTTAGGGAAAAATTAGGGCATCCCAGTGGATTGTAAATTTGAACCAATCCAGCAAAAGTAGGGAAATGAAAAAACAAAACAGAAAGAGGAATCAAAAGAAAATCCTCAGTAAGAACAAATTCGTGTGCCTACCAAATCAAACAGAAGAAGGATGACTGCCACGCCGAAAACCTCGTGGGTTCATTAACCATCACTTCAAAATCCCTTTTGGAAGAAGAGCGCTTGTGCCGAACTAGCTGAACGTAGGATTGGAGAACATCACGAAGAGCGGGAGGGTTAGGATAGGTTCGAGCCGTAAATCCTTTCTTTCTAGAACCGTGAACCAGACCGTGTTACAACCCTCAAAAGACCTAAATGAAGCAGGGTTTATTTCGAAAGTGTACTATGGTCAGAATAATCGTGTTAAAACTGACTCCTCAATAATTTGCTCATAATTTGTGTTGATTTTGATATGACATTCTCAATCAGTGATGCATTCATATATGTCATAATTTCAGTGAGCATGCTTGGATTTCAAAACTAGCATAAACATGACATTGTTATTATCATTGCTAAAAATGAACATGTGTTACTCATGAGTGATCATTTGATGTCAAGAGACTTCCCGTAATGAACGTGCATTGGAAATCTTGGTGACCCCAGAAGGGAATGATGCCTAAAGACTTTGTTAAGTAGAGGAAAATTACTTCGACTGATTGAATCATAAGACAGAACACCTGAGAACTCCGTTGAGCAGAGACAGGTCGCCTTGATTTGATCGTACTCAGAGAGATAAACGCCTAAGACTCCGTTGAGCAGCGCCAAATTATTTTTGATCGATCACAATGAGTGCTGAAAGCCTGAGACTCCGTTGAGCAAAAACCAGCCACCTCATGTGATTATATCAAGGAGCAGAATGTCCAAGAACTTTGTTGATCAAAAGGACAAGATGTTTCATATTTCAATCAAACTGAGACAGTTATGTCAAGAAATTTCAACAAGATTCAGTTAGTCTGAGACAGTTATGTCGAGATTCGGAGAATCTCTCCAAAGATCAGATAGTCAAGGAAGTAAATCACCCCAGTTGATTGCATCAGAAGACCAAACTCCTGAGAACTCCGTTGAGTAGGGGCAAACTATTTTGATTGATCATAACAAGTGTTGAACGCCTGAGTCTCCGTTGAGCAGCGAGCAGTCACTTCGTGTGATTATATCAAGAAGCAGAATGTCTAAGAACTCCGTTGAGCAAAAACATAAGACACTTCAATTTTTAGTCAATCTGAAGCAATCACGTCGATGAATCTCTACAAATCGATTGATCTAAGGAAGTTATGTCGAGATTCAACAAATCTCTACAAGACATTAGTCAGGGGCATTCCCTCAGAGATCTGCTAGCCAGGGGAAGAGTTATTCCAAGACCTATACTAGGGCAAGCTACCTCAGGAACCCAAGAAATCAATCTCTCAGAGATAGTTAATCAGAGGTATACAGTTCTAAGAAACTGGGGCAGATCAAATCGAGATGGCTATCATGAAAAAGTTGCTTTGTAACTGGTGACTGGGGCAACACATGCAGATTCCCAACAGACTAGGGAATGACTAACTAGAGAAGGAGGATCCTTTCTGTACTTTTGAGGTTGTTCACAGCAAGATCCATGGTGCGTAAAAGACTTCTAAGTTGAAGATGAATATCGGAGAATCATGTTAAAGACATCCCCTAGGCTTTCAACAAAGAAAATTGATCTTAATTGGTAAACCCAGTAGTTACTAGTACCCAATGTTCTCAATCTCCAGGCATTTCCTACCATACTGTCTAACCAAAAGCCTGACCACGCATCAGCATTGCATAAATAATCATCCATTACATAACATTGCATCACCAAAAGAGCGTAGCATATTCCATCAAGATGGAGCATTACGCCATGCAAAATAAACATGCATAACTGCATAAAAGTCTTTCTAGAAAGCATAAAAAAAGGAAAAGAAAAACCATTCGTTGATACGTTCTTCCTCCCCAATGAGAACATCATCAAGAATCAGTGGATTGGTATTCCCCTCAGGTTTTACCAAGATAGTTCTTCTTCGTGTTGCCTTTTTCAAGTACCCTTTTGAGTCTTTCGTCAGCCACTTACCTTTCGTAAGTCCTTTCGGCCTCGTGCCAGTCCTCCTTGCCTTTCGCTTGGAGAAGATGATTGAGACAACTTACCTTTCGTGAGTTTATTTCGTTGCTTTATGCACGAAATCACGTCTCCTCCTCGTTGCCTTTCGCACGAGTAGGGTACCTCTGTCAGATCTTTGCATCCCGTTTGTTTAAACACTTGATGTAGGTTTGTTGAGTCTCGGGGTCTAGGTAACCATTGTGTCGAGAACTTCATCCCCGCCATTGTGCCTGAGGGATGATATGAAGTTTTCGTGCCTACTGCAAGGTCCCTGCCTGACAAAGCGTATCAAAGCCCGAATTTTGTCTGGCAAATTCTCTCAATTTAGTTTTCGCTTGGTGAAACATCTTCAGAACTTTTATAAGTATTGGTGACCTTTCATCGAGTAATTTCCTTTGGGAGTCTATTCTATTGTTGCTGTTTGCAAGCCCTCCTTGCCTTTCGCTTGGAGAAGATTATTGAGATAACTTACCTTTCGTGAGTTTATTTCTCCGCTTTGTGCACGAAATCACGTCTCCCCCTTGTTGCCTTTCGCACGAGTAAGGTACCTTTGTCAGATCTTTGCTTCCCGTTTGTTTAAACCTCAGATGTAGGTTTGGTGAGTCTCGGGGTTTGGGTAGCCATTATTTGAGAACTTCATCCCCATCGTTGTGCCTGAGGGACAATATGAGGTTTTCATACCTATTTGCAAAGTTCCCCACCTGTCAGAGTGTGCCAAAGCCCATATTCGTCTGGCAGATCCCCTTAAGTTTAGGTTTTACCTAACATGTCTTTTCTCACTTTTTGTTTTTCCTCGTGCAAATATTTGTGACCTTTTGTCCTTTACTTACCTTTCATAAGTATTCCCTGCCTTTTACATGGGAGGTATTCCGCTTCTAGCTTACCTTTTGTGAGTCCCCTTTATGCCTTTCGCATAAAGTTTGTTATCTCCAGCTTCTTACCTTTTGTAAGTCTCCTCAGCCTTTTGCTCGAGCATTTCTATTCTTGAACATGCTTACCTTTTGTAAGTGACCCCTGCCTTTGGCTTGGAAATCTCCTCCTACAAAGAAGTTGTTACTATCTCTTGTACGAGAAGATTTCCCTTTCCAATTTTCTTCTTAACCCTCTGTTAAGAAGTTTCTCATTACCTTTTGTATGAGAAATCCCTTCCAATTTTCTTCTTAACCCTCTGTTAAGAAGTTTCTCACTACCTTTTGTATGAGAAATACCTTCCATTTTTCTTCTTAACCTTCTGTTAAGAAGTTTCTCACTACCTTTTGTATGAGAAATACCTTCCATTTTTCTTCTTAACCCTCTGTTAAGAAGTTTCTCATTACCTTTCGTATGAGAAATCCCTTCCAGATTTTCTTCTTAACCCTCTGTTAAGAAGTTTCTCATTACCTTTTGTATGAGAAATACCTTCCAATTTTCTTCTTAACCCTCTGTTGAGAAGTTCTCATTACCTTTCGTATGAGAAATACCTTCCAATTTTCTTCTTAACCCTCTATTAAGAAGTTTCTCATTACCTTTTTTATGAGAAATACCTTCGGTTTCTTCTTAACCCTCTGTTAAGAAGTTTCTCACTACCTTTTGTATGAGAAATACCTTCCGATTTTCTTCTTAACCCTCTGTTAAGAAGTTTCTCACTACCTTTTGTATGAGAAATCATTTCACCTTTCTTCTTAACCCTCTGTTAAGAAGATTCTCATTACCTTTCGTATGAGAAATCATTTCGCCTTTCTTCTTAACCTTTTGTTTAGAAGCTCTCATTACCTTTTGTATGAGGGATCATATCCATCTTCATGCGCCTTCTTCACCTTTTGTTAAAAAGTCCTCACTACCTTTTGTGTGAGAATCCCCAGCAAACCTTGTGTCTAGGAGTCCCGTTACCTTTTGTACGAGAATCTCACCCCCCATTTTCTTCTTAACCTTTTGTTAAGGAGTTCTCACTACCTTTCGTGTGAATTCGACCATCTTTCTTCCTAACCTTTTGTTTGGAAGACCCCTTTGCTTGTGCTAAGGAGCCGTTGCTACCTATTGTGCAAGAAAATCATATCCCCCAGTGAGGTTGTCCCTCATTCCCATTTTCTTCTTAACCTTTTGTTAAGGAGTTCTCATCGCCTTTTGTGAGAGAAATTTGTCTATCTTTTTTCTTAACTTTGGGAGATTCCCTTTCTCTTGCTATGGAGTCGTTGCTACATGTTGTACAAGAATGTTATTTCCCAGTTGAGCTACTTGCCTTTAGCAATATATCTCTTTGCCTTTTGCAAGAGATCTTGTTTCAATTCTTTTATTCACCGGTACTTGCCTTTGGCAAACACCTGATTCTTTTACTATCACAGAATCCTACGGGAATACCTCGATCACCTGTTACGTGCCAAAACATGATAGGGGAGGCAAGAAAAAAAAAGAAGAAAAGAATGAAAAAGAGAATGAAAACAAAAAATGGAAAAAGGAAAGAATAAGAGAAAGAAGAAAAAGCTAAGAGAAAGACGAAAAATAATCAATCATTTTGCATTAGCATACTGCATGCGTCATACATATCTAACCTCTCATGATTATCCCTCTACCACGTAACATTCCAATTCCCAGCAGCTGCCCTGCGTAATAACTAGCTTGTTCATCATGTTTCCCAGTGAAGAAGTTCCTTGTTACCTATCTTCACATTGCTTTCCATTTGTTCATGGCGGGTAAATTTCCCGTTATTCTAGTATTTAATCCTCTCCTACCTTGATTGTCTGGAAGTCGTTGCCATCCATACATGCAGGTCCGAGAAGATTAAATAGGGGCAGCTGTCTTACCCCAAAATTCGCCCCACCCTTCACATCGGTTATATAGGTCACTAACCCCAAACATTTGCATATCATCTTCATCCATTCATCTGAATAAGCATGGTTCAATCCGATTTACAAGTCGTGTCAGTTGGATTCATCAATCCATCCATCATTTTATTATTGTGTCATAATATTTTTCCAGTTGATCTCAACTTCGAATTGACTTTAAACTGGAAATTAATTTTTGAAGTTTAAATGGTCTTTTAGGTTGGGTTCGAGTGTCGAAATTTAAATTTGATTGTTAACCCAAAACTGTTTTTTTTAATTTGGAAGTGATTTTTGTGATTTCTAATTAGTTTTAGAAGTCATCGCAAAAATAAAGATTTCGGTTTCGATTTAATGGTAGAAGCTTAATCATTGTAGAAGTTTCCTTCTTTTTTTTCTTGATGGGCCATGATTGTTGAAAATGGTTAAGCCCATTCATTTTTTGTTGTTTTATAAAAATCCATTTTTTGTTAGGCCCAATTGTAAGCCCAAAATCCACTTAGTTTATCCATTCAAATTCTTTAACCCACATTAAATCCAATTATCCATTTTCCAATAAAACCAAATCCAATTAGGCATATCCTTCATGACCCATATTCCAATATCCATCCTCTATTTAGTTAAACCATTATCCATATCCAATTTTTAATCTCATTAAAACATTCATATCTATCCACTACCCACATTCCAAGTATTCAAATAAATACAAAAAATAGGCATGACAAGCCAAAGTAGCAGTACATGTGAAACGTTCAAGCTTTAAAGCTGCAACCGCAGCTAAGCCAAAAGCATGAACGGCATAACCAGCCGCGAGCATCAAAACGCGGCATCCAAGCGAAAACGTAAAGAGTATGAACCTTGGCTCAAACGGCTTCGCAGCTCACCATAACAAACGGCAGGCTGCCACACAATGAATATTGAAAACGGCAAGAAGCTAGTTGTATCAACGCATTCCACAACGAGCAATGCCACAAGCTGCCATCATCTGGAACAAATCAACATGAGCTTCCAAACTTAAACGCTGCAAAGAGCAAGCCGTGAAATAAACGGCAACAGCACATAGTAAGCCAACAAAAGCCGCTGCTAACAATTTCTGAAAGTAAGCCAAACCGGGAGCCAACACCAAAGCTGCAACCAAACGCAACTGCAACGTTAAACCAACTGATGTGAGCCGTGAGCATAAACTGCCAAACAAGCCAATTAAAAAATGCAGCCACGCGAAGCATTTACATTCGCACAACTACAAACGAACTCCAAGCTGCTAAGCCAAAATAGAAAAGAAAGCAAAATGAAAATCACAAAACGCAAATGGAAGAATGAAAACGCAGTAAACGAATTGAAAGATGAGACTCACAATTCAGAATATAAATACAGGATTGTATAGCGGTTTGGGCTGGATTTTTTTTCTCCCCTCTCTTTTTCTGGATAACGCGAATCTTCCTCTCGAGTTCATTTTTCAGCATTTCCTCATCATCCATTCTCACCTGCACGTGAAGAATTTTCGTGCTCTCGTTGTCATCATACTCGATTCATTTCAATTTAGAGCTTTATTGAGAATTATTCCCTCTCTGCTGCTAACGGATAGTAAACCTAGATTTCGAGGACTAGGAACCTCCACAGAATAAGAGAAAGAGAGAGATTGGTATGAAAACTTGCTTATTTTATTCATTCCTTAAACATTCTATTTATAAGCAATACATAACAAACTGATAGTGACAGAATGCATTCAAAAGGAAGAATCTAGAGAATAATCTTTGCAAGATTTGGTGAATCCAATGATAAGCTGCCAACTCATTTTCTCATAGCTGAATTTGTTGCATCTTGAGTGACATAATCTTCTAGATATCTTGGTTTAATGATCTTTCTTTTGGGCTTATCATTGTGGGCTTCTTTGGTCATCCCTTCTTTGGTCCACATGCTATCATTCCCCAGCTCATCCGGAAGCACCTTGTCCTCAAGGTGGTAAGTTCCCTTAAGAGTCTCCCAATCCTCCCAAGATGTATCATCAGCATGAAGACCCTGCCATTGCACTAACACCTCAAGACGCGGTTCCGTTGTCTGAGTCCAACGAGTGTTGAGTATCACCATGGGAATGATGATAGGCTGATTCTCTACTGTGTCAGGTGGTAGAGTTGCCACAGGAACTGATGTAGCAGCAGCTTGGTGAAATGGTTTGAGCATCGAACAATGAAAAACCGGATGAATTTTGGACTCGGACGGTAGCTGTAGTTTGTACGCGACGGCGCCAATTCTCTCCAGAATTTGAAATGGACCATAAAAGCGTTTGTGTAACTTGGAATAGGTTGTGTTAGTTACCGAAGTTTGCCGATGTGGACGAAGTTTAACCAATACCCAATCCCTTACGTCATACTGCACATCACGTCTGTGTGTATCAGCAATTTGTTTCATAACCCGCTGTGCCTTGGCCAATTTGTGTCGTAATTCAGTCAGCATAGACTCGCGAGAGGCTAGCAATTCGTCCACAGCTTCAATTGATGAAGTTCCTGCCAAATATTGTGCCACAGTGGGTGGAGGTTTCCCAAATGTAATCTCAAATGGAGATTTGCCAGTACCAGAATGCTGAGATGTATTGTAAGACCATTCTGCCCATATCAAGTACTTTCCCCACGTTGTCGGTTTGGTATGGACAAAAGTGCGCAAGTATTGTTCGATGACTCTGTTCAAAACTTCAGTTTGCCCATCTGTTTGTGGATGGTATGATGAACTCATCCGTAGCTTGGTACCACTTAATTTAAAAAGCTCGCGCCAAAAGCGGCTCACAAAAAGAGGATCACGATCGGACACCAAGCTTCGCGGCATGCCATGAATTTTCCCCACAATTTCAAGAAACAACAGTGCTACTTTGTAAGCCGTGTAATGGGGTTGCAACATGCCCAAATGCACACCCTTGGAAAATCGGTCAACTACTACGAGAATTGTCGTGTGACCTTGATACGCAGGTAATCCAACAATGAAATCTAAGGACAAATCCTCCCAAGGAGCATGTGGGAGAGGTAAAGGACACAATAAACCAGCTGCCTTCTTTGTTTCATATTTGGAATGTTGACAATCCAAACAAGTAAGAACATAGCGTTGTACATCCTCCCTGATTCCTGTCCAAATAAAATTGGGGCTGATGCGTGCCAATGTTTTGGTAACACCCATATGACCGCCTGTGGGGGTTTTGTGGAACTCCTCAAGTAAAAGTTGGATGAAAGGAGTGGTTCGAGGTAACCATATTCGCTCCTTGTAATAAATCAGATCATGAGCCACCTTAAAATCTGGACTGCTAGTGGGGTTGGCATGAATTTGTTGCAGTTTGGTGTTGAACTCGGGTTGTTGTAAAAGTTCCTTCTTCAGGGATTTTAAAAAAGAGAAACTGGGCACAGACAAGAAGAGGAATTCGGCAGAAGTCACCTCTGGTATGCGAGAAAGAGCATCAGCCACAACGTTAGTTTTGCCAGAACGGTATTGAATCGTGTAATCATACCCAATCAAACGCGACAGGTACATTTGTTGCTCTGGGGTTTGAATAATCTGAGACATGAGTTCTTTCAAACTTCGATGATCAGTGAGAATGACAAATGAATGACCCAATAGGTATTGACGCCATTTCTTAACAGCGGAGGTAATGGCAAAGAGTTCACGCACATATGTTGAAGCTCGCATCATTTTAGGACAAAAAGGTTTGCTAAAGAAGGCAATTGGGTGGTTCTGTTGGGACAACACAGCCCCCATACCAATTCCAGAAGCATCCGTTTCAACAGTAAATGGCAACGTAAAATTAGGAAGAACCAATACTGGTGCATGACTAACAGCATGTTTGAGACCATCGAATGCCAATTGCGCTTCAGGTGACCATCCAAATTGATCCTTTTTGAGCAATTGAGTCAAAGGAGCAGCAATGGTTGCATAACCTTTGATGAAACGACGATAAAAACCTGTTAATCCCAGAAAACCGCGGAGAGCTTTGATAGTAGTAGGTTTGGGCCATAGTTGAATTGCTGCAACCTTTTCCTGGACTGGTTCGACCCCCTGTTGTGACACAATATGCCCCAAATATTCAATCTGACGTTGAGCAAATAAGCACTTGGATTGCTTGAGAAAAAATTGTCCAGCTTCTAGGACCTGAAAAGTTTGCTCTACATGCATCAAATGATCCTCAAAATTGGTACTGTAGATTAATATGTCGTCAAAGAACACAATGATAAACCGGCGCAGAAACGGTTTAAAAATGGTGTTCATAGTAGCTTGAAAAGAGGAAGGAGCGTTACAGAGGCCAAATGGCATCACTTTAAACTCATAGTGTCCTTGGTGTGTCCGAAATGCAGTTTTTTTGATGTCATCTTCTTGCATTCGAATCTGATGATATCCTTGTAGCAAATCAAGCTTAGTAAACCACGCAGCGCCCCCCAATTCATCCAACAACTCATCTACTGTTGGAATTGGAAATCGATCCTTGATAGTAATGGCATTCAGTGCGCGGTAATCCACGCAAAACCTCCAAGAGCCGTCTTTCTTCTTAACAAGGAGAACAGGTGAGGAGAAGGGACTAGTGCTGGGCCTTATCACACCATTGTGCAACATTGCATCAACTTGTTTCTCGATCTCTTGTTTCTGGAAATAAGGGTATCTATAGGGACGGACATTTACAGGTTTGGTTTGTGGAAAAAGGTGGATAGAGTGATTTGTGTCACGGGTAGGTGGAAGAGTGGAGGGTGTCTGGAACAGGGAAGTATACTTGCGAAGAAGTAATTGGATTTGAGGGTTGGTAGTTTGGAGTGAAGGGGGCTCAGGATTCACAACCTGGATATGGAAAAATGCGCTAGCGCCATCAGTGTGAAGGAGACGGCGTATTTGTTGTGCAGATATGTGATGAAGACCGCCATCTCTTTCTCCTTTCAATTCAATCATCTTACCCTTTTGCAGAAACTTCATGGTAAGGTCATTGTAATCCGTCAAAATAGGTCCCAATGATTTCATCCATTGTACTCCTAGCACAATATCCGCACCGCTAATAGGGAGCACGTGTAAATCAATGATGAAAGTGTGTGATTGGATATGTATCCGGACTTGGGGGCAAATCTGATGACATTCTATCTCGTTACCATTACCAACCATAACCCTAAGGGATGAAGTGGGTTGGGCCTTAAGCCCAAGTGACTTGACTAACCTCTCTTGGATAAAGTTATGGGTACTACCACCATCGATCAGTATCACCACATTCTGGGTGGAGACCCGGCCCACCATGCGAAGTGTTTCCGGGGCAAGGTTACCCGAAAGGGCATGGAAGCTGATTTGTGCTTGGTCTGGATTCGGGTCAGGATCGTGGGTAAGGGAAATTTCAGATGCGCTGTTGTCGGACTCGAGGTGTTCATCTTCCTCCATTATTAACACAAAGAACTTTGATGCACACTTATGGCCCGGGCTGAACTTCTCATCGCAGTTAAAACACAATCCCTTCTCACGCCGTAGTGACATCTCAGATGGAGTGAGGCGTTTGAAATGAGGTTGAGAAGTTTTGGTGGTGCTAGTGGGGGGTGGTTTGAAATATTGGTGGGTTGTAGGCGGAGTAGGAAGAATACCTTTGGATCGTGAGGATCGACGGCTTTCGTTGATTTTCTCTTCCTGCAAACGAGCCAGAGCAGCCGCCTGAATCAGAGATATCGGTTGCAATGCCTGAACTTCCCGACGAACTTCCGGTACGAGTCCGGAAACGAAACAACTCAAGAGAAAACAAGGAGCTAACCCCACAATACGATTGGCTAGGGTTTCGAATTCCGTCAAGTAATCATGCACCGACCCTTTCTGCGTGAGTTTGAACAACGCCCCCTTTGGATCATCATACTCAGATGGTGCAAAACGAGCTTCCAGTGCATGTAGAAATGATGTCCACGATGGGATCAAAGCATTTTTAGACATCCACTGAAACCATCCCAAGGCTGGGCCTTCCATGTAGAAGGATGCAATCGTCAAACATTCGGATTCTGGGGTAGCATGATACTCAAAAAATTGGTTGATTTTGAACATCCAACCCACTGCATCGGTGTCGTTGAAGCGCGGTACATCGAGTTTCATACGGTGAGGTTTGTTGGAGTTGTGGGATGAAGAGCCTGATGTAGCTGAATGCGACGGCGGTTCGAGGGCAGAAAGTTTGACGAGGATGTCATCAATTTTGGAGGCCATGAGTGTTTGGGAATTGGTGAGAGTGGTTTGATTTGATGTTAATCGTGCGATGGCATCGTCGATAACTTTCGAACGAGTGCCGTCAACCATGGAAGGAGGACAATGAAAGCACCAAAATTGTTAGGAAAAAGGATAGTAAACCTAGATTTCGAGGACTAGGAACCTCCACAGAATAAGAGAAAGAGAGAGATTGGTATGAAAACTTGCTTATTTTATTCATTCCTTAAACATTCTATTTATAAGCAATACATAACAAACTGATAGTGACAGAATGCATTCAAAAGGAAGAATCTAGAGAATAATCTTTGCAAGATTTGGTGAATCCAATGATAAGCTGCCAGCTCATTTTCTCATAGCTGAATTTGTTGCATCTTGAGTGACATAATCTTCTAGATATCTTGGTTTAATGATCTTTCTTTTGGGCTTATCATTGTGGGCTTCTTTGGTCATCCCTTCTTTGGTCCACATGCTATCATTCCCCAGCTCATCCGGAAGCACCTTGTCCTCAAGGTGGTAAGTTCCCTTAAGAGTCTCCCAATCCTCCCAAGATGTATCATCAGCATGAAGACCCTGCCATTGCACTAACACCTCAAGACGCGGTTCCGTTGTCTGAGTCCAACGAGTGTTGAGTATCACCATGGGAATGATGATAGGCTGATTCTCTACTGTGTCAGGTGGTAGAGTTGCCACAGGAACTGATGTAGCAGCAGCTTGGTGAAATGGTTTGAGCATCGAACAATGAAAAACCGGATGAATTTTGGACTCGGACGGTAGCTGTAGTTTGTACGCGACGGCGCCAATTCTCTCCAGAATTTGAAATGGACCATAAAAGCGTTTGTGTAACTTGGAATAGGTTGTGTTAGTTACCGAAGTTTGCCGATGTGGACGAAGTTTAACCAATACCCAATCCCTTACGTCATACTGCACATCACGTCTGTGTGTATCAGCAATTTGTTTCATAACCCGCTGTGCCTTGGCCAATTTGTGTCGTAATTCAGTCAGCATAGACTCGCGAGAGGCTAGCAATTCGTCCACAGCTTCAATTGATAAAGTTCCTGCCAAATATTGTGCCACAGTGGGTGGAGGTTTCCCAAATGTAATCTCAAATGGAGATTTGCCAGTACCAGAATGCTGAGATGTATTGTAAGACCATTCTGCCCATATCAAGTACTTTCCCCACGTTGTCGGTTTGGTATGGACAAAAGTGCGCAAGTATTGTTCGATGACTCTGTTCAAAACTTCAGTTTGCCCATCTGTTTGTGGATGGTATGATGAACTCATCCGTAGCTTGGTACCACTTAATTTAAAAAGCTCGCGCCAAAAGCGGCTCACAAAAAGAGGATCACGATCGGACACCAAGCTTCGCGGCATGCCATGAATTTTCCCCACAATTTCAAGAAACAACAGTGCTACTTTGTAAGCCGTGTAATGGGGTTGCAACATGCCCAAATGCACACCCTTGGAAAATCGGTCAACTACTACGAGAATTGTCGTGTGACCTTGATACGCAGGTAATCCAACAATGAAATCTAAGGACAAATCCTCCCAAGGAGCATGTGGGAGAGGTAAAGGACACAATAAACCAGCTGCCTTCTTTGTTTCATATTTGGAATGTTGACAATCCAAACAAGTAAGAACATAGCGTTGTACATCCTCCCTGATTCCTGTCCAAATAAAATTGGGGCTGATGCGTGCCAATGTTTTGGTAACACCCATATGACCGCCTGTGGGGGTTTTGTGGAACTCCTCAAGTAAAAGTTGGATGAAAGGAGTGGTTCGAGGTAACCATATTCGCTCCTTGTAATAAATCAGATCATGAGCCACCTTAAAATCTGGACTGCTAGTGGGGTTGGCATGAATTTGTTGCAGTTTGGTGTTGAACTCGGGTTGTTGTAAAAGTTCCTTCTTCAGGGATTTTAAAAAAGAGAAACTGGGCACAGACAAGAAGAGGAATTCGGCAGAAGTCACCTCTGGTATGCGAGAAAGAGCATCAGCCACAACGTTAGTTTTGCCAGAACGGTATTGAATCGTGTAATCATACCCAATCAAACGCGACAGGTACATTTGTTGCTCTGGGGTTTGAATAATCTGAGACATGAGTTCTTTCAAACTTCGATGATCAGTGAGAATGACAAATGAATGACCCAATAGGTATTGACGCCATTTCTTAACAGCGGAGGTAATGGCAAAGAGTTCACGCACATATGTTGAAGCTCGCATCATTTTAGGACAAAAAGGTTTGCTAAAGAAGGCAATTGGGTGGTTCTGTTGGGACAACACAGCCCCCATACCAATTCCAGAAGCATCCGTTTCAACAGTAAATGGCAACGTAAAATTAGGAAGAACCAATACTGGTGCATGACTAACAGCATGTTTGAGACCATCGAATGCCAATTGCGCTTCAGGTGACCATCCAAATTGATCCTTTTTGAGCAATTGAGTCAAAGGAGCAGCAATGGTTGCATAACCTTTGATGAAACGACGATAAAAACCTGTTAATCCCAGAAAACCGCGGAGAGCTTTGATAGTAGTAGGTTTGGGCCATAGTTGAATTGCTGCAACCTTTTCCTGGACTGGTTCGACCCCCTGTTGTGACACAATATGCCCCAAATATTCAATCTGACGTTGAGCAAATAAGCACTTGGATTGCTTGAGAAAAAATTGTCCAGCTTCTAGGACCTGAAAAGTTTGCTCTACATGCATCAAATGATCCTCAAAATTGGTACTGTAGATTAATATGTCGTCAAAGAACACAATGATAAACCGACGCAGAAACGGTTTAAAAATGGTGTTCATAGTAGCTTGAAAAGAGGAAGGAGCGTTACAGAGGCCAAATGGCATCACTTTAAACTCATAGTGTCCTTGGTGTGTCCGAAATGCAGTTTTTTTGATGTCATCTTCTTGCATTCGAATCTGATGATATCCTTGTAGCAAATCAAGCTTAGTAAACCACGCAGCGCCCCCCAATTCATCCAACAACTCATCTACTGTTGGAATTGGAAATCGATCCTTGATAGTAATGGCATTCAGTGCGCGGTAATCCACGCAAAACCTCCAAGAGCCGTCTTTCTTCTTAACAAGGAGAACAGGTGAGGAGAAGGGACTAGTGCTGGGCCTTATCACACCATTGTGCAACATTGCATCAACTTGTTTCTCGATCTCTTGTTTCTGGAAATAAGGGTATCTATAGGGACGGACATTTACAGGTTTGGTTTGTGGAAAAAGGTGGATAGAGTGATTTGTGTCACGGGTAGGTGGAAGAGTGGAGGGTGTCTGGAACAGGGAAGTATACTTGCGAAGAAGTAATTGGATTTGAGGGTTGGTAGTTTGGAGTGAAGGGGGCTCAGGATTCACAACCTGGATATGGAAAAATGCGCTAGCGCCATCAGTGTGAAGGAGACGGCGTATTTGTTGTGCAGATATGTGATGAAGACCGCCATCTCTTTCTCCTTTCAATTCAATCATCTTACCCTTTTGCAGAAACTTCATGGTAAGGTCATTGTAATCCGTCAAAATAGGTCCCAATGATTTCATCCATTGTACTCCTAGCACAATATCCGCACCGCTAATAGGGAGCACGTGTAAATCAATGATGAAAGTGTGTGATTGGATATGTATCCGGACTTGGGGGCAAATCTGATGACATTCTATCTCGTTACCATTACCAACCATAACCCTAAGGGATGAAGTGGGTTGGGCCTTAAGCCCAAGTGACTTGACTAACCTCTCTTGGATAAAGTTATGGGTACTACCACCATCGATCAGTATCACCACATTCTGGGTGGAGACCCGGCCCACCATGCGAAGTGTTTCCGGGGCAAGGTTACCCGAAAGGGCATGGAAGCTGATTTGTGCTTGGTCTGGATTCGGGTCAGGATCGTGGGTAAGGGAAATTTCAGATGCGCTGTTGTCGGACTCGAGGTGTTCATCTTCCTCCATTATTAACACAAAGAACTTTGATGCACACTTATGGCCCGGGCTGAACTTCTCATCGCAGTTAAAACACAATCCCTTCTCACGCCGTAGTGACATCTCAGATGGAGTGAGGCGTTTGAAATGAGGTTGAGAAGTTTTGGTGGTGCTAGTGGGGGGTGGTTTGAAATATTGGTGGGTTGTAGGCGGAGTAGGAAGAATACCTTTGGATCGTGAGGATCGACGGCTTTCGTTGATTTTCTCTTCCTGCAAACGAGCCAGAGCAGCCGCCTGAATCAGAGATATCGGTTGCAATGCCTGAACTTCCCGACGAACTTCCGGTACGAGTCCGGAAACGAAACAACTCAAGAGAAAACAAGGAGCTAACCCTACAATACGATTGGCTAGGGTTTCGAATTCCGTCAAGTAATCATGCACCGACCCTTTCTGCGTGAGTTTGAACAACGCCCCCTTTGGATCATCATACTCAGATGGTGCAAAACGAGCTTCCAGTGCATGTAGAAATGATGTCCACGATGGGATCAAAGCATTTTTAGACATCCACTGAAACCATCCCAAGGCTGGGCCTTCCATGTAGAAGGATGCAATCGTCAAACGTTCGGATTCTGGGGTAGCATGATACTCAAAAAATTGGTTGATTTTGAACATCCAACCCACTGCATCGGTGCCGTTGAAGCGCGGTACATCGAGTTTCATACGGTGAGGTTTGTTGGAGTTGTGGGATGAAGAGCCTGATGTAGCTGAATGCGACGGCGGTTCGAGGGCAGAAAGTTTGACGAGGATGTCATCAATTTTGGAGGCCATGAGTGTTTGGGAATTGGTGAGAGTGGTTTGATTTGATGTTAATCGTGCGATGGCATCGTCGATAACTTTCGAACGAGTGCCGTCAACCATGGAAGGAGGACAATGAAAGCACCAAAATTGTTAGGAAAAAGGATAGTAAACCTAGATTTCGAGGACTAGGAACCTCCACAGAATAAGAGAAAGAGAGAGATTGGTATGAAAACTTGCTTATTTTATTCATTCCTTAAACATTCTATTTATAAGCAATACATAACAAACTGATAGTGACAGAATGCATTCAAAAGGAAGAATCTAGAGAATAATCTTTGCAAGATTTGGTGAATCCAATGATAAGCTGCCAGCTCATTTTCTCATAGCTGAATTTGTTGCATCTTGAGTGACATAATCTTCTAGATATCTTGGTTTAATGATCTTTCTTTTGGGCTTATCATTGTGGGCTTCTTTGGTCATCCCTTCTTTGGTCCACATGCTCTCAGGTTTCAAACGTGATTCCTGCAACGGTTCTGCATAGAACCTCCTTCCGCCACCGCTGCATAGTTCATCCTCAAGCATTCTTCCTCCTCGCCTTGTTTCGATTTCAGCATTAATTTTGTAGGACAAACCGGTTCCCTCCTCACCTGCACATTGAGATCCAAGTCATCATTACGAACCGCATCGCCACGATTCATCACGAAGTGGAGCAGAAAGGACATAACAGGAGCAAGATGATGATAATCGCTTAGATTGGAGACTGAGATACCAGCGGAGTTGACGCCGCCGACAGAACATTTTCTTCCGCCACCGCCGGTAGGACCTCTTACTCTCTTCGTGTTGGTCAATGTGTTTGGTGCGGTGTGAGTAACCTCGTGTTGTTGTCGTTCGGATGTGTCGATCCGCGTGATAAGGATCTCCCGTTTCACATCGCCGCCGCCGACGGTAAAGGCTGGCGCGGCTAGGAATGTGTTTCCGTTGTTGTTCTCCTTTTGAGGACTACTAGGCAGGTGATGAAGATACTTAGGTTTCCTGGATGTTCATATCCCACGGTTTGGGCTTTCAATAGTAAAGCCCTTTCTACAGATTTTTTGGTCCAGTTTCTTTGTTTTTGAGGGCAGCTTAGATAATTAGGGATTTTCTAGGTAATCTTAGGATTTTAATATATTAGTGTTAATCTTAGGATATTAATTGGATTGTTGGATTAATATTAGCTAATTGTTTAGAATTTAATTAAGATGATTGTTTAGAATCTAATTTCGTTAATATTTTAGAGTTGTTTATTAATATTTTAGAAACGTTAACTTTGTTAATGGGTTGAATTTTTTATTTCCATTTTAACATTAGTATTAATAATGGTGTTGCTTAGAATTTCATTTGATGTTAATATCGGAGTTATTATGGTTTTAGAATTGGATTTTTATTTTGATATTTGTTTGGTTGATATTAGAATTGTTTTGACTTTAGAATTTGACTTTAATATTGGCATTGAATACTCTTCTTTGATCCTAACGTCTAACCATTAACTTCTAATTCTTTAATTATTCGCTTCTAACACCTAATTCTTTACAATTCCGCATCTAATTTCTAACTTTTAATTTTCGCTCCTAACATTTAATTCTTGTCATTTACTTTACATTGCTTTATTTTGGGTTTATATCCCATATCATATTGTGCATCATTCATCCCATTCTAAAAATGACTAAAAATGGTTAAGACTTAAAAAAGGCAAAAAAAAATAAGATAATTCCATAGCATGGAAAGAACTTTGGACAAAGGACTTAGGGATTTCTCATTAGGACCCTAACATTTGGACTTGGAGTTGTGTGATTGACCTATGCAAATTGGAATTTCCGAGGACGTGTGATCTTTTATTGCGAGAATGGAATTCATTCATGGCACTACCCGAGGGAGACATGCTTTGTAATTTTATTATTCAATTGTTAGCTTAGGACACAATGCACACACAAGGCTTTCTCTTGGGCTACCTGACAATGGGACCTTTTATTTCCTGCACTCCCTTGTACTTTACATGTACCCCCCTCCCCTTTCCGATGTACGCATTTACTTGCTTTCTTTTATTGCTTGTTAGCTACTCCTTAGGCATTAGGAACAGTCACCATTTCGTAACCAATAATCAAACCCTTGATCCAACGTCAAACGGTCTTTAAATACTTCTGACTTTTTAAAAATTCCCAAAAAATTTGTCTAAGGTCATTTGACCTTGTTTGACCTAGGATAATTCCCTAGGTCATTTATTTGGTGATTTGAAGGGATTTTAGGTTTTTCCATTTTAAAAATAAATTTTATTTCATTTTAAATTTATTTTTAATTAGTTAAATGTTAAAAAATGATGTTGAGCCATTTGGTTGACCTTGTGTTGTTTCATCTTTTGTTTGGCCTTGATCATGGTTGATTTGAACTTCCATTTGATCAATACTATTGGATTTAGGAGGTTGATGAAGTGTACACATCATCCCTCAAGATGAATGGATAATATTGATCAGATGAAATTCCTTCCTTGATCAATTTGGGTTTCCTTTTCCATTTTCCTCTTTATCTTCATCCCTCATCTTTCCCAATCCCTCATTGACCAATGATTTCTCTATAATTTAAATGCTAGTTGATTCATCAATGACCTTGTGTCAGATGAGTCAACATGAGCCTGATTGAGATAAGTCCACCCCATTTTGTTTTTGTGTGTGGTATGCTTTAGGAGCTTGGTTCTTTGTACCATGTCTCTAGCATGCATTAACACCAATATTTGTATTGCCCGACCTCGGATGGTTGTGACTTCTACATAAGTCCAATTACGATTGCTTACAATAGAGCTAAATTCGTCCCCAAAGGCATATCATTCTTGTAGGTGAGATTGTAAGTCTCTTATTCTTCATGGTATTGTTTGAAAACTTCACCTTTTTTCCATTTGTGAGAGCTAGTGGCATACTTGTTGGTTTATTCAAGTTGGAGCCTTTCTCATAAATGATGTCTTGGTTTATGTCTTCATACTTGTGAATGGATGGTTGAGTATTCTCCAAAGAATGACTTAAACAATTGGCACTCTCACTAACATCTCTGTATTATTGCTTTACTTTTATGTCATTTACTTAATGCAACATAAATTTTAGTACCTTTATCATTCATTACCATTTACATTGCATGCAACTTGTTTATGTTTCAGTCATTTTCACTTTGCCCACTTGAGCCATATCTCTGTACTTGTATATATTATGTGCTTGTGATTTTGTCTTGTTTGTGGTTTTAGGACCTTAAAATACCTAATAACAACAAAAACCCTTAAAAATATGTTGGTGGATTGTTGGACCTCTACCCTTGACTTGATCTGAACTTTTGGACTTAGAGTAGGCAACATCCCTATGCTTTGAAGGACTTGGGCAATGCCATTATTTAAGACTAGGTTACCTTGACTATGCCTTTCATCTAATGCAAGCTTTGAGATTTCCCTTGGTTTATCTATTACTTTGTCTTTATTGGTTTTATGAGTCTGCCACAAGGAATCATTCATATGATACATTTGAAGACATTGAAGACTGCTTGCTTTTGGAGTGCTTTCTTGGACGTTATGGCTATCTTTATTTGATGCCTTGGTATTCATATTAATTGCTTGAATGTTTCTTATACTTGTTGCTTACTCAATAGTCCAAAGGAACTGGGTTTCTATCTGACATTCTTGTCTTGTGGATTTCTTCCCATTGGTCAGATCTTTTCAACTCTAAACTTTTAATTTTGTCTAGGGTAGTCCCTTCATCTCCTTCTTTCCTTCTTTAATTTCAAAATATCTCCCTCATTTTAAAAACCTTATTTGCTTGTGTTTTCAACTTAGACTTGTTTTAATGAGTAGAAACTTTGGCTTTATGCCATTGATTTTTCAAAACGTTTTCTTAATTAAACTTGTGAATAAACTTAATTATATTGACCTTAACTTTCAAAAAGACAAAAAGAACTAACAACCTCATCTAATCCATTTGTCCATTTTGTGCCCTTTTCTTTTAAAACTTTTGTAAAAGAGAGTGATTAGATTTGAGTTATCTTTGGTTGAGATATAATTCTCCCATTCCATTAGATATTGATTATAAGTCTTTCCATTTATTAGGGGTTAGTGACATACTTGTTGATTGAATCCAAGTTGGAGCCCTCCCTCTTAAATGTTGTAAAACACATATTATCAGTGGATGTTTGGTTTAGTGTTCTCCCATTGATAACAAAAGATCTTTAAACTTTTGTTAAAACCAATCCAAGGACTCTTTGAAATTTTTACCATGAACTATGGGGTTTTGATCCGTCATTTTTATGTTAGTACGTAGGCATAAGACCGAAGGTCTTGCCAAACACAAAAATATAATAAATGAATTCTTCTTTCATCCCCTCATTCTAATCTTTATCAAACATCTTTTTAACTAAAACACTTGTGTAGCACCTCAAATTTGCACCTATCATTGTACATACATTCTCATATTAGGTTATAGCATAACATGGTCCACTGCATAGCATTGCATTGTCCCATTTGCCTCAAGTGCAAGCCAATCAAGAAATTAGGTCAAACTGATCAGGAGATCAGTCAATCAAGCAAGTAAGTGTGTTTCTCAAGGAGCCAAGGCCCTAGGGTTGGTCCAACATGTTCACATGACTTGAGGATCCATTTGAAGTGTTTAGGTCAAAGATTGGATGTTCAGAAGTCATCAGTCAATGCACAATCAGTCAGAAACCCTAGAAAGTCAAACTTGGTCAACTGTGGTTGATTTTATGGTTTTGATGGATGGATTTGGTTTGAGAGAGCTTATTCATGTCCAAATAGGCCTCATATATCATGGCAAACAATATCATTGAAGAATTTGAAGCCAAACAGAAAATTTCCAAAAATAGAAACTGGACCTGTAATTTTAACTGCCAAAAATGGAAACTTCTTGAGCCCAAACTTACATCATGATACAAGCTTCAAATGAATTTTTGCCCAACATGAAAGTTGAAGATCTTGTTCTCCCATTTCCAAAAAGTCCAAGAACTCTCAATTCCCATGTATGGTTGGCAAGATATGATCAATTCAATCTCAAAAATTTGTGAACTTCAAAAGGCCATATCTCTCAAACCATTTGGCCAAAATTGGTGAGGTTTTTTCCAACAAGTCACATTTGATCCCCTCTTTCCAAAAATGTCATCCTCATGCACCAAAACTTCACCATTCAAAATGGCCTTTTTGGACTTGCATTAATTAATTTCAAGTATGGTGCAAAAATGACTTTGTGAAATAACCATTTTTAGGACATTTGGCCAATTGGAACTTGTTTGAATTGTTATTTGAAGCTTGCCCAAGGCCCAAACTCGGGAAGACCACACACCTCCATGTGCATTGGTTCCAAAATTAGCAAATTGAGCAAATGGTTTCATTTGAGATAATCATGTTTAGCACTCTTACTTAGCTCATTAAACAGAAGTATTTAAACATATTTCCTGTCATTTACAAACCCTAGAGCTAGCAGCAGCCATCAATCAGACAGAATTCTTCATTTTCTCTCAAATCTCATTTTTCCATTTTGCATTTTTCTGGCCAAAACTTCCAAAGAGCTCGAGCAATCCTTGGTTGTCTCATCATCTGACCATCATTTGGAAGCCATTTCCAAGCATCAATCACCAACTGAAAGTTCATCTCATGTTCTGTTTTCTTCAAGCTACTTTCATGGCAAATCGTGATTGGAGCATTTTCAAGCCTTACTGAGCCAAAGCATCTCAACCATTCACTTTGTGGAGCTTGTAACTTCATCTGTTTTGAACCAGAACAGCCAAATAACCACTGAAGCTCGATTGCTCTTCACTTTTGGTTAGTTTTCGATTCACTCATTTTCCAAAATTATGCCATGCTTTAGATAGTTTATGCCTTGCTGATTCTAATGAGCTATGGATTGCATGAAATGGTTGAGTATTCACTGATTTACATGGACTTGAAGTTTACTACATGAACATGTTCTTGCTCGATTTGTTTTGATTGTGATGATTTAATGAAATCTATGGTTGGATTATGTATGTATGATGCTTGCTGATTCGAATGCCATGCTTGATTTGATGTTCTGGGCATTTTGATTTTTTCGATTGAGTGGAAGTGATGAAGCTTCACTGTTGCTGTTCAAACCCTAATTATTTCCAGAAAGTTTGATTTTCACGTGTTGCATGTTTGCTGTTACTTTTCTATTGGCATGGGCCAATCAGAACATTTCGTTCACTCGCCCCTGTACGCCGCGTTTTGGTAATTGCATGTGAGATTTACAAAAATGCCACCGGTCAACACTTTGACTTATTAAACCATGTTTATTTTGTTCATTTATTCCAAATTGATACCTCATCTTCCAAAAATCATAACATCTCCATTTTAATCCCAAAATTCATGGAAATTTCTGCATTGTGTTCATCTTGATGTCTATTATTTTATCCTGATTTTTCCAGAATTTTTGCATGGTCGAATTTTAAATGGTATTAGGGTTTTGTTCATGTATGCATATTTTGTACCCTTTGCCAAATCCATTGTGAAATTGTGATGCTTTGTCCATTTGATCTGAAATTTTTTGTGCTTAATCTACACTCATCCATGTTTATTTTGATGTAAAGATCATGAATTTATCTTATGTGGTTTGAGAGTTGTGAATTTTTGAAGTAGGGTGTGACAACTTGTGTCACACCATTGATGTGCAGCTTGCTGATTTTTGTATCCATGCTTTTTGACCTCTAAATGAACTGATTTTTTGCATGAACCTACTCTTATATGTCTAGTTCACTTGTGATTTTTCTTGGAATTAATTATGCCATTTCCTAATTGTTTGAGATTTTCTCCCCTGTTTGACCAAAATGTGGACTTATTGTGATGCATGTTGCCATTTCATTTGTGAAATCCTCATACTTTATTAGATGGACATGAATTTTTACATGAGATAACTAGACAGCCTCATCTTTGCCATGGTTTTAGTCCCATTCATTTATCATACACCATCTCTGATTTATGATTTTTCTAAGTTGATGCATGTTTGGTTGACTTCCTTAAGCATGTTCAAAATTGCTTTGACTTTCTGATTTTCATTGACTGCCTTCCACTTGTCCAAATGTGATGAAATTTTACATGCTTACCATGCTATGTGTTAGGATTGATCATGATTTATTTGGTGATTTTTGGAAATGTTTGAGTTGACTTTTGATGCAAGTCTTGCTGTTGACTTCTATAAGCCCTCATTTGCCATGCTTTGACTTCTTTTGCTTATGAAATGATGATGATGCATGATATGAACATGAACCCAATTGGAATTGTTTCTTGATTGATTGAACATGATTTTGAATGCTTGCCCTTTGCTGTTTTGACTTTTTCACTCCTTTTTGACCCTAGGCTTGCCCTAGTGGTCCTGTTACTCACTTTTGAGCTTGTGTTTTCAGGTTGACCAACAAATGCTCCAATAGAACCATTTCTCTTGATTGAGCGTGCTTGAATATCATTGACTAACTTGTGGGTTTTGTAGGTGGTTTGGCTCATATGCCTTGAGCTTTGTGCTTGGCTCATTTGTCTGTTTGCTTTGACTGTTGATTCCTATATCCTATTGCTTTAACTGTTGAATTGTGTACTGATCTGTTTGACTATTTCAGGTACCATTAGTTGCTTAGTTCTTTGAACTTGCTTTGCTTTGCTTTAATAGCAACTTGCTTTGAGGTATATCCCTTAATCTTCATGTATTCTGGAAGACCTGGCCTGTTACTTGGCCAGGCAACTGTCTGAAGTCCTCCTTAAGGGGCAATGTTTGTGTATGTTTAATTTGTCCTTGTACATAGTCAAAGACCTCCTAAGTGAAGAGGCAATTGGCAGAATCAAGGGATAAGCAACCTATCCCCTGCTATTCTATGTGTCTTCTGCTTTGCTCACACCACTGTGTTGATGCATTGCAGATACAAACCCAAGATCTTGTACAACTGTACAGTTGAGTCAGTATCAAATGTGTAGAAGGGTTCCCACTTTCTGAACCCACACATTCTTGTCAAATGCTCTCCCTGGCCAGGGATAAAAGCAATGAGGCACACCCCTCATCTCCTTTCATCTGCTTCACCTTAGCCCCTCAATGGCAAGGTTAAGAGCTAACACTACCCAGTTCCAGTGGTTTGTTTGTTGAGGTTGATATGACCCCTCGACTAAAACCTAACCCATGTTTGAGCCCCTTGTTGGTGTGTTTATTTTATGCGGTATGTGCTTGTGTGTGCTTATGTGGTGTGATTGTATCCCCTAGGTTTGTTAGACTCCGCGTAGTCTCGTTTGCATGTCAATTAAGGTAGCACGGTTCCTTCGTATAGGACTTCCTTTCTTGCTTGAGCTTTCTTAAAACACAAACACATTATCCCCTCTCAAGGATACGTTAACTCCTTCTACTACAGGTGAGTAAGTCTCCAAAGGTCGAGCATCAGGTAGATTGTGCAGTGACGTTGTCCACTTAAAAAACACAAACCAACGGGAATAGTTTAGCCGAACTACGGCAACTCTGATTCTCATGTCCAGATGAGATACGTAGGCACGAGATGCGATGTCTTGTCGAGTTTGACTAACAGCTAACACTAATTCTCTTCTCTCGCCCTCGTTGCGATTGAGACCTCCCCTTTCTCTTGCCCTAGTTGCAATCGAGACCCTTGCTTCCTGTGCGAGTTAGGTTAGGTGTGGCTTGCTTCCTGTGCAAGTCATGTTTAGGATAGGCTTGCTTCCTGTGCAAGTTAGCTAGAAACCTTAACTTAGGGACGACTTTGCATGACAACATCTAGGCTCGAGTCGTAGTCTCCCTAGTGTTGTGTCTCCCTCTGTTATCTGGTTAGGCTAGTCCTTTTTCCCTGCGTAGGGGAACTACGTCGCCCTGATCCTCATACCAGATGAGGTACGTAGGCAGGAGATGAGCTGATCTCTCCGGGCGCCTTTTTTTTCTTTTTTTGTGTGTTGTTTGACAGTTGCTAGGCTCGAGTGCCTGACTCCTTAGCAATTCGTTGTCTGTTTGTTTGAGTGTGTGCTTGACAGTTATAGGCTCGAGTCCCCGACTCCCTATTAACTTGTTGTATTGTTGTGTGCTTGGAAGCTGATGTAAGACCATCGAGTGGCATTCGGGTTCCAGTGTGTGTGTGTTTTGGTTCGGATGCTGATGTAAGTCCATCGATTGGCATTCAGGCTCCATGTTTGCCTTTGCCTGTGTTTGTTTGTGTGCGTGTCAGCCGAGCTACGAATGCTCTGATTCTCCTTCGTCCAAGGAGATACGTATGCATAGGATGCGATATCCTAGCGAGCATGTGTCGTTTCCCCAGTCCGAACTACTTCGACTCTGACGTCTATGCCTGATAGACTAAGTAGGCCCAGGATGCGATATCCTGCCGAGTCAGTTTCTTGTCTGTTTTCTTGTGTCTCTTTCAGCCAGTGTGTGTGTGTGAGCAGCGTTTTTAGCAACCATTTTCCTTCCTATTGTGCGTGGATCCCGTCGAGTACGACGGATGCGTAGGGGTGCTAATACCTTCCCTTCGCATAACCGACTCCCGATCCCATTCTCTTTGGTCGCGAGACCATGTCTTTTCCAGGTTTACTCTGAGCGTTTCCTTTCCCTCTTTTGGGATAAATAACGCACGGTGGCGGCTCTGTTGTTCTTGTTTTCCCGCCGGTTTTTTCGCGTAATGCGACAACTTGCACACAAAAAAGGGCTCCCTAGGAGTACCTAGGACACTTTGTGTGCTAATACCTTCCCTCTGTGTAACCAACCCCCTTACCTGTAATCTCTGACATTTTATTAGTTTTGATTTGAAAACTTCTTATCTTTGGGTTTTGTTCGTACTTTTCCCTTTTCCTTTGGAGACAATAAAAGCACGGTGGAGAATCTGGTTTTTATTGACGTCGAGTTTATCCATAGCCCGATGGTCACGAATACACCGCTACAACGTAATAATGGTTACTCCTCAAAAAGCGCTCCCAAAAAAGAGGGAAAGACTCAATTGAAATAAGGGAATTTCAATCCAATAGGTTGCGAAAATTTTCCCAAATTTCCTCTATCCTTGTACAGATAAATACTATCTGGAGGATCTAATTGAAAGTAAGAAGCAAGTGCGGATCAACCGTGAGATTTCATCTTGGAAACACAACCAAACTCAAGTGCACTCTGTCGTACCCCAAAATTTGACCTCCTTTTATTTTGCTTTTCATTTAACCTATAACCTGAGACCCACCTAACCTTATTCGTGTCCCCTTCATATTCATCATTCACTCATTATTAACATTGATTAACAAACGTCATGGATTCATTGTTTTTGGTTAACAAAGCAGGTTTGGAGTGAAGATCATGGTATTGCTCATCATAGGGGCTTGTAACCCCCAATATTTGTCCCTTATCTTATGGGAGCTTATGGTTGTCTTATGTACATGAGCTAAACCTAAGTGGAAGACTATGGTTAGGGGAGCTTTGTGGTTTGACATGAAACCCTAATTCTTGATCTTGGAGTTGGTAGTCCATATGGGTTGTTTTGAAGGATGGGAGACACTAGATTGGTTCATGGCATTGATGAGTTGTTGGGTTCAAGACTCTTGGTTATTGCCTGAAATTTGACCTTTGACCTAACTCAACCCTCACTACATGGTTTGCTTTCGTTGATTCCAAGCATGATTGCATTCATATCCCATTGCATCTCATTCGACCCAAGTCACTTCAGCCAGTAATTCCATTGATATTCATTAATCCAAAGTTCATTGATGATCACTAGGTGTCATTGTCATTCATTTACGAAATACATTGGTTCTAATTGGGTCATGGTCACGGTGCCATTTTTTAATGTGCAGTTCAATCATAGAGGTCCATTTCATCATCTTTTTTGCAACAGTTGACTTCTGGTCAACTGTTAACTTTTTGGTCAACCAGTTGACCAAAGTCAACTTACAATACTTAATCATCCCGTCAGCGTGAATAACCATAATCGTCTCATCATTTTTTAATTAATTCTAGGAGTTTCAGTGTGATCTTGGAAGTTCAAATTTGATTTGTGGCTTTGGAGGTTCAAATTGACTCTTGAGAATTAATTTGATTTAGGGAAATTACCTCAGTTTTTTTTAGCAATTTATTTTAGGAAAGATTGGTTTTTTCGATTTCAAATTAAGTTTGAATTTCTTTTTGGCTTGATTTTACTAGTTGGCCATGTTGAACCAAACCCAATTGGGCCCATCCTACCAATCCAATTATCCAATCCCAATATTTCACTTTCATATCCATTACTCATTCCAAACCAAAATCAAAACCCATTTGCAAGCCCAATTATCCATAACAATATCCAATGTTAATTGTCCATTAAACCATACCAATCCATTCAATTAATATAAACCATAATATAATGATCCATGTTGGTTCTATGTATTGGCATCAATTTTGGTAAAACTTAAGTGTTATCACAAGAAGTCATGCTTGTTGTCTTGACATGTGATATCAGCTTTCTACAGGTTGTTTGATATGGTTGTGCAGGATTATTCAAGATGTCAGACCCGATGTTACGACATGTGCAACATTCAGTCTGAATGTTATGTATTTTGTTGTTGCGCTTTTCATGCAAGTCTGTGTGGGCTTATGTGTGATGATTGCATGCGTTATTCAAGGAGTAATTCTATTTAAAGCCAAAATATTTTGTTTCCCAAAGAGGAATGATTTGTTACTAATTCCTAGGGAATACGCGTTAAATAGAATTAGGGTTTCATGTTGCCCATGCCCATTCAGAAAGCTTCTATTTAAAGACCTTGTGAACCCTGTGTGAAGATACAGAAAATACGAACATTGAAGTGAGTGAGTATTAGGGTTGTTAGCCTAATGTACATTTGTGAATTGTGAGCCATTCATTCATCTTGTTAATGTGTGAATTGGACTGAGTTTTGAGTTGTAATTTGTCCACTCTAAGCTTTGAAGTACGAGTGTATTTGTTTACTTGATTGAAGCTTTTAAGCAAGATCAAGTGTGTGTCCTTGAAGTGTGTCTTCTTTCTTTGTGGTATTTATTCTAGTATCACTGCTGTGATTGAGGGGGAGTGAGTAGGGTCTCATATCTAAGAGTTCTTAGATAGAAGTAACACGGGTAGAGATTAGGTGAAAATACTGTAACTTGAAGCTGTTTACTGAGAGTCTTTGAACTAATTTTGTTTAGTGGATTTCCTTCCTGGCTTGGTAGCCCCCAGACGTAGGTGTGTTTGCACCGAACTGGGTTAACAATTTCCTGTGTCGTTTTTCAATTGTTTAATTATTTTTATTTTGTTTATATTTCATCTGTTGTTCAAATATTAGTGTCGTGACATTACCTTCGACATCTCATATCTGATACCAGAATTTCAATTGGTATTAGAGCAGACATCCTGCTCTGGTTCTGGGTGAGATCTTGGGACATTACTTTCTGGTACTATGGACAGAGACGGAGGATCTATAAACAGACCACCAATTATGGATGGATCTAACTATGACTACTGGAAACCTCGGATGGTAGCCTTGTTGATGTCTTTGGACAATAAGGCTTGGAAAGTTGTTCTAACAGGTTGGGAATATCCATTCATTACTAAGGATAAAGAAGCCACAACTGATAAGAAGCCTGAGGAAGAATGGACCAAGGGGGAGGATGAACTAGCTCTTGGAAACTCTAAAGCATTGAATGTTATATTCAATGGGGTTGATAAGAACATCTTCAGACTGGTGAACAATTGTGAGGTGGCTAAAGATGCTTGGAATATTCTCAAAACCACTCATGAAGGTACCTCGAGAGTGAAGACGTCTAGATTGCAGCTGCTTACTACTAAGTTTGAAAATTTGAGGATGAAAGAAGATGAAAGTATTCATGATTTCCATATGAATATTCTTGAGATTGCTAATTCCTCAGGAGCCCTGGGTAAGAAGATGTCGAATGAAAAGCTTGTGAGGAAAATTCTCATATCATTTCCTAAAAGATTTGCCATGAAGGTGACAGCCATAGAAGAATCTCAAGATATTTGCAAGATGAGAGTGGATGAGCTAATTGGATCCCTCCAAACATTCGAGTTGGGAATGAGTGATGGATCTAGAAAGAAAGTTAAAAGCATAGCCTTTGTGTCAAACACTGAAGATAAAAAGGAAGAAAGTAGTCAGGATATTGATGAAGGTATGTCAAATGACTTAGCGTTACTTGGAAGACAATTCAACAAAATCCTGAAGAGGATGGGTGTGAGGTCAAAGTCTAATGTCAAAAACAACTCATTTGACATCAATAGGCCCAATGATGCTGGAAGAAGAACAAAAACTGAAGAAAAATCCAAACAGGGCAAAGGAATTCAGTGCCATGAGTGTGAAGGGTATGGTCACATTAGAGCTGAATGTGGGACATATCTCAAGAAACAGAAGAAGAGTCTTGTTGCTACTTGGTTTGATGATGATTCTAAAAGTGAAACAGAAGGAGAATCTTCCAATCTTGTGATTGCCTTGATTCGGAGATGGGATCCTGATGAAGACTCTAGCGATGATGAATTAACCTTTGATGAATTAGCTAATTCTTACAGGAAGTTGTGTTTCAGAAGTGAAGAAGTATGTCAACAAGTGGAGAATCAGAAGAAACTGATAACCCACCTAGAGGCTGAGAAGACAGAACACTTAGAAACCATTTCTAAGTTGAAGATCGAAGCCTTGTTTCTGAATTCCAAACTGGATGAGATGACGAAGTATGTCAGAATGCTAAACAGTGGATTTGACACCTTAGACAAAATCCTCCAGGCTGGAAAGATGACAAGAGACATGACTGGCCTTGGGTTCAATGAATCTTCTCCTGATTGTAATCCCTCTGATAGCAAACCAAAGATGTCACATCAGGTGTCTCAACATCACAAGGGAAGACAACATAAAGGAAAACACCAAAGATGGAGATGTCATTACTGTGGGAAATTTGGTCACATAAAACCATTTTGCTTCAGGCTGTATGGTTATCCTAGTCCTACTCATCAACCTAGACCCAAACAACACATCTCTTCTAACAGAAAATAGTGGGTTCCTAGGGTTGGTGCTACTAACTTGATAGCTCACACTTCCTTCAGAGTCTCCGCCAAAGAAGATTGGTACTTTGACACTGGATGCTCCAGACACATGACTGGAAGCAAAAATCTATTGATTGACCTTCAATCTCATGTCACTAGCTATGTAACTTTTGGTGATGGAGCAAAGGTTAAAATCAAGGGGATTGGAAAGCTGAACTGCTCTGGACTTCCTAACCTTTATAATGTGTTGCTTGTTAAAGGATTGACTACAAACCTGATCAACATCAGTCAACTCTGCGATCAAGGTCTCAATGTGAACTTCACAAAAACTGAATGCTTGACTACTAATGCAAAAAATGAGGTGATCATGAGAGGAGTCAGATCTAAGGACAACTGCTATATATGGATTCCTCAAGAAACTAACTATTCATCAATATGTACTCTAGCTAAAGAAGAAGAAGTGAAACTATGGCATCAAAAACTGGGTCATCTTCATCTTAAAGGAATGAAGAAGATCATATCTATTGAAGTTGTCAGAGGAATCCCAAAATTAAAGATTGAAGAAGGAAGAGTATGTGGTGAATGTCAGATTGGAAAGCAGACAAAGATGTCACATCAGAAGATCAAACATGACATCACATCTAAAGTGCTGGAACTTCTCCACATGGACTTGATGGGGCCTATGCAGGTGGAAAGTCTTGGTGGAAAAAGGTATGCTTATGTTGTGGTGGACTACTTCTCCAGATATACCTGGGTGAATTTTATAAGGGGAAAATCTGATGTGTTTGATGTGTTCAAAGACCTTTGCCAAAGACTTCAAAGAGAAAGAGAGAGTCATGTTATCAGAATCAGAAGTAATCATGGGAAAGAATTTGAGAACAGTAAATTTTTTGAATTCTATTTATCTAAAGGGATTGGACATGAGTTCTCTTCTCCCATTAGCCCTCAGCAAAAGGGTGTGGTGGAAAGGAAAAATAGAACTCTCCAAGAATCTGCTAGAGCTATGATTCATGCTAAGAAGTTGCCTTACCACTTTTGGGCTGAAGCTATGAACACTGCTAGTTATGTTCACAACAGAGTAACCTTGAGAAAAGGGACCTCAGCCATTTTATATGAAGTCTGGAAGGGAAGAAGACCTACTGTCAAATACTTCCATGTGTTTGGTAGTAAATGCTATATCCTGGTTGATCGTGAACAAAGAAGGAAAATGGACCCCAAGAGTGATGAAGGAATATTTCTGGGCTACTCAACAAACAACAGAGCCTTTAGAGTTTTTAATTCCAGAACTAAAGTTATGATGGAATCTATCAATGTTGTTGATGATGATCAAGAGACTGATGTCACAGACGATGTTGAAACATTTCTGAATGATGCCCCAGCTGAACTCCCTGATAAAAGTAGTGAGAGTGAGTCCACTCAAGCTGAACCTGAAGCTGGTCAAGTAAATAAGGGACCCTCTATCAGAGTTCAGAAGGATCATCCTAAAGATCTCATTATAGGAGATCCAAATAAAGGGGTCACCACTAGATCAAGGGAAGTGATCTCACATGCCTGTTTTGTGTCAAAGGTTGAGCCTAAGAATATTAAAGAAGCCTTAACTGATGAATTTTGGATCAATGCCATGCAGGAAGAGTTAGGCCAATTCAAGAGAAATGAAGTATGGGAATTGGTTCCAAGACCTGAAGGAATAAATGTTATTGGAACAAAGTGGGTTTACAAGAATAAATCTGATGAAAAAGGTGTGGTTAGTAAAAATAAAGCAAGATTGGTAGCACAAGGATACACTCAAGTTGAAGGAGTTGACTTTGATGAAACATTTTCTCCTGTAGCTCGCCTGGAGTCCATTAGATTATTGCTAGGAGTGACATGTATTCTGAAGTTTAAACTGTTCCAAATGGATGTGAAAAGTGCCTTCTGAAACGGCTATTTGAATGAGGAAGTATATGTTGAACAATCAAAGGGATTCACATACCCAAATCTTCCAAAGCATGTGTATAAGTTGATGAAAGCTCTTTATGGGTTGAAACAAGCTCCTAGAGCTTGGTATGAGAGACTCACAGTGTTTCTCATTGACAATGGATACAGAAAGGGAGGCATTGATAAGACTTTATTTGTCAAAGATGAAGGAGGAAAGCTCATGGTTGCTTAGATCTATGTGGATGATATTGTGTTTGGTGGGATGTCAAGTAAGATGGTTCAACATTTTGTTAAGCAAATGCAGTCTGAATTCAAAATGAGCCTTGTTGGAGAACTGGCCTATTTTCTTGGCCTGCAAGTCAAGCAGATGGAAGATTCTATCTTTCTATCTCAAAGTAAATATGCCAAGAATATTGTTAAGAAGTTTGGCATGGAGAATGCAAGCCACAAGAGGACACCTGCTCCTACTCATCTGAAGGTGTCTAAAGATGAAAATGGTGTAAGTGTGGATCAAAGTCTCTATGATAGGGAGTCTGTTATATCTTACAGCAAGCAGACCTGACATTGCTTTTGCTCTAGGTGTATGTGCTAGATATCAAGCTGAACCAAAGGTGAGCCATATAAACCAAATGAAAAGGATCCTGAAATATGCCAATGGCACTTGTAACTATGGGATGCTATACACTTATGGATCTGAATTTGTGTTGTCTGGATATTGTGATGCTGATTGGGCTGGAAGTGCTGATGATAGGAAAAGCATATCAGGAGGATGTTTCTTCTTGGGGAACAACTTAATATCGTGGTTTAGTAAGAAGCAAAATTGTGTTTCACTATCTACTGCTGAAGCTGAATACATAGCAGCTGGAAGTAGTTGTTCTCAACTGGTATGGATGAAACAAATGTTGACTGAATATAATGTCACACAAGATGTCATGACATTGTACTGTGATAACCTGAGTGCTATAAACATCTCAAAGAACCCTATTCAGCACAGCAGAACCAAACATATTGATATTCGTTACCATTTTATTAGAGAACTTGTGGAGGATAAGACTGTAGTCTTAGAGCATGTTGCTACTGAGATGCAGTTAGCTGATATTTTTACAAAGGCATTGGATACCAATCAATTTGAACTCCTAAGAGGGAAATTAGGGATTTGCATTTATGAAAACTTGTAGCAATTAAACCGGAGTGGAAAAAGTAATCAAATTACTTCCTATTGCCTTAAAATAAAGTGTCCTCATTGTGGTAAATCATCACTCTGTTTTGGAAATACCATATATTCCATCTTCACACGCTACCCCCATAACATCATTAACTACTCCAACTCTTCCATCTTCTTTTTCCTCCTCCACAAACCTCTGCTAGGGCAACATTACTTTTTCCAAAAAAACTCCAAAATGTCACAACATCAAGATACCTTTGCTTCAAAAATTACTAGGTTTACTCCAAACGTTAGTGCTCCTCCCATGGGTATCTCTGATGATGAGATTCTGGATATTGCTCCTCTCTCTGTTATTCCTGGTGCGAACATTGATTTGAACCAACCCATCTCCATTGATGCCTCCACTTCTGCATGTTCCAATCAAGGTAATCCCTCTAGTATTCCTTCTGGTTCAACTCCTGCCACTAACTCTAAGGAAGGAACACACTATACTGATCGTGTTATAAGAGACCTAGTCACTAGGATTCTTAATGAAGGCCACCCTGTGAAGGGAGTTTCTACTCCCCTTTCTCAAATGTACCCCTCTCCTGAGGTTGAACAACATAGTGGTAAGGATGACGATTCTTCCAGTTCTGACAAGGACTTGGCTGCTGAAGGGTTGCGCTCTCTAGGGCAGACCATGTCTGAAAAAGGGAAATTTGTGGCTTCTCACACTGTTAATGCTTCCCACTCTGAGAAGCATGATGATGCAAATATTGTGATTGATCTAGAGGATGGTAGCTCTGATGATCAAGAGGAAATCTTGATTCATCACATGAAGCCGAGTGTGGCTAAACGCATGAAGACTCGCAAAGGAAAATTTGTGGCTGAACTTATGTCAGCTAGAAAAGCCAAGAAGACTGCTGGTATTGGTCCCTCCAAACCATGGAGCAAAGTTGAAGTAAAGAAGAGGAAGGTCAAAGATGATTCTGAGCCTGAAGAGGATGTTGAGGAAGATGTCCCTGACATCTCGCCTGCAAAGAAAACTACTGTTAGGAAGTCTCCTGTTAAAGTCCCTGTTGTTCATTTGGATAACATCTCCTTCCATCTTGAGGATGGAGCTGCTAAGTGGAAATTTGTGATTCAGAGAAGGGTAGCTGTGGAAAGGGAGTTGGGAAAAGATGTTGCTGATGTCAAGGAGGTCATGGACCTGATAAAAGTTGTTGGGCTATTGAAAACTATTAATGGGTTCTCTCAATGCTATGAAGGTTTAGTTAAGGAATTTATTGTTAACATTCCTGAGGATATTTATGATAAGAACATCAAGGAGTTCTGCAAGGTGTATGTGAGGGGTAAATGTATAACATTCTCTCATACTATTATTAATAATTTTCTAGACAGAAAAATTGAGGGTGCAGGAGAATTAGAAGTTACAGACAATCAAGTCTGTAGGGAGATTACAGCTAGGCAGGTGAAAGTTTGGCCTGTTAAAAAGCATCTTCCTGCTAGGAAGTTGACTGTCAAGTATGCTATCATGCATAAAATAGGAGTTGCCAATTGAGTCTCTACCAACCATATCTCCACCATTGCTAATACCCTTAGGAGGTTTATTTTTGCTGTTGGAACAAAAGTGAATTTTGACTATGGTAGATTTATGTTTGAACAAATCATCAAGCATGCAACTACTAATGCAGTTAAGCTACCAATTTCTTTTCCCTCTATGATTTATGGAATTATCTTGAATCAACATCCTGGTATTATGTGCTCTAATGACTTACCTAGTAGAAGAAAACCTGCTCTACCTGTGCACTACAAACTGTTTGAAGGAAGTCATGTCGAGGATATTATCCTGACATCTGCCATGAAGAGGTCAGCCTCAAAAGTTGGAGTTATTGCTGAGCTTAAGGAGACATGCAAAGAGCTAGGTGAAGGGATAAGGATAGCCACAGGTAGAAAACAATTGTTGGAAGCCTTGATTGCAAGCTTGGAGCAGGCTGAGGGTGAAAATATTGAACATGCTAATGTCAGCCATAAAGAAGAAGCTGAAGCCCACACCTCTAGTGAGAGGTCTGCAAACAATGATGATGCCAGTGGCAATTCTGGTTCTGGTGATGCCGAAGAGGCTGCAAGCTCAAGCTTTATTGAGTAGCTCTGTTGATTCTAGTCTCCCATGATTTGATGATTTTCTTGGACGTTTGTTGTTGTTTTGGTGGATTTCTCTGTTTTTTTTGTGGTTTGTTTCTCAGCATTCTTTCAGTTGTGTATGAACTTGGTGTTGTAACTTTTGAACTTCTGGTATTTCGGTTTATGACTAGATGGGCATTTATTTTGTCTCTTTGGTCTCTTTTGGCTAAAAAGGGGGAGAAGTAGTTGTAGATGTAGCTGAGTATCTTTGCTTAGTCTGTTACAAGGGGAGAATTCTGGTGTTTGTTTGCTTGGCACATGGGGAGAATTCTTTGTTTGCTTGGCACAGAGGGAGAATTCTCTGTGGTTTGTTTGTGTGAAGTAGTGTGGTTGTTGAGGGAGTTGTTGTGTTCTAGAATGTTGCATGGACTTGAGGGAGAGTACAAGCGCTTGTGTGTTTACTAGTTGTTATTATTGCTAGTAATGTGTGTATGTTTACTTTTGTTGCTGAACTGATACTTTGATTGATTTCTGGTGAACGTGTGATTTGTTGTTTGTTTAAGTTAAAATTTGCCAAAGGGGGAGTTTGTTGGTTCTATGTATTGGCATCAACTAGTAAAGGACCCGTGCATTCGCACGGGTCGCGCAAGTGCAATAATTTATTTAAAAAAAATTAAAATATAATATATTTTTTTGTTTATATATATATATATATATATATATATATATATATATATATATATATATATAT